>NC_058080.1:99781867-100091491 GCF_014858855.1 Bufo gargarizans
GGATCCAAGGGCCGCTGGCAATATCCGGAGTGCTTGCAGCAACAGAACACAGGTCCAGAGAACTAATAGCTTAACAAGTGAAGATACTCAAGGCAGAGCTACAACTGAAAAGAGAAATATAATCCACGCCCTGCAATAGGAGGAGGGGTGATTTAAAGGCAGGGAAATCAAACGCAGGAGGAACAGCTGGGAGTAAAGACCTCATCACAGGGGCGGAGAAACAGAACAGTGAGAACACCTCCAAACTCTAAGTGACATCATCACAGGGGTGGAGACACAGAGCTGTGAGAACGTCTCAAAGCTCTGGTAGTGACAGTTCCAATGTTGGGTGACGTGTAGCCTGATTCTCTGCTATGACATGCAGACTGATTCTCTGCTGACATGAAGCCAGATTCTCTGTTACGGGACCTCTCTCCTCTGCCTGGGTGCCTGGGCCTAAATATATGCCAATGGACTGTTCCAATGTTGGGTGACGTGAAGCCTGATTCTCTGCTATGACATGCAGACTGATTCTCTGCTGACATGAAGCCAGATTCTCTGTTACGGGACCTCTCTCCTCTGCCTGGGTGCTGGGCCTAAATATAAGACAATGGACTGTTACAGTGGTGGCTGACGTGAAGCCTGATTCTCTGCTATGACATGCAGACTGATTCTCTGCTGACATGAAGCCAGATTCTCTGTTACGGGACCTGTCTCCTCTGGCTGGGTGCCTGGGCCTAAATATATGACAATGGACTGTTACAGTGGTGGCTGACGTGAAGCCTGATTCTCTGCTATGACATGCAGACTGATTCTCTGCTGACATGAAGCCAGATTCTCTGTTACGGGACCTCTCTCCTCTGCCTGGGTGCCTGGGCCTAAATATATGCCAATGGACTGTTGCAGTGGTGGCTGACGTGAAGCCTGATTCTCTGCTATGGGACCTCTCTCCAATTGATATTGGTTAATTTGTATTTATTTTATTGTTATTTTTATTCATTTCCCTATCCACATTTGTTTGCAAGTTTTTTACCTACATGTTGCTGCCTTTTGCAGCCTTCTAGCTCTTTCCTGGGCTGTTTTACAGCCTTTTTAGTGCCGAAAAGTTCGGGTCCCCATTGACTTCAATGGGGTTCGGGTTCAGGACGAAGTTCGGATCGGGTTCGGATCCCGAACCCGAACATTTCCGGGAAGTTCGGCCGAACTTCTCGAACCCGAACATCCAGGTGTCCGCTCAACTCTACCCACAGATATTTTTGCCCATTTATCTTTAGCAATGAGCTCCAAATCTTTCAGGTTGGAGGGTCTTCTTGCCATCACCCTGCTTTTTAGCTCCCTCCACAGATTCTCAATTGGATTCAAGTCTGGACTCTGCCTGGACCACTCCAAAACGTTAATATGGTTGTCTGTTAACCATTTCTTCACCACTTTTGTTGTGTGTTTTGGGTCATTGTCATGCTGAAATGTCCACTGGTGCCCAAGGCCAAGTTTCTCTGCAGACTGCCTGATATTGTCGTTGAGAATCCTCATGTATTGCTCTTTTTTTATTGTGCCGTTTACTGTGATACGGTTCCCTGGTCCATTGGCTGAAAAACACCCCCAAAGCATTAGGTTCCCAGCACCATGTTTGACAGTGGGGATGGTGTTATTTGGATTGAAGGCTTCTCCTTTTTTACGCCAAATGAAGGAAACATCATTGTGACCAAACAATTAAATTTTTGTTTCATCTGACCATAACACAGAAGACCAGAAGTCTTCTTCTTTGTCCAGATCAGCTTTTACAAAGGCCAAGCGACCTTTTGTATGCCTTGTCTGCATCCGTGGAACTCAGCTCAATGCCTTGAGACATTGCCACCAGCAGAGTCTAGATTCACCAGGATGGCCTTGGTGGTGATCCTTGGATTCTTTTTCACCTCTCTAACTATCCTCCTAGCCAGCACAGGTGTCACTTTTGGCTTCCAACCACAGTGCGGAACATCTTGTATTTTTTGCTCAAATGTAAATAAAAGTTGAGAATTGTTTCTTTTTCCACAATAATGCCTCTTGTAAATTGTCTTATTATCTTTTGCGAGACACCTATGTTATTTCCCGTCAAAAAATTACTTGCTGGTTGAATAAAACTAACTTTAAAGGGGTTCTGCACTTTCATTTAACTGATGATCTATCCTCTGGATAGATCATCAGCTTCTGATCGGCCGGGGTCCGGCACCCGGGACCCCCGCCGATCAGCTGTTTGAGAAGGTAGCGGCGCTCCAGCAGCGCCGCGGCCTTCTCACTGTTTACCGCCGGGCCGCGCGCCCACTGACGTCACGACTTGTATCAACTAGAGTGGGTGTGGCTAAGCTCCATTCAAGTGAATCTTGAGGAACTAGCTAGTATTGTCAGTTGCATATCATTTTGGTGCATTTTCTGCAGTGATTTGTGTATGTATATATTTTTTCATCTGCACAATGTATCATTTTGTGTAAGATGTCCTTGTGGTGCATGCGGTCCGCCCCTGCATCCTCCATAGTATGCATTTTTTGCTGGGGATTGCCGTTATCTGTGGACCGCATGCGGAGGAATTGCTCCCCCGGTTATAGACGCGCTACAGTGTCTGGGTTTGGAGCATTTCCACCCGTTTAGGCCACTTTTTTCAGTGAGTTTTTGTCTTTATGTGTATGGAATGTGCCACTTTATTTTGTTGGTAACATTCTTTTGCACCTGGTAGCTTCTGTGTCACATGGTCTGTTGTGGGTGCGACTCACAGCTTTATTTTACCTCACATTCCATGGGTGATACCACTATAAAGGCATGTGAGAGCCTGGCTGTGAGTCAATTTCTAGCTTTGTTCAGACCCTGTTCACACACCACGGGCAGTGTAGTGGAAGGACCCCATGCGTGCTGAGACACCGTGACGTGATGCATGAGGGACTCCGATATGTTCCTGACTGGAAGATATTGCCAAAGTTCTCAACTTTTAACAGCGGCTTGAGGAACAAGCTAGTATTGTCAGTTGCATATCATTTTGGTGCATTTTTTGCAGTGATTTGTGAAGCTAGGTGATATACCTGGACTTGGGGGATACTATCCCAACAAAATATGAAAGGATAAAACCTTCACCCCGATGTTAGGCAGATTAAATCAAAGTTGTTCATTCAGGCCCAATGGGTGTACAGTATGCATCCTGTATATCCACTAGGTCTCTTCATAAGTATCTTCTTGTCCCAGTCGCCCCTCTGTATGGGTTCCTCAACTTCTTCAAGGGTAAAAAAAATCGAATAACCTTGGGGTTGTTGTTATGACATTCTTTCACATGTCTGGCTAGTGGTTTATCTCTTTTATTTGTAATGTCACCCACAAGTTCCAGAATCCTAGTGCTAAATTCCCGAATAGTTTCCCAATGTTTAGGATTCCGCATATACACATACATACATAAACACATACATGCATACATAATGTAGATCACTCCTTTTGTGCGGCAGTTGGTAAAAGTTCTCCTCTTAAAGGACTGTCCAGTTCTTGGGTGTATAAACACCCTGCCTGTGTCGCTAAACCTACAGGCCTTGCAGCCGCAACAGCAAAAGGTGCCTCTAGTTCATTTATCCAACCAAGTATCACCCTTTATGGGGGCTACAAAGTGGCTCTTTACTAACCTGTCACGCAATTTCCTCCCTGTCCTAAGTGTGATGGCAGGTTGTTCTGGTAGCTAGGTCTGGATCAGTTTTGAGTAAAATCCAATATTTTGTGATTAGTTTACGCACAATTTAAGGCCTGTGTACTGTATGTTCCAATAATACATAATTTACCATCTGACTTTGTTTCCCTGGCCCTGGATAATGTTTCTTGAATGTGAGGATGATAATTTCTTTGACTCATGGTCAACCGAAATATCATTAGAGCAGTTTCGCCAGACCAAACTATTACTAGCGTTTTCTTTCCGAAACAGCGTGGTCTGTATGCTATTGTCTGCCACCCTGAATATGCATACATCCAGAAAAGCCAAGGACTTTTTTTTCCTATTTTGAAGGTAAACTTTAAACCTACATCATTTGTGTTCAGATGATTAGAGGGGCAGTTCCACTACTAGGCAGGGACAGATAGGGACACTTTAGGTAATTTTCTTTTTATTCTTGTGGGTCCCTTTTTTTAGTTTGACTAAAGGTTACGTTTTATAGGGAAGTGTTTAGTTTTTTTTTGCTGTGAAGGTATACTTCTATATTATTTCTCCAAGATACTATGACCAACTGATGATTGACTGTTCAGAAAAACTGTGGACAGTCCTTTAAGAGGAGTGGCCTAGGTGCGATGATGGTGCCACACACTGAGAAGGAGATATCAGGTTTAGGTAGGTTAGTAGATGGACAGAGCACAAAAAGTTCAGTTTTTGAAAGATTCCGTTTCAGATAGAAGGAGGACATGATGTTAGAGACAGTGGACAGACACTTGTGTTTTGTAATACAGCAGGGGTGATGTGGGGAGATGAAGTGTATAGTTGTGTGTCATCAGCATAGAGATAGTACTGGAAACCAAATCTGCTAATAGACTGTCCAATTGTGGCTGTGGAGAGGGAGAAGACGGAAGGGCCTAGGACTAAACCCTGAGAAAACTAAAAAGCAAGAGGGAGAGTAGAAGAAGTGGAGCCAGTGAATGATACACTGAAAGAGTGATCAGAGAGATATGAAGAAAACCAGGAGAGAGCAGTGTCCTTTAGGCCGATAGATTGGAGCATCGTGAGTAGCATAGAGTGGTCTACAGTGTCAAAAGTTGCAGGGAGATCTAGAAGAATGAGCAGAGAGTAGTCACCGTTGCATTTTGCTGTCAGGAGGTCATTTTTCATTTTGGTGAGGGCAGTTTCTGTAGAATGTAGGATGTAGAAACCAGATTGTAATGGATCAAGGAAAGAGTGAGCAGAAAAATAGTGGATGAGGTGAGAGTAGACCAGACACTCCAAGAGTTTAGAGATGAAGGGAAGAGAGAGAGGTTGAAGATTTTTGTTGGGTGAGTTGACAGCCGGAGAGAGAGACTGGTGTAGGTGTGAGGGAATGGGGTCAGAAGTGCATGTGGTAGGACAAGAAGAAGAGAGGAGCCTTGAGACTTCTTCTTCCGTGACTGGGTCAAATGTGAACAGTAAGCCAGATGAGATGGGGGGGGGGGGGATGAAATCAATGACAGTGGCTGGGAGATGACTTCCATTTTCTCTGTGAAGTAGGCGACCAGATCTTCAGCACAAAGGTCTGTGATAGGCACCTGGACTGAGGAGGGAGTGAAAAGTGTCACAGAGTTTTTTTGGTTGTTGGACAGTGAGGAGATTAGGGTGGTGAAGTAGGTTTGTTTGGCAAGGTGGACGTCAGAGTTATAGGTTCTTTGCATAAATTTGTAATGGAGGAAATTTTCCAGTGTATGTTTTTCTCCATAGGTGTTCAGCACTCCTGGAGCAACATTAGAGAAAGCACGTTTGCAGTGTAAGCCAGGGATGCTTTTGTCTCTGTTTATAGGTGTTTCAGAATGTGTCATTATAGTGATTTACAGCCAGATCAGGACAGGAGAGGGAAGAGATTGGGGAAATGATGAGTGTAAAGTGTCTGTAAGCGTATAAGGGTCAATGGCCTGTAGATTTCTGGAAGTGTAATGTTGTGCATTTTCATACGTATACAATATTATCTAATGACATTATGATCGAAATGTATGCTCATCTCATTGCCTTTAAGAATAAAATCAGCCTGAACCAAAGTTCTATTATGTGGCTGAGGAAGCCAAGATGAGTTCATGGCATGAGTTCATGGCAAGTTCAATTTATAAAAAAATAATTGTGAACATAAACGGACATTGTGTTTAAAAGTTATTGCTAAAGATATGGGACCATCTGTAAGGAGTAAGTCAACTCCCTAAGACATATATGTCTGGAGGGAACAAGGTTACTTGATAAGGTTTCATATCCTTGAGGCACACCTGCTGTATGAGGTTAAATTTTTATATTCATAATTATATTATATATATCTCAGCATGGTATATTTAGATTACAACATATGTTAATCAATAATTCATATAATATATTATCTATGTGTAACAATGTATCGATTTATATATATGTCATACCATGTATTTACCATTTAGAAGATATTTTAGAAGGTATATAAACAAGTAAGTTTATGTTAATTGGATTTCTGGGAAGAGTAAATGCCATTTCAAAACAATAGTCATTCATGGATGTAGATAAGTGAAATGTACAAGTTCCGATGCCATACATCAAAGCCGCTATATAAAATTTTCATCAAGTCAACCTATATTTTAAAAAGATAGGAGAAGACAGTCAACTCCAACAAGTCCAGGATATAGGTAATTAAAAGTGTCAGGAAAAGACCTTCCTCAATGATTTATTAAGAATCGGTCAACGAGGTCCTGTGAACGTATTATTAGATATTTAATTTTAATGCTAAAAAGTTGTGATGTTCATTTATAATACCGCAGTGCCATCTGGAGGCAGATGGACAATATCATATTATTCCATTATTTGTTCTTTACCATATTAGGAGTTGATATGACATCATGGTGTTATTAGCATGCAAGTACACCCACCTTACCTGATTGGGAATCCCTAATCTAAAGGGGGTGATTCTTAGATAAGGGGGGGAATAATTACTTGTGTGCGGGGTAGCAAAGAGAACTAGAGAGAGGAAAAAAGATCCATATATCCATTGATCCATTCATTCAATCAAAAAGAAAAACTTTATCAGAAGAAACTTGGATTATTCTTTTTGGATTACTAGGAAAGTCCTTCAGAACTGGTCCTATCTGAACTCTGTCTACCTTTGACCCGGTAACGTATATTTAGTTTACTACTCATGATATTAATAATATATTTCTCTCGGTATATAGCCAAGAGTTCTCATACTGTGGGAATATATAGTCTTAGGTGCCTCCATAATGCTGATTATTCTCTTAGCAAAGATGCATATTGTTAATGGAAGATCTGACATTATTTGAAAAGAGGACTAAATCCTTGGAAAGTTATTTTCCTTAGTCTGATTGCCGAGCTGAATATTTTATCATATTAATATCATATATTTCGATTGGTCATAGGAAAACAGAGTCAAGGGATAACAGTTATTTTCCTGTAAATCCGTGTTTTATTGTTATAGCCTGTTTAATAACAGAAGATCCTAAGTTTCTCTTGGTATATGAGTCCGTTTGTTAAAAGTATGACACTGGTCGTCATAAATCATTAAATCATACTGTGCTGATCAGATAGGGGTGTGTCAACACCACCGTGTGGTACATTTTGGGTGTTACTTTGTAACTTCATCATTTGTTTTGCAGTTGCATTGTTTTATATTCTTGGTTTTTATAATAAACGATTATATATTTTTGCACATACAATTGTTCCTTTGTTTCACTGCTTGCACAAATCAAATTAAGATCTGGGGGTAACTTTGGATTCTCCCCTTACCTCCACCTGCCGTTTTCAACTGAAGAACATCTCTTATATTTGCGTCTTCCTCGCCCCTGAGTCAACTAAAATACTAGCGCATGCTCTCATCATCTCCCGACTGGACTACTGCAACATCCTCCTGTGTGGCCTCCCATAAAGCGCTCTCACTCCCCTCCAATCTATTCTCAACTCCACTGCCCGGTTAATCTACCTCTCCCCTCGTTTCTCCTCTGCCTCGCCCCTCTGCCAATCCCTTCACTGGCTCCCCATTGCCCAGCAAATTCAGTTTAAAATACTTACAACTACATATAAAGCCGTCCACAACCTGTCCCCTCCCTACATCTCTGACCTGCTTTCTCGATACATCCCCACACGTAATCTTAGATCCTTACAGGACCTCCTCCTCTGTTCTCCTCTCATGTGTTCTTCACACAATGGACTACAACATTTTTCATGTGCCTCTCCCCTACTCTGGAGTCACTACCCCAACACATTGGGCTCTTCCCCAACATCCCCAACAATGAATTTGTGAGAGAGCTTATTGTGCTGCACCATGGGTCAAGATGGGATAAGATAATACAGGACGGTGAATAAAGCACAAGCAGGATTCTACTCAGATCCTGCTTGTGGAGAATATCAGTGGAGCCACAGGAAACGGAAGCCAAGGAACACAAGCACCATCTCAGGTCACTACCTCTACTACCTCCTCACCCTTTTTTTAAGAGTAGACCCTGTTACCAACAGGCTACTCATTAAGGGAGAGGAAATAAGGCAACAAACTGAGTCAGACATGCCTTAGATTATTGATCTCTCTCTGGGTCAAAAATCTGAACCTATTTGCTAGTAAATTGAGATGGAAGATTATTACATCCAGTAAAAAGAGGAAGTGCTGGGAACTGGGTCTAGAATTTACAGATTTGGGTTGCTTTGAGGATTTAGCAGAATTAGAAAACGAAGGTAATAAAAATCCCTGTATGGGCCCATTTACACATCTAAAGAATGAGTACACTTTTACCACCGAAGGGAGGTGATAATAATATTGATATTTTTCTCAAATCAGTAGTGGATGAACTTGAAGGGATTCAGGAAACCTCCAGAAATCAGACTAAATGGAGGCCTTAGGCTACATGCACATGATAATGTCTGTGTGATGGCTGTTTAAGTAACGGCCATCACACAGCCATTTTTAGCACCAATAAAAGTCTATGGGGCTATTTACATGGCTGTTTTTTTTTAATGGCCAGTGAATAGCGGCCATCAAAAAATAGGACATGTCCTATTTTTTGGTTGTTTTCATGCTGGGAGCTTACACCAACTGCCACACAAAAGGAGTGTGAAAACTATTTTGGAATTCCGTACTAGGTTTCTAGAACGTGTGGTTGACATTACAAATAAAAGAGATAAACCGCTAGCCATACATGTGAAAGAATGTAATAACAACAACCCCGAGGTTATTAGATGTTTTGCCCTTGAAGTAGTTGACGAATCCCTACAGAGGGGCAACTGGGACAAGAAGATACTTATGAAAGAGACCCATGTATACTGTACATCCATTGGGCCTGAATGAAAAAATTAATTATTTGTATTTCATTTAATCTGTCTAACATAGATAGGTGAAGGTTTTATCTTTTGCTATTTTGTTGGGATAGTACCCTCCAATTCCAGGTTTATCCCCTGGCTTCGCCTGTGGACTTCCTATAAACTAAAGGCCGGCTTGCATTCCCCTCCCCCTTACGTATGTCAGAAAAGCGATTATAGGTGATCTGTAGAATGTGGATATACAAGTATGTGCCCTAACTACCTTATACAGGGGTGTGCTGTTATAGATTTGTCTGCCCGTGTACCGACTTCTGACAGCTTTCTGGATTTGGCTCTTTGCTTTCTAACCTGACCTCTGCCTGATTTCCATACTAACTTTTCACTGCTTGGCCTGACTATTCATCAAATTGCTCACACTTTGCCAGCCCTGACTTCAGTCTGTCCCAGACTATGGTTTTGGCTGATCCCTCGGTGCTCCACACTGGTGTTTCTTGAACCTTGTGGGTCAGCAGTCAAGAACAGAGAGTACTGGCAGCTTGGTTGCTCTCCTGCAGCATAATCAAGATCCCTGGATAGGAGTTAAAGGTTGAATACCAGGGGGCCACCTTGATAATACCTTTGGGAGTAGCCCCAAGTCAAATCTGTTTTAGTGACACAGTGGGTCCACACTTGCTGCATAACAGTGTTATATTTTGTTTATCTGTTCGATTACATCACCTTTATTAGAGATGAACAAATTTCATGTTATGAAATTCGTTCACGCTTCGTATGGTGGTAAAAGCAGAATTGCGTTATGAATTCCGTTACCACGGACCATAACGCAATTCTATGACAGAATGCCTTTAGAGGCATTCCGTTATTTATTCCATCGTAATAGAAGTCTATGGCCTGTATAACTGATCCATCCTGTTTCCGTTATGCAGGAGAGGACTCCTCTGCATAACGGAAACGGGACGGATCAGTTTTGCAGCCCATAGACTTCTATTATAACGGAATGCCTCTAAAGGCATTCTGTCAGAGAATTGCGTTATGGTCCGTGGTAACGGAATCCATAACGCAATTCTGTTTTTATCAGCAAACAAAGCGTGAGCGAATTTCAAATTATGAAATTGGCTCATCTCTAACCTTTATCTATGTAGGCAGTTTGAAAGTCAGTGAATGATTTTGTATTCAGTTTGATAAAAGTGGCCTATTGTATCAGAAAGATTGTATTCTTCCTGGAGCAGCAAATAGTTATTGTGGAATTATGAAATTCGCTCATCTCTAACCTTTATCTATGTAGACAGTTTGAAAGTCAGCGAATGATTTAGTATTCAGTTTGATAAAAGTGGCCTATTTTATCAGAAAGATTGTATTCTTCCTGGAACAGCAAATAATATTGTGGAAGGCTATGTGCAAAGCAGATCGATTACGTAACACAATAGACCTTTGCCAACAAGTGCCCAGGAACAAAACCACCAGCTAAATGTTGTATTCAGGGTCTGGTTTGGAAATGGCATCAAACTGGCTCCATCAATCAGGACGGCTGAAGTTGTGCATGAAATTACGCAGCGGATTGCAAGTAACCCCCAAAAATCTACTCAAAGACTGTCAAATGATATATCAGAGAGTGCTGAAACCTCTGGACCTGAAACCGCACCCAATAACGTGTGTGCAGGAACTGAAAGACTCTGACAAAGCTAAATGCATAAATTACTGGACTTGGTTTCTGACTATGATTGCTGACAGACATTTGGACCCATTGCTGTACTTCATGATGGACGAAGCTTGGTTTCATTTATCAGGTCACGTAAATTCCCAGAATACGAGGTACTTGTCCTCTGAAAATCCCCATTTGACTCACGAATAGTGTGCCCAATTTCCTTCAAATCAACTGTGAATAACTCAGTTTACCTGGACATCTTTGAACAGTTTTACAACCAACTAACACCAGAAGAAAAAATGCCCTGCTTTTTCCAACAAGATGGGGCAACAAGTCACACCTCACGGAGCTCATTGGTACGGGTTCATGAACTGTTTACAGAGGAGCGAACTATGAGCAAGGGGTTATGGCCACCACGTTCCTCAGACTTGTTTACATGCCATTTTTATCTGTGCGAAAATGTAAAACAGAAAGTGTCTGCTAACAATCCACATACCTTGGATAAACTCAAGGAAAATATCACAAACACTATCCGCAGCATTATAAGATGGACATGCCCAAAGATGCATAGACGTGAACTACTTTCAGCATCTTTTGTGACTTGTGGGTAATTAAACAATCCACTTGATCTTTCATCTTGTCATACTATCGCTGGAGGCGGGCTACTTTTTTGTGGGCCACCCGGTATAAGTCCAGTAGTCACATTATATATGAGCCCTTAGTTATGTAAAAGTTTAAATTTGCCAGGGTAAATATCTCACAAGGTACTTTTTGTTGTTGTTACCTTTGTAGCATTATTATTAGCAAGAAATGTGTCACATGTGATTTGTTTCCTATAGAACAAGAAGCCTTTTGCGCCTCCATATTTGTATTATTTACCTGCCATGTGTCTGGAATGAAGTGTTGCACTCTTGGATCTGGATCACTTCTCTCTTCCCTCAGCAAATGCGGTCCCATATACTGGAGTTGGAAACGAGTTGAGCCAACTCCAACTGCATATTTCCTTTCTGTCCCCTCTTCCTTATAGTCGTGTAACTATTAAAACATATATTTGCTTATTTCCACTCCTTCATTTAGATTGCAGTTTGTTGCATTAAAATATATTAATCATTTAAGGCTCTGTTCACATTTCTATTGTGGCTGGCTGTTGATAAAAATACTACCTGACATCCCAAAGGATGCAAATGTAAAGACCTAGTTACAGTCACCATAGACTTACACATACAAATATCGCACTTAATGCACTTTAGCTTTGTTACGTTGCAAACTGCACAATATGGAATTAAATAACATTCTTTTATGTGAATATGCATTTTGGTGCTACAAGATGTGTGATATGTTTTGGTGCTGCTGTACAGCCTCTTGCACGCCGCTCTGACATGTGCATAAGATTTAAAGCCCTTTTCATGGGCTGATTTTCAGGCATATTATTGGGATACAAGGCCGAACTGGATGGACAAATGTCTTTTTTCGGCTTTATATACTATGTTACTATGTAAACATTTGGTCTATGTAAAGGTGCCTTCAATCAACTGAAGAAAGGGCAAATGCTTGTTCATGGAATGAAAGCACTGTTGATACAGGAACCACAATCTTTCAAGGCAGCAGAGTGTCCTTTATAAACAGCAACCTGCTATCCAGAAACAATGATTCTCTATGGGGAGGAGAGTGCACAGTAGCGATTGCTCACCTGCTTATAGAGGAGATGATTGCTGCATGCAATGCAGTTTTGCCTTCTCTGCCAAGCAGGCAGTTATCAGGAAGGAACAGCTCATTCCCGATATTTGCCTGCAAAGTTGGCCAGTCTAAAGGGTCCATTATTGAATTGCAATGCTGTATATAGTAGTCAACAGATGACTGCATAGTAGTGGCATCCAGAGAGGCAACATTTTTTGATGTAAGAAATTTTTACTATTTGGCTACTTTCACATCCATTATAAGAGCAGAAAAATGAAAATAACAGAAGTAACAGCACATAACAGAAATAAACAGATTATAATAGGATCCATAAGGTTTCCATTTAGGAGAATGTTTTTGTAGCAGTGAAAAAAAGTCCTGCATCCATCACTGTGGAGAAAATACATCCGAAAAGCCAAAGTATACTCTGTTGCAAATCAGCTTACTTTCCGGTATGCTTTAGGATTTTGGTAAAACATTAAGTTCCCTCTCCACTTGTTGGCCTGGTGGAAAATTAACCCCATGTTCCCAGTGAACCATCAATTTGTCACCACCATAACAAATATCTTAAGAACGTGTAGAGGGCGAGCACAACCACAAACACCAACCAGTTTTGTACAGTGAAATAACTGATGTGGAGTAAAAGGTCAACTTCTTGCACATACATTTCTGGTTGGAAGATAATTTACGGCGACAAAAACTATTCTCTTTTGTATCTCTTTCTGACATATAAACCAATGTACCTTTGTTCTGGCTTGTGGTTGTATAATAAATAGACTAATGTACCTTGTCTGGCCTCAGTGAACAGGCAAGGTTGTCAAAGCCAAGTTTGCTGAGATAACCAGCTATCCGGTATTGATCTTCCTTTTTGAATAAGTCCTGGTTACTGTCCATGATATCCTGAATGATTTTCATTATCTCCACAACAATCTTTATGTCTCTTTCATCTTTAGCTGAAACATATAATAAAAACAAAATAACCAAAACTCCTATAAGAAGACCGGAGACTGCAAAACCTTAAGGGGGAAAAAAAATGAAAAAACAGACATGCAAAAAATTGTGCATATACAAACATGACCTATTTGGTGTGTATTATGTGATGCAAATCAGTAATTAAAAATAAAGTTGTTCAGTAAGACAACTATTGATGTGTCATTGTAATGTACACCTACCTTTTTGTATGATGGTCTTTTATATGCCAATACAGTGCAACAGCATAAGTTTCTAGAAGCTTCTATGAACTATGATCACATGACTCTGTGTCATCATGCTTGGGAATGATGGACAATGTAAAAAAGTCTGTACAACCTGACAAATTAGAATGTATTTTTCCCATACCCTGTCAATACCCTAGATTTGACTAAAATCATACATCCAGATAAAATTTAAAATAAATTAATGGAATAATATTATGAGGAAAAACATAAATTATCATCATATGCGGATGACGTAATCCTGACATTCCCTTACGTCCTACCAGCAGCACAGATGGGGGTTAACTGCCCCTGTGGACTGGTAGGACCGGCGGAATTTTAATGAGCCCAAGAACCAATAAACGATCTTCAGCTCCCTGAAAAGGAGGAGATCACCCCCCAGCCCACCGTGTTTTTTTCTGTCCTCTGGACAGGTGGACTGGCATATCGCTCCCCCTCAGGGAGCTGAAGAGTGCTTAGGGGCTCTTTTTTTCCTTAAGCTAAAGCATCGCTTTTTTCCTGCTTTCAGTGCCTTTATTTTAGGCCTGATCGCAGCGATTTTTTGTCGCTGGGGTACCGTCGGGGAAGGGGGTGTCCCCTCCCCTCTTCTTTTATCTCAGCATGCGGTGTCCCGTCTCTCCAACTGCATGTGTGCGGCGCTATGGGCGCCGCCATCTTCCGGAAGTGACGCTCACTGGGTGCGCTACGTCACTTCCGGTTTTCCGGAGCGATGCGGTGAGGTTGTAAAACTCACCATTTCTATTAACTGTCTCCTTATAAAAGACATCCTGGGACCCAGGATTAAATCTAGGGAGACATTTAGAACAGCTGAGCTATTATAGGCTCTGTTATTTTGCTGGGCTAATTACGATCAAGGAACCGCCCAAGGGGCGGGGCTTCCTCCTTTAAAGCACCCAAGAGCCTGTCAGTCAGTGCTCTGGTTGCGTCGCTTTCACGAGTTAGCTCCAGAGTTCCCTGTGCCTTGAGATATTTTCATATTGCTTGGCTTGGGGTTTGTTGTTCCTCTTTTTCACAGCTCTAATGTCTTCTAGTGCTGGTGGGCCCCCTTAAGGTCTTGTTTCTCCACCTCCAGGTATTGTAGGTGTTATGACCTGTTTTTTTCTTTCCAATTACAGACTATGGCTTCCCCTAAGGATCCGGATCAGCGGAAGGCTGGGGCCAAGAGGAAGCATTTGGCGTGTTACGAATGTAACACACCCTTAGATGACGGCTGTCCTTACTCCAGATGTGAGAATTGTCGCACGGCATCCACGGAACCCACGATGCAGGAGATGTTCCAGTGGACAAAAACATACGTGGATGATTCCATTAAGGGAGTGGTACGGCTGCTTAATGAGAGGCTACCAGGTCCCTCTCAGACTCCCATGGAGGTGGTCGCACCGGTCGAAAGACCTACCCCCTGTTCTGTAGGGTCTTCTTCCGAGGAAGAAGAATTTACTTCTTGCTTTTTCCCTCCAGAAAAGACGCAGAAGTTACTCAAGTCCATCAGGTCGGGGGACCAGGATGTTGACATGGGGGAGTCTTCCGATCCTGCCGGACGGACACAGCGTGTCTTTAGAGCGGATGAGACCCTCCTCTCTGTGATGCGCACAGAGTGGAGAAAGCCTGAGAAAGGTCCAGTACTCACCAGAAAATTCAAACTTATGTACCCGATGGCTAAACCCTTGGTGGAATCATGGGGTTCCGTTCCCAAGGTGGACATGGCTATAGCCAAGTTGTCCCGGCGCACTCTAGTTCCTGCAGACGATGGGTCTAGTCTGCAGGACCCTCTAGACCGGAGGGCAGAGTGCACCCTTAGAAGGAGTTACGCGGCGGCTGCTGCCTCTGCAACAACTTCAATTGCGGCCACGGAGGTAGCCGCCTATTTACGCTCCAGGCTCAACCAAATCCAGACGGACGTGGATCAGAGCGTATCAAGAGATGACATCCTGGCAGCCTTCAAGTCAGCCAATCTGGCTATGGACTTTCTGGTTGATTCCACCCAGATGCAGTTGAAGCTGGCCGCCAAAACTATGGCCCTAGTTTCAGCTGCCCGCAGGCCACTTTGGCTGAAACCATGGATCGCTGACAACGCGTCCAAGTTCAACCTTTGTGGGCTCCCCTTCGTACCGGATAGGCTGTTCGGGTCCGAATTGGACAAGATAATGGAGGGGCTCTCCGATAAAAAGGGGAAGAGCCTCCCCCAGCAGCCCTTTCGGGGACGCCCCAGACAGGAGAAGAAGCACGAAGGTCATCCGGGGCAGCAGTCTAGGCGCAGAGATTGGGGGGGGCCGTCTCGTAAATATTCAAGACGCTCCCGTAAACCCACCAGGGAGGCAAAACCCTCCTGACTATGGGCCTCCTCGAGGCTCTTGGATAAGCCCTGCTGCCCCTGCAGTGTCTCCTCTAGATTTTCCCGTACCCCTCGCCCAGATTCCCGTGGGGGGCCGTCTTACCCATTTCAAAGACTCTTGGAGCCGATTGATTGCAGACCCCTGGGTCCAGGACATAGTTTCCGTCGGGTACCGGGTAGATCTTATCTCTCTCCCCCCAGAGAGATTCATCGCCACACGAAATTTCGGGTCTGCCAAACAAGTGGTCCTAGAATCTTACATTCAGGACTATATCTCCAAGGGAGCCCTAGAGGAGGTGCCGGCAGGGGAGAGGGGTCTAGGGATTTATTCACCAGTGTTCCTGGTTCCCAAAAGGGACGGGAGATCTCCAGATGATCATCGATTTGAGATTTCTCAATCGATTTATAAGAAAAACAAGATTTCGCATGGAAACCATAAGGTCAGTCAGCCATATCCTCAACGTTGGGGACGTCATGGCTACTCTGGACCTCAAGGATGCGTACCTTCACATCCCGATCCATTCCGCGTCCCGGAAACTCCTCAGGATCGCGGTCCAGATTTCAGGGGTCCGCAGGCACTTTCAGTTCGCCGCGCTTCCCTTCGGAATCTCTTCTGCCCCCCTTATCTTCACCAAGGTGGTGGTGTCGGTGGTGGCAGCCTTGAGACTTCAAGGACTGACCATTATTCCTTATCTGGACGATTGGCTTTTCAAAGCCTCTTCAGTTCCGGTCCTTACCCACCATCTTCAGATCGCAATTTTCTTTCTCCTCCGCCTGGGCTGGATTATCAACTGGCAGAAGTCGAATGTGAGCCCATCGACTTCAATCCATTATTTAGGATTCGTGGTCGACTCTGTGGAGATGTCCCTCCGGTTGACTCTAGAAAGGAAAGCGCGGATTCAGGACCTGGCAAAGGTCCTTTATGTCCCTCGTCGAGTCTCTATCCGGACTCTCATGAAGATGCTGGGGCTCATGTCAGCGGCTGCGGACGCAGTCCCTTGGGCACTATGGCACCTCCGTCCTCTTCAGTCGGAGGTCTTACACTTATGGAACGGCAGCCCTGCGGGGCTAGATTCCCTGTGCTCCCTGTCCGGTCAAACCCGGAATTCCCTCAGATGGTGGTTTCGGCTACCAGCAGGGAAGTCTATGACCCAACCAGCTTGGGTCATATTGACTACAGACGCGTCCCTGGTAGGCTGGGGCGCTCACCTGGACGGATCCCCAATACAGAGATCTTGGTCCCCTCTGGAGCGGCGTCTTTCTTCCAATCTTCGCGAGATGCAAGCTATCCGGCTAGCCCTCCTTCACTTCGCCCCTCAGATTCGGGGCAAAGCGGTGAAAGTCCAGTCAGACAATATGACTGCGGTTCTCTATATAAACAAACAGGGAGGCACAAGGTCATTGCCCCTTCTATCAGAGATCGGGGTGATCCTTCGGTGGGCCGAGTTGAACCTTTCCCATTTATCTGCCGTTCATATTCGAGGCTCCCTCAATATGATAGCGGACCGCTTAAGTCGAGGTTTACTGACCATGGAGTGGTCTCTGCATCCGGAGATCTTCAGGCAGCTAGTTCACAGTTGGGGTATGCCAGAGGTGGATCTCATGGCAACCAGGTTCAACGCCAAGGTGCTAAGGTTCTGTTCCCTGTACAGGGAAGACAACCCCCTGGCGATAGATGCTCTGTCGATACCGTGGAGGTTCAGGCTGGCTTACATCTTCCCTCCGTTTTCCATGATACCGAGGGTATTGATGAAAATCCGTCAGGATCAGGCCTCAGTAATAGCCATCATACCGTTTTGGCCCAGGAGATCCTGGTTTACCCAGCTCATTCAGATGAGTCGGGGACAATATTGGAGACTCCCCCCGGAGCAGACCCTGGTGTCGTGGGACACTCACCTCTGCTCAGATCTGCACAGGTTCAACCTGACAGCCTGGAGGTTGATCAGTCCCTTCCCAACATAGATAGATGCTAGGATGGCAGAGTTTTCGGCTTTTGGGCAGACTGTTCTTAGTTCTGCCAGGCATGAGGACCCTCCCTAGGGGATTCTTCTTGCTATCTCCCCATCTGTGCTGCTGGTAGGACGTAAGGGAATCGTTAATTTCTAACGATAATTTGTTTTCCCTTAGTCCTAACAGCAGCACACAAATATCCCACCCTAGATACATTATGCTTGTTAAAAACACGGTGGGCTGGGGGGTGATCTCCTCCTTTTCAGGGAGCTGAAGATCGTTTATTGGTTCTTGGGCTCATTAAAATTCCGCCGGTCCTACCAGTCCACAGGGGCAGTTAACCCCCATCTGTGCTGCTGTTAGGACTAAGGGAAAACAAATTATCGTTAGAAATTAACGATTATGTCACCCTGAAGAATCCATGGCCTCAGGCAGCCATTGAAATAATTATGGTATTTGGTTATCTATCCACAATAAATTAAATAAAGGGAAATCTCAGATTATGAGATAAATACAACTATTGAAACAAATAAAAAAAGTGCACAGTATCCCCCCCCATATTAGACATTTGTATTACTTCACCTACCGTATCATCCATTATTGGCTTCCACTATAAAATAGACTTAATAGTCTTGACTAGTGTCGGGCACGAATATTCGAATTGCGAATATTATTCAAGAATATCGGAAGTTCGAGAATTCACGAATATTTAGAATATAGAGATATATATTCGTAATTTAGAATATTCTACTTTTTTTTTTCATCAGTAACCTCCCTTCTTGCTTGTGGACCAATGAGAAGGCTGCAATGTCTTTGTCTGAGCTTAGCAACATCCCTAGCAACCAATAGGAAAGTTGCCTACCCCTTACTATATAAGAACCTCCCCAGCAGCCATTTTCTACAGAGAGAGACAGCAGTGTCATTGCTGTGCTCTGTGCTTTCCATACTACATTAGATAGATAGTTAGATAGCTTATATATACAGTATAATACAGCTTGAGAAAGGCTCTATTGTGGAGCCGAAATGTCGCTTCTTTTTGCCACATGGGTGAATACAATTTTGTTGTTTTTGGAGTGCTGTCCGATTTTAGTTTTTCACAGTATAATACAGATAGTTAGTGGGAGATAGTCAGCGTAGGTTATATCCTGATATAGTGTAGCTGTTGCAGTGCAGGGTGTTAGGTAGTGTAATAGGTTCTGCTGTCCATACAAACATGCAGACCTGCTAAAATGTGAAGTTTTACTTATTGCGCCAAAATATTCGCATCATTAGTGCCGATTAACGCAATCACGAATATATTGGAGCACTCTAACTGCATATAAAGCCATTTTTTTTATGTTCTGCCGTGCCAACCATTTTATCCAGTCTCAGGAAACTTCTAGCATCTTGGAAAATGTAGCAAAAGTGACCCACGCCTGTATTTCGTACGCATTATGCAAACATTATATTGCCGATTTTTCCAATCAAGAAAATAATCTCGAATTCGTGAATATATGGTGAATATTCGCCCAAATATTCGTGAAATATCGCAAATTCGAATATAGCCCCTGCCGCTCAGGACTAGTTCTGACCCAATACGCCAAACATGAAATTTCCTGGGTGAGTCCGATAGCAACATACCAGATGTTCAACCTTCACCTTCCAAAAATCCTATATATCTATAGCAGGGGTAGGCAACCTCTGGCACTCCAGCTGTTGTGAAACTACAACTCCCAGCATAGCAAAAACAGGACTCACCCAAGCAAAGTGTGTACACCAGGATGGCGCTACCCCGATGCCCCTTTCGGGGGTAACACCATCACGAGTAACGCCATCACAGTTTTTGCTATTGTCTTCCTGGAGTTTTGGCTAAGATTCTTGCAGGATTGTTCCGCATATACTATTAGTTTGCCAATATCCTTACATTTACTGTTGATGACTTTTGCAACCATTGACTCACCCCATTTTTATCTTCTACTCCTATAGTATATTACTTTTAACATCAATTTATATATATGGAACATTTATCTCTATTTATTTCTCAATATGATATATTTTTGTGGTGTGTGTACTGCCGGGATGGTGTCTGTTCTGCCACGTCCCCCTTTTTAATGGTATACATTGTTATACACTATGTTTCAATAAAATATTTTTAAAAAATTGATATGGTTGCTATGTGAGCTCCTCCAGTCACCAGGACACATCAGCAGAGCTGTCATTCTGCATATCTCCTTCTCAAACTCCACCATCCTTGTAAAATCATATCTGGTGAGAGATCTACCTATGTTTCAGGAATATTATGTCATGCAGAGCTGTTCACTCAGTTGTAATTGTTACTCTGGGACTGGTTACTACTGTTAGTTAGACATGTAGTCCTATGTTAGGCAGCCATTTTACCATATGCTTCATGAAAATGTTACAACACATGCTATTCTATACATTATACTTATACATGTTATTTGTATTCTTGTAGTTTTACTACACACTTGTACAATCTCTTACTCACACGCATTGCGAGAGTACAACCTGTTGACCAATAAACAAATTAGACTACAAAGAACAGTCCTCTTATTTGGAAGACAGGAATGGTTTATTCTGAATGTCAGACTGCACACTGTGTTAACGTGTAGGAAGACAGAACAGTCTGCAAGGATGGATTAATACCCAAAACAGCTGAGAGTGCCTTCCACATGGATGAGTTGGCCCAGAGAATGCCATGAAAACATTCCCTAGACCATAACACTGCCACCACCTGCTTGTGTTCTTTCAGAAATAGCTGTACGCTGGATGTTTGTTTTCTGCTGTTACTTGCCTGACACACCAACTTCCATTTGTTTAGAAGAAGCAGAAAACCGGACTCATCGAAGAAGGCAACCTATCAGAGGTTCAATTCCAAAACTGCCATTAAAAAAATTGCAGCCTTTTCTGCCAAAGCAGTAAAGTTATCAGAGATATAGTGGCATACTGTACATCTGCTTCAGATCCTCATATGCAGTAGGGTTGGCAGAACTGTTGTTTTGGACACACATCTGGTAGGTGATCCATCCTCACACACCTTCATAGCTGACATTCACCTCTCACATCAATGGCATGTGGTGCTCCACAGTTTTCATGATGCATATTCACAATGGTGCCATTTGCCACTCATGGTACACTTTTACCACAGCAGCACGCAAACTGTTCAGAAACTGCACAGATTCAGAAATACTGCCACCTTTGTCCCGAAAGCCAATTATCATCTCTGTTTGCAACTCCTCTTTTACCAATGACAGCAGCAAGGGATATGTGTGCAGACAGGCTATTACACACCTTATATACCAGGACAGCTCACGACACATGACTTCCATCGTGAGCTACATGCTGCCAATGTCGAAAGTAGGAAGTGGTCATAATAATGTGACTCATCCATATATTTCTATATTCTATGAGATCCTTTTCACACAAAATAGCAGAGGTGTATTTAAGAAGTTACTGTACATTTTTCATATATTTCTTGCAATGTCATAAAGCATTAAAAACAGCAAACATAAAGATTTGAATACAGATAAGAGAGGTTATCTAAAATTCAATTTGTTTGCTTTGCTGAAAAACAAAAAAATTTGCTTTGTGACTAATTACTTAGTTATGAAGCCCATTTCTTTGTAAATAACAGGTGCAATAACTGGGAATGGCAATTGCACCCCCCCCCCCCCCATCATTGAACCCCTTAGATGCTGAATTCATCACTGATCACATCATCTGAGATCTTTATTAAGGCATTTGTCATGCCCGGCTCTGACTATGTGCGAAGGTCGGCCAGAATAGCAGCACGTCTTTAGTGTTTGTTTTGGAGTCATGCTGGATCCGCCTCCCATCAGGTGCACTGGGTGGGGTCATTAGTTTAAATGGCTCTCATTTCCAGTGCTCTAAGCGGGTTATAGAAATCAGTCTGGCCTAGGAAGCAAGCAAGCAAGCAAGCAAGCAAGGAAGGTTTTCTGTCCCAGCTCTGTTAAGATAAGTGTGGTTTCTGTTCTTGTTGTTTGCTGTTTTAGTTGTGTTGATATCTTCTCTCCCATCCAGGTTCTGTGCGAGCAGGCTGCTCCTATTTCCCCTTTTCACCATCTCAGGGAAGTTAGGGTGTATTAGCCTAGGCACGAGGACACAGCATTCCTACCACCAAGGTCTGCCTGTGGGCTGAGCAGTGCAGGGAGAGAGGTCAGGGATTAGCTAGGAGGTGACCCTTCCCCTGCCTCTCGCTCAGAGCCTGGTTGTTCGTTTTTCTGTGTGTCTGAGTGCTTGTCTGCTGTGACAGCATTTTAGTGTTTGCAATAAAAAAAAAATTGTACTTACCTCATCTAATTGATCATGAAGAGGCCACTGTGCCATCTTGCTTGAAGATCCAGCGCAAAATCTCAGGCGATGCATGATGATGTCACCACCTTGGCCGGCGTGGTGACCGCATACGTCACCGTGGACGAGATTTTGCATGAGATCTTTTAGCTAGATGGCCACGGCTGCCCCTTCGCACTCAAATGGATGAGGTAAGTATGATTTCTTTAATTTTTACAGCCATTTCAGGGAAAAATTGATTCATTACTACAAAGCACAAGGAACTTGCTCAACACTAAATTTGAATAATGACTTGCAATCACATACCATCTGTAATTTCAAACATAAGTTTATACACCACATAACAGCTTCACTTCAAGATGCCTTCATCTTACCATTTAATGCATTGCCCAAAAAATATCAGATTTTTTTAAAGTAAGATTTTAAACTAGCATTCCCAAAATCATGTTTTTATGACATATCAATAAGTCAGATAAAACAGAAATCATTGGGTGTTAGACCGTCACACCAAACCTTAGAACTGGCAGGTTGCTCTGTATTCAGATAGATGGGAATTACAAGAAATGGCTGATAACTAGAATTAGTTTATGAATCTACTTTTAGAACTTCAATAATTTATGCTGGAATAGTATCCCTTGCTAGGTAAAATGAAGAATAAAATACTGTATTATGTAGTTTTTAATGGCTAGAGTAAAAATACCTACATTTCATTTTGCACTCTTCTGTCCATTTATCAAAGCAGATTGCTAATGCTTTTAACTGTGCTTGGTATCTCACATTTGGTGTCCGGAAAGATTTGATTAAGTTTTCAAAGTTTTGCAATCCAGAGAAGAAATCTGCCATAATTTCTTTTTCCAAAGATGCAACCTTATTCTTCCATTTTACCTGCTCCTTTTTCTCTTCTTCAGCTTTGCTCTTCTTTTGATTTTCTTCTATTATTTGATCTTTTTTTTTCTTCTGTAAAGGAAGTAATATTTAAATAAATTTGACAGATGCCTGGTAAAAACTATTCCATGTTGAAACATTTTAATATAGTTATTTTTTTCTGGTTTTAAGTTAATAATAGCTAAATAATTGAAAATGTGTCCAACCTACGTTTTTTTTTGTTTCAATTTCTTGCCATTCTGAAGATATATAGGTTATAATAATAATAATAATAATAATAATAATAATAAAAATATATATATATATTATATAGCGCCACAATATTCCGCAGCGCTTTACAAATTCATAGGGTTCATATACAAAACAAAAATAACTGGATAATATGCAACTGAAACACTAGGAGTCAGGGCCCTGCTCGCAAGAGCTTACAATCTATGAGGAATTGGGGGTGACACACAAGGTAGTTGATTGTGATTATGTCACGGCTGAGGATGGGGGAAATCCTCAGCCGTTCGGTGGTGGAGGATGTCCAGTCGCTACTCGGCCAGGACGACAGAATTAGGGAGCAGGTCACCTCCTATTGCGTCCCTAATGCTGACCCTGTCTCCTGTCTGTATGAGCCGACCTTGGTGGTAGGAGGGCTCATACGCTGGAACCTTATAGTCCCTACAAGCCCTCAAGCAGGGCGGCCATCAGGGGGGTACAGCCGATACCCCAGTAAGGGGCCCGGACCCTTGGGGGGGCACGGCGAGTTCCAATTTAAAAAAAAAATTGATTTTTTTAAAAAACAATTCCCCTCCCATTTGTCAGTGACTTGAGTTGAACTTTATTGCATCGCTAGAGGGGGGCAATTGATTATTCCTTGCTAGTGATGTCCGGTTCATGAACAAATCATTCATTTGAAGGGATTCAGTTCACTGAACCGGAGGAGTCGATTCACCTGACTGAGCTGATCCGAGTGAAGACGCTCAGTCTGACCCAGCACACAATAGCAGAGCCGCTGGCAGCAGGGAGGGGAGGGACTCAGGAGGAGTGTAATCTGATCCTAGAGTGGAAGCTGCTTCTGCCAGCCCCTCCCCTCCCCACCCACCAACCAATCAGAGCTGAGGCAATGCAAGCACTAGCAGCTCTGAGTCTGAGTCACTGATACAAGTACAGGGAGGAGTGTAATCTGATCCTAGAGTGGAAGCTGCTTCTGCCAGCCCCTCCCCTCCCCGCCCACCAACCAATCAGAGCTGAGGCAATGCAAGCACTAGCAGCTCTGGGTCTGAGTCACTGACACAAGTACAGGGAGTCTGAAAATCGAATGAGTCTCAGGTTAAAAGAATCTAAAGATCTGACTTAGTGACTCATTTGATTCTTTGAGTTAAAAGAACCATCAGTCAGACTCTAGAACAGTTTACACTGAGGCTGATGCTTTTGTTGCAGCAGTGATAAGATTAAGGGACAGGAGCAGAGAGATAAGAGAAGTGACAGATGACTGTGAAGACCACGCAATCTGTTGCTCAGAAGCCATGAGATTGTAAGGCTACTTTCACACTAGCGGCAGGACGGATTCGACAGGCTGTTCACCCTGTCGGATCCGTCCTGCCATTATTTCACCAGACCGCCGCTCTGTCCCCATTGACTATAATGGGGACGGGGGTGGAGCTCCTGCGCAGCACGGCAGTGCATGGCGAAAGGCCGCCGGACTAAAAGTACTGCATGTCCAACTTTTTAGTCCGGCGGCCTCTCACCGCGAACTGCCGTGCTGCGCCGGAGCTCCACCCCGTCCCCATTATAGTCAAAGGGGATGGAGCGGCGGCAGGACGGATCCGACAGGGTGACAATCTCTCTTCAGGTTTATTAGAAAATCTGTTATCAACTTAGCACATACAGTTTTCCCTGTGCATTCACTTCACTTGGTTGTACTGCTGTCAGACTGCTGTCACTGTGGGTAACAATGCCCACCACACAGCTCCTGAGTCCTCCTGTCCGCTCACCTTCATTCCTGACTCACTCAGTCAGAGAGCTCAGACAATGTACCAAGAGCCGACTCAGCAAGTGAATCGAAGCATCCGCGCATGCGCACCACCTAAGCTCTTCAGTCAGTAGACTCAGCAAGTGAACCAAAGATCCGATTCATGAATCGGTTCATTTGAATGAGCTGATTCAAATGAAACGATTGATCTGAAAGATCCGAACTTGCTATCTCTATTCCTTGCCCGTCCCCCCCCCCCCCCCCCCCCCGCTCTGCTGATTCCCGTATTATACCTGGTATACCGGCTCCGGCTGCATTCCCCTTTAAAAGGCTCTGAGCCCCTGCGCAGAGGAATGTAGCTGCGCAGCGGCAGGTGACATCAGACGCTGTCCGCTGCCTGCTGCCGCCTCATGCCGTGACGCCGCCTTCAGATTAGCGCGCCGCAGCCTGCCTGCCACTGCCAGACACAGTCAATTCTGGTTTGCAGGCTTGCAGCCAGGCGCGGCGGCGGGAACTTCTGTTCTGGCCTCTGGGAGTGGGGCTGGAATCGAATCTTGAAAGAATTGTGGTGGAAGCCTGTCCAGCTGCCCTAGTGCCCTCGCCCCTCGCCCCACTTCCCCCAGGAAGGAGTCAGTGCCGGCTCCATGCTCCACTCCATCACATGTTGGAACGGATGGACTCCAATGATTCATTAAGGTCCATTAGGTTACTTGTTTCCATAAATAATGTTATAATTTTACTGTTAATGGTGGCATACAGTATTTTTTCAAAGCAGAACACACAGCTAAATAGCTGGGGCTTGGTGGGCTGGCAAGGGAGGGGTTAATAACAATAAGTGATGGAGGATCCTGGCCCTGTGGGATAATCCAGAAAACAGCTTTGCATTTTACTAGTGTTGAGCGCGAATATTCGAAAAGCGAATTTTTTTCGCGAATATCGCAACTTCGCGATTTCGCGAATATTTCGAATATAGTGCTATATATTCGTAAAAACGAATATTCGTTATTTTTATTTTTTTTTCACAAAATTACAGTACACATATAATTGATTGTTTCCCAAAGGTCCAAAAGCTCAGATCTTACTCACATTGCCTAGAAAGTGATTGAGGCGCGAATCTTCGTAAGGCGATTTTATTAGCGCACATGCGAATATCGGCACTTGTCCCAGAACAGAGGCAAAGGGCTTTGCATTCATACATTAGTGATTGAATTGAGTTGCGAATCTTCGTAAGGCGATTTTATTAGTGCACATGCGAATATCTACACTTGTCCCCAGAACAGAGAGGCAAAGGCCTGTGCATTCATATAGTATAGCACCATATTCGCGAATACTTAGAACTTCGTAAAATTCGATTTACGAATATTCGTATTTTTTATGTTAGTTTCCACCTTACAGATTACATTGATCTGTACTCTGTCAACTACTGTCATCACCCCCCCACTGTATCTCGATTGATTCCCAAAAGTCCAAAAGCTCAGATCTTACTCACATTGCCTAGAAAGTGATTGAGGCGCGAATCTTTGTAAGGCAATTTTATTAGCGCACAGGCGAATATCGGCACTTGTCCCAGAACAGAGGCAAAGGGCTTTGCATTCATACATTAGTGAATTGAGTTGCAAATCTTCGTAAGGCGATTTTATTAGCGCACATGCGAATATCGGCGCAAACAATCTCATCACACTTATTATTTTAGGTGGTTATGTAGCGAATAAACGAATATAGCGAACGTACGGAAAACTTAGATCCGATGGTATATTCTAACAACACAGTGAAGTGACGCTTGTCGGGTTAGAGTGTTAAATGTATCGCATAATATGTATTATGCGATGCAAAAATTCGTATTATCGCATATGCGAAATAATAACGAATTCGAATATTCGCGAATATTTTACGAATATTCTTTCGAATATTCGCGAAAATTCGCGAATTCGAATATGGGACATGCCGCTCAACACTACATTTTACCCCCGAGCAAAGACCACACAACATAGAGCTGCCGAGCCAAGTAGACAACATAAGGATTGCTGTGGCAGGCCAAGGGTCAGCCACGTGATGATCGTTGCCTCGTGTTCAGGTGAATGACGTCGACGGAGGAAAATGACAGAAGTCTGAGTATAGTTCAAAACCTTGTCAGGACCCTAAAGTGAAAGTGTCCTGCACCCTTTATTTATACACAGTTCAAAGGGTGTAACCCCCTCAAAGTAAAACATGATTGGTTTACAGACATTTCAATAATGGCTTTTGAATCCATCTATTGATTGGTTAGTTATTTTTCAAGTTTCACTTTTACAAAAATGTGTTTGGAGCCTTTGAAATAGCTCAGTATGCGGCATAGGCTATTTTCACACCTGCATTTAGGTGCGGAGACGGATCCGCACCTATAATGCAAACGTTGGTATCCGTATCCGTCTGCATAACTCAGTAAAAAAAAAAGTCTAGGTCTAAGTGTAGGTCAAACGCACCATATTTGTGTCAATGTAAACGGATCCTTCCCCATTGACTTACATTGTAAGTCAGGACGGATCTGTTTGGCTCCGCACGGCCAGGTGGACACCAAAACGCCGCAAGCAGCCCCCAGAGCGGAATGGAGGCGGAACGGAGCCAAACGGATGCATTCTGAATGGATCCTTATCCATTCTGAATGCATTGGGGCAAAACTGATGTGTTTGGGGCCGCTTGTGAGATCCCTGAAACGGCAGTGTGAAAGTAGCCTATGCCGCATACTGAGCTGAGCTATTATTTCTTATTATATTGATCCTTATGTTGTCTACTTGGCTAGGCAGCTCTATGTTGTGTGGTCTTTGCTCGGGGGTAAAATGCAAAGCTGTTTTCTGGATTATCCCACAGGGCCATGATCCTCCATCACTTATTGTTATTAACCTCTCCTTTGCCAGCCCACCCAGCCCTATTTAGCTTTTTGCTCTGCTTTGAAAAAAATGTTTAGGCCATGAAGGGGTTAATTAAGTGTTGGAGGGGGTGGGGGGTGTTATTGTGCATATTGTGTTTGGGATCCATTTAACAAGTTTGACCAGTTGGGTTTGAGAGTGGTTGAGTGTCATCCA
Organism: Bufo gargarizans; assembly: GCF_014858855.1. NCBI lineage: Eukaryota > Metazoa > Chordata > Amphibia > Anura > Bufonidae > Bufo > Bufo gargarizans. Next base: position 99,809,827 of record NC_058080.1, read on the forward strand.
CAGATCCCCCATAAAAGTGTCATCCACAGATTCCCCATAACAGTGTGTCATCCACAGATTCCCCATAACAGTGTGTCATCCACAGATCCCCCATAACAGTGTTCGTCATCCACAGATCCCCCATAACAGTGTTCGTCATCCACAGATCCCCCATAACAGTGTTCGTCATTCACAGATCCCCCATAACAGTGTGTCATCCACAGATCCCCCATAACAGTGTGTCATCCACAGATCCCCCATAACAGTGTGTCATCCACAGATCCCCCATAACAGTGTGTCATCCACAGATTCCCTATAATAGTGTGTCATCCACAGATTCCCCCATAACAGTGTGTCATCCACAGATTCCCCCATAACAGTGTGTCATCCACAGATTCCCCCATAACAGTGTGTCATCCAGATTCCCCCATAACAGTGTGTTATCCACAGATTCCCCCATAACAGTGTGTCATCCACAGATTCCCCCATAACAGTGTGTCATCCACAGATTCCCCCATAACAGTGTGTCATCCACAGATTCCCCCCATAACAGTGTGTCATCCACAGATTCCCCCCATAACAGTGTGTCATCCACAGATTCCCCCATAACAGTGTGTCATCCACAGATCCCCCATAACAGTGTGTCGTGCACAGATTCCCCCATAACAGTGTGTCATCCACATATTCCCCCCATAACAGTAACTTATCCACAGATTCCCCCCATAACAGTACGTCATCCACAGATCCCCCCCATAACACTGTAACAGTAAACCTTGTGCTTTTAAGGTGTTTTTTCTTAAATGTGCCAATTAGTGTTAGTGTAGGGTCCTGCTTAAAAGAGTCTACCTTGTCGTGGTAGCAGGGTTCATATTATTTGGTCAAAAATTAATTCCTTACTGAAATCACTGATTATCACTTTTTACTGTAGTTGTAAAAAAATAATGAAATTGGGGGTAGGTCCTTGGGGGTGGAGGGGAGGTGGAGTCAGGACGGATTCTAAAGGGGCGGGGTAGGAGGGGGGGCCCAGGCCTTGAGCTGTATAAGGGGCCCCAAAATTTCTGATGGCAACCCTGCCCTCAAGTCGGCCCTGAACTAGAGAACAGAGTAAGACAACCCACTCCTCCTAGGCACGGAGGAGCAGGAGTCTCACTGGCCAAGCAGCATGAAGATGGGGAACATAAACAGGACTATGGATAAGACAGGTGAACCAAACTGTTCCACACAAACCTGTCTCAGCCTTGCTGACTGGAACCTGTGCTCAGAAAACGCTGTCCACACAACATAAGAGAAACAGCACACAACATACGAACACTCAGGAACCAGGACATCCATAGCCGCACTAAAAAGCAAAGACATAAGACATCAAACACATCACGGTAATAGAACTTATGACCGGAAGGGTGGCCCTTACAAGAAGATGGAAATCACAGGAGGCTGCTACAGCAAAGCATGACTGAAGCAACCTACTGAGCCATGCCAAAGTGAGAGGCTTTATAGGCCTAAGAGGCCACACCCAATGGTCAGACACACCCAGTGACTTACACACACTGGGAAGGGAGTTAACCCTTCCAGCACCAGGGAAGGGAAACACCAACTTAAAGGAAAAGTGTCCAACACAACAAACGCACTGTGGTTGTTGCCGCAGGCAATGACATGGGTGGCAACCGTGTCCTGGGAGTCAGCCCAAAGGCCGGGACACTGCCACCACATGTACACATCACCAAACGTTGCCACGGGCAACCACAGTGCAGGAAAGGTGTCAGTGCACACCACACAATACAGAGAGTGCACACAGACAAACAACAATGCATACATACACGCACACAAACTCCAAGGGAACCGCACACATACCTGTTGTCCACGGCAACCGCACTTGAGGCAAACAACATCATGCCTCAAGCTGCGGTTGAAACAACAACCCAAACCGCGGGCAGCTGTATGCGGCTCCCAAGGAGTCACGGCCATAACCGTGGCCATGACAGATTAGTAGGATTTGAGCCATTATTGAACTGACAGGAGTGGTGCCGGCCGATCTGCTTAGGATTTGGGACTACTAGAGGATAGAGTTTAGGCCAGAGGAGTTGGTGGGGGGAGGTTTAGTCGGGGAATAGTAAATTTAGGTAGCTTGATAAGCCTGCCTGAAAAGATGTGTTTTTAAGGCACGTTTGAAGGTGAAGTTGTGGATTGAGTATTCCAGGGAGTAGGTGCAGCTCGAGAAAAGTCTTGAAGACGGGAGTGAGAGGTACGAATTATGGAGGTTATTAATCTTAGGTCGCTAACAGAACGGAGAGCATGAGTAGGGTGGTAGTTGGAGATGAGGGAGGAGATGTATGGAGGTGCAGCACTGTGGAGAGCTTTGTGGGTGAGGGTGAGAAGTTTGAACTGTATTCTGTGGTGGATGGGCAACCAGTGAAGTGACTGGCACAGACTAGTAGCATAAGTGTAGCGGTTGGATAGATAGATGAGCCTGGCTGCAGCATTTAGAACAGACTGAAAGGGGGAGAGTTTAGTGAGAGGGAGACCCAATTAGTAATGCGTTGCAGTAGTCAAGACGAGAATGAATCAAGGCAACAACAAGAGTTTTTGTCGTTTCCACCGTAAGAAAAGGGCGGATTCTGGCAATATTCTTGAGGTGCAGACGACAAAAGTGTGTAAGTGATTGAATATGGGGAACAAAGGAAAGATTTGAGTCAAATGTGGCCCCAAGACAGCAGGTATGTTGCACAGGAGTTATGATACTGCTGATGACCGAAATTGAAATATTAAGTTTAGGTGAGTTAGTAGATGGGGGAAAGACAAGAAGTTCCGTTTTTGAGAGGTTCAGTTTTAGATACAGAGGGGACATGGATGCTAGAGACAGCTGCCACACAATTACTGGTGTTTTGGAGTAAAGCAGGGGTGATGTCAGGGGACGAAGTGTATAGTTGGGTGTCGTCAGCATAGAGATGGTATCGAAAGTCAAATCTACTGATAGTCTGTCCGATGGGGGCTGTATAGAGGGAGAAGAGTAGAGGACCTAGTACTAAGGCCTGAGGAACTCCAACATCAAGAGGAAGAGGAGAAGAAGACGAGCCAGCGAATGATACACTAAAGGAGCGGCCAGAGAGATAGAAAGAGAACCAAGAGAGAGCAGTGTCCTTAAGGCCAATTGAGTGGAGCATGGTGAGGAGTTTATGATCTACGGTATCGACCGCTGTAGAGAGATCCAACAGAATCAGTAGAGAATAGTCACCATTTCTTTTTGCTGTTAGGAGATCATTAGACACTTTAGTAAGGGCAGTTTCTGTACAGTGAAGAGGGCGGAAGACAGATTGTAAGGGGTCAAGAAGAGAGTTTGCAAAGAGATAGCTTATTAAGCGAGAGTAGACAAGACGTTCAAGGAGTTTAGATATGAAGGGGAGGTTAGAAACAGGTCGGTAGTTAGCAGCACAGGTCGGGTCAAAAGATGGTTTCTTTAGTAGTGGGGTTATAAAAGAGTGTTTGAAAGAGGAGGGAAAGATACCACAAGAGAGAGAGGTTAAAAATTGCAGTTAGGTGAGTAATGACAGCCGGGGAGAGAGACTAGAGGAGGTGTGGTGGAATAGGATCTCTGCTACAGGTCGTGGGTCGAGAAGAAGAGAGAAGCCTGGAGACTTCTTCCTCTGTTACTAATTTTCTGTCAATTAATCTGTTTTTACATTCTTAGGGTAGGTTCCCACAGTTTTTGTAGGGGATTTTGAGGAAGATTTTCCTGCTGTTGTATTAGCCACAGCCAGAAGTAGATTCGAAAGGAAACTGAAATATAAAGAAAGGATTTGTACTTCTCTTTCTTGCTGGATCCACTTTTGGATTTGTTTGAAAAATCTGCCACAAAACCCCATGTAAACCTACTTTTTTAAGGCATCAAACCCATACATACATAATTCTGTTGTCAGCTCTGTAAGCGAAATCAGCAGCTGCACATATCTCTCAATATAAGATACTAATTTGCTGTCAGTGAATGTGAACATTTGTTTTTACATTCTTATGCCACTTTCTCATTAGCGTATTTCCAATCCGTGTATGGTACGGACTTTTTGTACCAGAATCCGCGACTAATGTTAATAAACAGGACAATTCATATGGGCATATAATTTCTGTCAGTATTTGAAATGCGCAGCTCGTCCAGGTTTTGTGCGTATTTGGTTTCAAATACGCAGATTGAAGTCTGTGGAAGTGCATCAAAAATGAGTAAAGAAGAAAAATGCACCTAATTCCGGATAAAATACTTAAGCAATAATGATGACAATACTGATAGAAAAACATCTGCAATCTGTGCGTACTACAGAGATGGATTTCACATGGATTTCGATATGTTCATGTGAAAGCAGATTTAGGGTAGGTACACACTGAGTTTTTTTGTAGGGCTATTTTCCTGCAGTTTTGATAGCCAAAGCCAGAGGTAGATTTGAAAGGAATCTGAAATAGAATGGAAAGAATTACACTTCTCCTTTTTGCAGGACCCAATTCCGGATTTGCAACTCTATGTGAACCTATCCTTATAAGGCACCAAACTGATACATACATAGTTCTGCTGTCAGCTGAGAAGTATATCCTTTGTAAGCAAAATCAGCGCTGCACATATCATACTTCAAGGTTGTAACAATGGGAGGAATTTATTGTTACATTTTTTATGCAAAATTTGTCATTTTACACTGCTATCTCCACCTTTGAAAAGTGGGTATGAAAGTGGGCATGGATTTTTAGCATTATTAATAGTTGTATAGCACATTTGTCAATTGACACTTTTTAAAAAGTCACACAAATAAACAAGTTTAAAGATGGGCCAACTGGCTTATTCAATTCTTTGTCATGCATCGTTTATATTACTCCCCTGCCAAACTTATGAAATATTATAAGAACAAGGTATTTAGATGTTTAAAATGTGGAGAGATTAGAGTTGAGGATGTGCATCTACTGTGGGAGTGCCATTCTCTCAAAAATTTTGGGAATGAAGTGCTTGGTTATATTAAGGTACTTCATAAGGTGGATATCCCCCTAACCTTTAGGGCATGTGTGCTGGGTTTGGTGGAGGACATAGGGGATTCCGGGAAATTCTTAATAATAACTAAATTGTTATTTCAGGCTAGGAGATGTATTGTAAGAAAATAGATAGAGAAAACCGCACCAACAATAAGTATGTGGCTCAGTCTGGTCAAATGTTCGCTGGCTTGTGAGAGATTACATATAGTTACAAACCCTAAAAGGTGGAGGTTTGAGAGTATGTGGGCAGAATCGCTGAAAAACTGATTAAGGCCTCTTTCACACTACCGTTTTTTGTTTTTTTTCCGTTTTGCGGGCCGTTTTTTGTGTTCCGTACACGGAACCATTAATTTCAATGGTTCCGCAAAAAAAACGGAATGTACTCGGTATGCATTCCATTTCTGTTTTTCGTTGAAAGATAGAACATGTCCGAGAGGGCGGAGCTTGACCACTGACTGGAATGGCTGCGTGAGTCTGAGCTCTACCGCCTTACACACACTCATATAGCCTGGAATACCTTATTTTTCGCTTGAAAATGGGCAAAGTCGGACGATATCAGCAGGGAGAAAGCAGAGCTCCTGGTAAACCTGCCGTAAATCAGGTGGATGTTGCTGATTTCTTTGAAAAACACCACAAGCATATCCCCCGCGTCTCCCTCCAAGATGGCGCAGGATGCCAACTCGCAGCCAGAGCAGGAAGATGAGAGAGCCTCAAGTGACGATGAGGACTTGAACAGAGAACAGGTACTCACAGCAGCGGTTTTGAAACAGACACTGCGACAGGCACTTCAGCCGGTGAGAGATGATCTTGCTGATATTAAAGCGGATCTCCAAGCCATAGGCACTCGTACAGAGGCCTTGGAAAATAAATGCCTCAGCCTCAACTCTCATGCAGAGACCCTGGCTGCCAGATCGAATCAGCTAGAGGTACATGTAAATACTGCCATCACCCTGATAGAAGATCAGGAGAACAGAAGCCGCAGGAGAAATATAAGATTCAAAGGAATCCCTGAATCCTGGGCAAGTGACGCTCTCCCCAAGGTGGCAATGGAAACATTCGCCGGCCTGCTAGGCCAAGAACGCGCAGACAAAATTGTTATTGAGCGCATACATAGATCTCTCCGTCCTAAGCCCAGACAGTATGAGGCACCCAGAGATGTTATCTGTGGATTGCTGTCTTATGTGGACACTGCACTTATACTATAAAGTGCAAGGGAACAAGCTCTAATACGCTATGGAGAAGCGGAGGTTGCTCTTTAACAGGACATAGCACCGTCCACACTGCGGAAACGCAGGATATTAAAACCGCTGCTAGACCAACTTAGAACAAGAGACTTGCAGTACTCCTGGTTATTTCCTTTTGGATTGTCGATCCTCAAAGATAATAAGCGCATTATTATAAAGACTCCCTCGGATCTTGAAGAAGCTTGGCAGAAGCTGAAGATGGACCCGATAGACATACCTTCTTGGTCGCTTGAAATGGATGTGGCGGTCTTACCCCCCTTACCAGCCAGAGAAGAGTGGATCACCGTGACACGTCCTAAGCCCCAGAGATCCAAGCCTTACATAGGAGCTACATTTGCACCACATCGTTGAAAAGAGCGACAATGAGACGTTCCTCTCTCTCTTTTTCCACTCTTGTGATGAACACTCAAGAAGATACCCAAGAAGTCGACTAAATTGTTCCCTGGATGGCGCTTAACCTACGGGTTGCCTAAAGAAGGCACAGAGCCACTCACCCTTACAGTGCTGGATCACGTACAGTATTACAAATGATATGCTGAAATGCAATTTTTACCTTGTCTTCACCCCCCCCTCCCACCCGCCCTCTTTACCCTAATGTGGATCATATTAGGTGGAGCATATGGATCTTTTAGTTGGCAAGCAATATCCTTTAGTACGTGGCTCCTGTTAGATACCTGATTACAAACGATAGGTTGAAATGCAACTTTAACCTTGTCTTCACCCCCCCCCCCCACCCACCCACCCTCTTTACCCTGCTGTAAATCACCTTGGGTGGAGCATATGGATCTAATATGTTGACAGGCAATATCCTACAGTGAGTGGCTCCTGGTAAATACATGCTGATTAATTATTAACTGTTGCTGTTTCTCTCAATGTTGTTGATTGGTTGTCGAGCGGTAGAATACGCTCCAGAAATGTTTACTGAGTAGGCTTACCTTTATGTATCCCATAAAACTGCCTCTCTCTACTCATGGGTATTACCCCCACGCTGAATTTCACCAGCCGCCCTACAATAAGGGCCCTGATGATCTCTAGCGGAAACACAAAAGAGGTTTTATTGTTAGACACTTTTCTGTGTGTAATTGATTGTCACGTTAAATGTGCAGAAATGTTCTTCAGTGTTTGGTATGGATGGGTAGGCTTTGACTGATGAGCTCCCTTAAATTGTAGCCCAGCTATATTAGTTAATTGACAAATAAATGTTAATTTAGGGGCAATGTGTCCACCTGTCCACTAGGATCAGATAGCTTGACATCTGGAGCAAGAGTAGTCTATAGGTGACTGCCAGAAGTGTTACTTAAACTTTTAAGATATCCCCTCTCTCATTAAGGCCTATATGGTACTGACCCCATTTTCTAGGTTTTTTTCCCCTAGATGGAGCGCTATATGAGTGTGTGCCACAGGTCAAGGCACATCAATTAAATTTGACCGACCCCCCCCCCCTCATTTCTGAACAAATACACCCGTACACGATATACGCAGCTCCTATCTGACCTCCCTAGGTCAATCTACAGTTGGCTGATTGCTAACTCTCGTTTTCTGTCCTCCCTTTATAAACCTTTTTTTTTTTTTTCGTTCTCTTCTCCTTACACCACCTTCCCTTATACCTCCCTTCATCCCTCTCCCCCATTCGCCCAGCACCTCATTGGGTATTTTTGTAGTACGCTGAGGAAAACTACAGTTCACTGACCTCCCCCTTCCCCCTTACAAAGTCTAATCACGCCCTTGCTGACATGCTGACATTGTCTGCCATCTCAGGGGAATCCGGTGCTGAAAGATTATGAGTGGTCTGGGAATAGTTTCCTTTAACGTTAGAGGACTAAATACTCGTAATAAGCGGTACCATGTCCTAGATATTGCTAAGAAATTGAAGGCCTCTATAGTCTTCTTGCAGGAGACACATTTTAAGCAGACTAAAATACCCAAACTGCCTACGAAATTGTTCAATAGTTGGTTTCACTCATGTCACCCCTCCTCCGCCTCCAAAGGCGTGTAAATTGCCATACACATCTTTGCCGTTGAAGATTACAGGTCAATACACTGACTCTGAAGGCCGTCTACTATTTTTAAGGGCTCAGATCTACACAACGAAAATCACATTAGCAAACATATATGCTCCCAACCAGGACCAAGTACCCTGGCTGCTGAAGGCGCTAGATGCACTTCAGCTCTTTGCAGAAGGACCAATCATTCTAGGTGGAGATCTCAATACACTGCTCAACCCTTTGCTAGATTCCTCTACTAACAGATCGTCTATCTCCATGACAGCTTTGGCTAAATTACGCTTTAAATTGTCTGATCTCTCTCTTGTAGATGCCTGGCATACCTGGAACCCCTCCGCCCGTGACTACTCCTTCTTCTCGCAGGTGCACAACTCTCACCAGCGACTTGATTATTTACTGGTACATAAGTCGCTTCTTCCGTGTATTACAACCACAGGTATCTCGGTTATCTCCATCTCAGATCACGCTCCAGTGCATTTGTCCCTCGACTTAACAGATCTCCCCCAAAAAATGTGCCGATGGAGACTCAATGAGTGTATTCTGGAGAACGCTGCTGCCTCGGTAGATGCTGAATCCTAGTTAGCAGACTTCTTTAGACACAACATTGACTCAGGCCCTTCCATACCGTTTGTGTGGGAGGCCCACAAAGCTTTCATAAGGGGTATCTTTATCTCCTGGGGCTCAAAACTGAAAAAAGATAGGCAAAAAGAAGTAGACACTTTGTTAAATCAGATAGCAGAGCTAGAGAAGGAACACAAACGTACCAGATTACTTAGTACCCAATCTGAACTAAAAACACTGAGAGAAAGACTTATTTCGGCCCTTCAGAATAAGTCAGCGAAGGCCTACCTTCACTATAGGTATAAGTTGTATGCACATGGGAATAAAGGTGGGAAACTTATGTCCTCCCTTTTAAAAAAGGAAAGAGCGAAACAACACATTCATGGAATTAAGAATACCTTAGGGTCAATGACCTTATCCCCCCTAGAGATGGCAGAGGCGTTCCGCCAATATTACTCGGCCTTAACAATTTAGAAAAGGAGTCTCCCCCAGACGCGACCCCCTCGAAACAAGAGTTAATTGATAGCTTCCTGAAGAACTTGAACATGCCAGGACTAGACCAGGCAATGTCAGAACTATTGGGTATGAATAAAGTCCATAATTATAAGGCCTATATAAGTGTATGGACATGAGCCTAAGGGACAACCATTTTGTCTTATTAAAAGACAGAGTGATTTTTTTTTCCTTTACTCTGAAATTGCTAACCTAAGGTTTACGATATATACCAAAGTGTTTACCTAAGTCTGTTTTGTGAGAAGGAGATGTCCCAAGGTCTAATGAGATGTCATGGCCTAGATAAGACAATGTATTTGAATTCTGATGATTTTAGTGAATAGAAAGACTCTAATCTTTCTTTGGGGTTTTTATATTAATCAATATAGGAGTAGATTGATTTTATATAATCAATTTTAATAGGTGTGCTGAATATATAGTATATATATAAGAGTATAGTCCTCATAGATATATTCAATTGTAAGATTAGAAATGAGGTATAAACTCCTCTGTCATGTTTAGAATCTGTCTCAGTGGAACACACAAATTAATTATTTCTTTCCTGGAATGGAAAAATGTGGACACAGGTGATCATGAACAAACCCTGTCTCCTCCACGAACAATAAATTAAGATAGCCCTATTTATCTTGATTTAATCAAGTTTGGTCAAAAGACTTAAGGATACACAAGTTAGTTGACCAAGTATAAAACTCATTGTCTCTTCAAGATCTTCTCAAGGTTTCGTCTGAAACCTTAGATTACATTTTATTGCTAGTATATGAAAAAGAGAAATAAATTAATGCTTCGATTTTTGTATGGAATACTAGTGCCATCTAGTGTTAGGGTAACAAAGATCTAGGGTATATTTTTCCCTAGAGGGAGGTTCTATTAATTATAAAGTGAGGTCACTAGTTAATGATAAAACTTGTCCAAGCCCTTTCTAAGAGAGGATAAAAAGATGGTATGGGCTGACAGAATGGTCGATCTCGCTCTCTCTCTGGACATCATCTTGACCATCTTGCCAGTCATTGGAGGCAGCCATCTTAGAACCATTGAAACTGATTTCTGCTAGCTGACATTTTGGTATAGTATAACCTTACCTATATTTTATAGGATAATTAATTAATATAATACATATCTATAGATATATTCAATTAACCATACTTTGTGTATAGTATCTGTTTTGGAATAAGATTGGGGTGTACCTGCAGCATCATCCTGAAAATTAATCCAATACAGGGAGATTAAAAATATACTAGTGAAAACACGGTATTATCTCCAAGGAACTGAATTCAGTTCTAGACCAGTATGGTTGATAATATATATATATTTATATAGATAAAAGATAAACCAGATTTGGGTTTAATCGGACATTTGTCGGCTGAGAGAAATCAAGTATTAAATTGACTTTTAAAATAAGTGAGGGGTATTATTATAAGAAGGCATAATTGTGTATATATATATATATATGTTCTCAATAATTTTTGTCTTTACCACTATTTTGCATATCATTGAGTGAATTTTATTACCGCCAATTTTATTATATATATTATTTTGCACTATAAATTGTATTAATAAATTACATATATATTTTGTCTGTAACTGGGTTTTGTCTTCAATTCAACGCAGATCACGAGCTTGTTTTAGCTTGATATTTATGATAATAAGTTAGAATCTCCTTTATTACCGATTTTAATTTATTCACATAAATCATATAGACTGTCAATCGGAGACAGCATAAATATTCCGACATTAAATTGGAGGTCCCTACCGAGATCTGCTTGTAATAGAAACAAAATTTTGGGGTGCAAAATATATATTTGATAAAGTTATTGTGGTACTTGTAGTGCAACAAGTAAAAAAATGTCTGATAACAATGGCGAGGCTAGCCAAGGCATGCAGGCTGCTGCTGCAGTAGTAAAGACTGATATGCATGATAGAAAGACTCAAGAATTAATTGAATATATTGTGTTGGGTCATATGCATGACAGGTTGGATATTAAGAGAGAGTTAAAGGATTGGAGGTTTGAATTGGAAAAGAAAGCTGTAGAATATGCAGATGATGTCTGGTCTGATAAATCCCGGTTTGCTGATTATCTCTGTCACATTTCCCAAGCTAAACATAAGAAAGATAAGGATTCATTAATCCTTCAATCTTGGCCTGAATTTGTATATTTAGTTATTGAAATAGCAAAGCAATTAGAAAAAGCAAAATATAAAAATGTTGAACAGGCATATGAAATTGATAAATTTCAAAAAGATTTATCTGAAATGGAAAATAAGGCGGCCATGGTTTCTGGTGAATTAGCACAATGGTCTGCTAAATTATCAGAATATAATGACAGAGACAGTCAACAGCAAGAAGTTATTAGGACTCTGGAATGGAAATTAAGTCAGGCTACTAATGAATTGTCTAAATGTCAATTGTCTATGGTGGATCTAGATGAGGAATGTAAAAGGTTGTATAAGGACAATAGAAATTTACAAACAGAATTAGATAACCGGGATCTTGACCCTCTTCAATTCAGACAGCCTAAGGATTCTAATAGAGTGCAGGTAAAATATTCCAGGGGGGAATTAGATGCAGAAAGTAAATATGACAACCCCTTTAATGGAGAAGAATTATTGGCTCTGAGAGAACATTCTCTTCCTAAATTAAGACCGATTTCACCTCCTAGGTCCTCTAAAAGTTCAGTACAGAGATCTTATCAACCCATGATAGACACTACTAAAGTGATCAAATTTCTCAAGGAAACTGTGGGTCAATTTGCAAAAAAGGGTTCACCCTCCATAATAAGTCATTTGGAAATATATGAGGAGGCCATGAAAACTTTACATTTAGAAAAGGACATACAGAAACTTGAATTTATTACCTGGGTTTTCGAACCAAAACACCGGTATTTCTTTAATTCCCTTAGAGATATGGGTAGGGATTCTTGGTCAGATGTAGTCGCAGAAATAAAAACTGAATTTGGTCCCTATAAGTCCACTACTGCTGCAAGGAGGGCCTTATTTACCCTGAAATGTAGACATAATCAAAGTCCCAGGGAATTTTTGTCAGTCCTCAAAAATGCCTATAGTTTATCTGAAAAAGATCCCAATTTTGAAGGTAGTGAATTTATCCAGTTATTTTATGACTCTTTGCCCAATAAAATAAAATTTATTTTGGCCAGGGATTACCATCCCAGAAAGACTCTGGATTGGTTACTCACTAAGAGTACAACTCTGTACGCTGCAATACAAAATTGTGATGAGTCTCCTGATAGAAAATTTAAAAAAGCGAGTGAGGAAATAGCAGAAACTCACATAAAAAGAGATCAGGGAAAATTTGAAAGCCCTAAAAGAAGTTATGCTGATGTGTTAAAAACTCCTAGACCTTCCGAGCCAAATAAAATTCAGCCTAGGCCAGATGGGAATAAGGGTCCAAATGTTGCTGAAAAGAACCCAAACCACCAGAAGGAGTTTAGAAATAGACGGTTCCCTCCTTTTCAAAGATATCAAAATAATTATTATAGGGGATATCAACGTAGGCCAGAAAGGGCTCAAAGTGGTTCTGAGTCAGATGGTTCTGGGAGATCACAATCATATCGGTACCAAAATCAATCTCCCAAAGATTATGGGAGAAAGAGAAGTAACCTATATGATCGAATGGATCAAATCCAAGATCAGTTTGGTATGTTGATGCAGCGGATGGAGGAATTGTCTAAAACAATCACTGCTAACCCTAAAAATCCTTTTTTAGGGGTAACCCCTCCTGTAGAGAATCCTCCCCAAATATAAAGGGGGAGAAGCAGGTAAGTATGTCAAATGTTGCAGGGGTTGATGACTTAAATGTATGTAAAGTGGAGCAATCTAATATAATTGTCTTTCCCTTTAAAAAGAATTTAACCCTTACAAAGCCACATGGCAAGGGGGAGGGGAAACCTGTTTGTTCTGTCTTACAGCACACAAAGTCTTCAGCTGCACAGAAGAAGACATGCGATCCTGCTCATAAAAGGAAGGAGGAGGAGTTGAGGACAAGTCTAACTGCTGAGCAGGAAAACCATTTCAATAATCATGCCAAATATCTTTGTTCCATACAGGAAATAGATAATAGATATTATATGAAAGTTGAATTATTTGATAATTTCTCGCCAATAATAGCCTTGATAGATACAGGTAGCCAAGCAACTTTATTATCTGTAAAATACTTCCAACAATTGCAGGATGTATCTTCTAACAGGTATAAGTTAAAAAGTTTTAATGCTAACCTGGTAAGTGTCTCAGGCAATGCCCTCAAGGTTTTAGGTAAAGCTTGGCTGGATTTTAAAGTAGGAAACAAAGTAATTAGCCATCCTACATTGATCGTGGATATGCCCATTGATAGATTAATTATTGGCATCGATTTCCTGAAAAGATTAAGTCCAGTTATTGATTTTGTTAATAAGGTGATATGGTCTCAAGTGAGGATGCCTATTAATTATGAACAATCACAATCCTATCACAATAGGCGTAACTGCCATGTGATAGAGGAAAGGCCGGATTCCATTGAGGTACATTTCCGAAATAGCCAAGTCCCTGATGTCTCTTTCCTGCAAATCACTCCAAATTCCACTATAGGTGAACAGGAAGATAACACCATATGTGTGTCTCCTGAACGAGTAAAAGATGTATGTTTGGAAGGGGATGTTCTTACAATCCACCTACACCCAGAAACTACTGACCCTATTGGGTTTAATGGTCACGAACAATTCCTAGTGGGAATGGAAAAGGTGGATGATGAGATGTTCTTCCCAGTACAGGTGAATGACTTAGGAAGAACTAAGAGGGCTAAATTGGATTTGCGCCATGAAAAAAGTTATATTAGTAGGGATCTACTAAATCAAGTGGCCAATTCTAAAGTGATTCGATATCCAAATCCACAAGATAATTGGATACATGACTTAGATAATGATTCTGATGATCATAATATAATTGCAAAATGTATATTAACCATTTCTATTGCAGGAAAATCGGCTACTCATTTATTCCTGGTGCTTGATGAACCCAGATATCCTATGTACATTGGCAACGATATTTTACATCGTTTTGCTATCCATGTGGATATAGTGAATTCCACATTGTGGACAAGATTAAAAGGGAATCCTGAAGGTTTTATGGATGAACATGAAGCACTCAAGTCATCCCAGATACTGCCTTATGCAGTCAGTGTATTAGTGCCACAAGATATAATCATCCCTCCAGGTACTAATAATTTCCTGTTACCCATTCAGGTGTCAAAAGGCCAAAAATTCAAGAATGGTGATGCATTGATATGCCTATCAAACAGAATGCAACAATTAGGTATTTCAGTAAATCATACCCCTATGGTGAATTTACAAACCTTTAAAACCCAAATAATTGTGAATAATGGTATGCCAAATGAAGTTCATTTGTCTAAAGACACTATCATTGGTATGGCATTAGATTCAGATTATTATACTTTTGGGTTTCAGAATCTAATTATTGGCCTAATACCTGAATCGTATCTAACAGAAGAACAATTGGTTGAACAAACATTTTATTCTTCTCCTGAAGGATTGTTCACCATTAGTTCAGTATATCCTTTTAATCTTGAAGAAGGTACCTGTAAGGTAGAGGAATCCTCTCTTACCTTTGATCATACAATCAATGAGCAGGAAGCCCAGGAATATCATGAGTTTGCTGAAAAAGCAGGTAAGTCAAATCATGACCTCACTGACAGGTTGGAGGAAACCTATGAAATAGGTCAACCAGAAGTTTTTCCAGGGTTTATGGAAATGGTCCAGCAACAAATCTCATTAGCTAATGGATGCTCCAATGACCCAGAGCGACAACAACTAAAGGAAGTTCTCTTAGAATTCAAGGATATCTTTGCTAAAGATTCCTTTGATTGTGGTCTGACTGACATACACATTGCTAGGATTCAGACTGATCCTGAGGCACCTCCCGTTTATATCAAGCAATATCGTCTTCCGCTAGCTTGTTACGACTCGCTAGCGGAAATAATCCAAAATCTCAAGGAGAGAGGTATTATAAGACCAGTGCACAGTTCTTATAACAATCCTATTCTTGGAATTCTTAAACCGAATGGTCAATGGCGTTTATGTGCTGATCTTCGTCAGCTAAATAAACGTGTATATATGTCCGGCTGGCCCGTGCCATATATAGACCAATGCTTGGTACAAATGCAAGGCGCCAGGATCTTTACCACCTTAGATTGCGCTCAGGGATATTGGACCATCAAAGTGAGCCCTGAAGATCAATACAAATTAGCCTTTACTTTTGGTAAAGAACAGTTTGCCTGGACTAGACTACCGTTTGGGTACATAAATTCAGGTCATGAATTTGCTGTATTTTTACATAAGGCTATGCCTGATGCCACAGAAAGAGGAAATTTAACTTATGTAGATGACATTTTGATGAAAAGTACTTCATTTGACCAGCATATTCAAGAAATTAGGCATGTACTGAATCAGTTGAAAGAGGCAGGTGTGAAAATTTCTTTACAGAAAGCCCAGTGGTGTCGAACTAAGGTAAATTTCCTTGGACATGAGGTTACCTGTGAAGGCCTGAATCCCCAGAAGAAAAAGGTGGAGGCTGTTATGAAATCTAAAACGCCTACCAACATTAGTGAATTAAGATCATTTCTGGGTATGATGAATTACTCCCGTAAATTCATTGATAACTATGCTGAGATTAGTAAACCATTGCTGACATTGTTAAAGAAAGGTGTACCCTGGACATGGGGGGAGGATCAGGAACAAGCTATGTCTGAGCTTAAAAGGAGACTCACCCAAGCCCCATGTCTAGCTTATCCCGAGGGGGGTAAACCCTTTTATCTGGAAACTGGTTTTACAAATCTTAGTATTAGTGCTGTCCTATGCCAAAAACAAGATAAATTGCATAAAGTTATAGCTTATGCAAGTAAATCACTGTCACCAGTAGAAATAAAGTTTAGCAACTGTGAAAAAGCTTTACTAGCCACAGTCTGGGCGCTTCAAAACTTTAGAAGTTTTGTACAGGGTGAGAAAATCATTGTTGAAACGGCCCATCAACCCCTACAATATCTACAGAGTGATAAAATTAGGGATGGTAACTTGTCTAACAGCAGGATCACTGCTTGGACCTTGTCTTTACAAGGATGGCCGTTGGAAGTTCAGTATAAGCAAAATAAAAAGTGTCCAGTAGCCCAAGGACTTGCTGAACTGCATAATTGCGCTGCTAATTCTCAAACGGAAGAACTGATAGATGATTTTCTAGAGGAACAAAAATCTTCCCCTTACAAAGTGTATGAAGACGACTATTGCTCTCTACTCCCCTGTGCGTACATAGATGGTTGTGCTTACCACACCATTGTAGGGGACGAAAGAAAACTAGTGGCAGGAATTGGTATAACGTGGATAGATGGGTGCCCGAGTATTTCAATAGGTTATAGTATTGGTGCTAAGAGTAGCCAGGTAGCTGAATTAGCAGCTGTCTACCAAACCGTTAAAATTGCTATAGAGCACAATATAAAGGAATTCGTCATAGTTACCGATTCAAATTATGTGCGGAACAGTTTTGTAGAATATATGCCCACATGGAAGAGGAGTCATATGTTACGGTCCAATAACAAACCAGTGAAACACGCCAAGTTGTTTTGTGCCATAGATGAGCTAGTCCGACATAATGATCTAACCATTTATTGGAAAAAGACTAAAGGTCATTCCAAAACCCAAAATAAAGATAAAGAGGGTAATGACCTAGCTGACAAACTAGCCAAACAAGGAGCCATAAATGGTGATCATGTGAATATCGATCATCTACTAGAGATGATTCCCATTGACGCTATCACTAGACAACAGGCTAAGGCCCAAACTGAAAATAGTATAGTTCAGTGGAGCCAAGAATCTTCTAGTGAGGATCTGATTAAAAGCCAGAAGGAAGATCTTATATTGGGAATCTTCTATAAACATATTGAGGATCCTAATAATAATCCCATATCGGAGGATAATTATACTCAAAAAGAAGACCTCCGATTACTTATGAAATCCAAATCCCAATTTAGTATTCAGGATGGGTTATTAATGAGAACCTCTAAAAATGGTATTCAGCAGTGGGTAGTTCCTACTACATTTAGAGGTTTAATGTTACAGCATGCCCATGATGCACCTACAGCTGGTCATCGTGGAGAAAAGATTACATATGAGTCACTACGTGATTATGCCTACTGGCCTCATATGTTAAAGGATGTCCAGAGTTATTGTCAAGGTTGTTTGGTATGTGCGCAATTTCAACCGCAAGGTCCTAAACATCGTGCTCCACTTCAGAAGAAAGGTTTTTCATTACCATGGTCTGACATCCAAATCGATTTTATTGGTCCTGTTACCCGATCATCCCGAGGAAATAAATACATGTTAACCGTCACTTGTGTATTTACAAAATGGGTAGAGTGTCTACCGGCCCGCAATAACACAGCCGAGACCTGTGCATTTTTGTTGATTAACCATGTATTTTCCAGATTTGGGTTACCGTTAAGGATTGATTCAGATCGTGGATCACACTTTGTAAGTGAGGTAATGGCGAAGATGTGGAAGATGTTGGGTGTGAAGAGAAAATTACACATTGCTTATCGTCCAACATCTAGCGGATCCGTTGAGCGCTATAACCAGTCTATTGTCAACATCCTTAAGAAATATGTTAAGGAGTCGGGTAAAGACTGGGATATAAGGTTACCATTAGTACTCATGGCCATTAGAGCTACTCCAAGTACGGCTACCCAGATGTCACCTTTTGAGCTGATGACAGGAAGAAGAATGGTACTTCCTCAACATCTGTTGTATCGCACATCAGATCATAACCTGATCAATGCAGCCACGACACATCAGTATGTGGAGGACCTTCGTAAGTATCTTCAACACGCGTTTGCTTTCGCGCAGAAGAATCTTGAGAAAGCCGCCGTAAGTAACAAAACTTATTATGACTTGAAAACTACAAAAAAGGAATATGAGGTAGGAGATAGAGTGTATCTCTATAACTTTGCCCGGGATCGGGTAAAAGAAAGAAAATTTCTCCCATCATGGAAAGGTCCGTATGATGTAATTGATAAAATATCACCTGTAGTTTATAAGGTGAAAATTAATACCAAAGATGGTTTCATCGAGAAATGGGTCCATGTAAATCAATTGCAAGTATGTCATCCAAGATCAGAACTGAGAATCATAGAAGATGACGCTGAATAAGAGAATGAATAAGGATGCGTTAATCTGATTTCTCTCAGTTCACAGATGTTCCAATTCTGGGGTTTCCATATAAAGCATTTTACATAGCAACGCTAGGGAAACTGTATATCTCGAAAGAAAAAATAAATAAATATATATATATATATACTGTATTCATACTTTCATTTTCCTTTATAGAAAAAGGATGGGTGGAACCAGACGTGATTCCTGGCGATGATGATGACAACAAAGATACAGATATCGTGCAGATGGTGTTGATTCAAGAGGTCCAATTAAAGACGGAACTAATCATCAACCCGAATCTACAGTCGTGTTTCAGATGTCCCAGGATTGTGAATGATGGCTAGGAAGATTATATTTCAAGAATCTTTGCGAAACTGGATCCAAGGACATTCATTGGATGAAGATACCGGATATCACCATTTTAGCTTGGGAAAGGAACCAAATTGGTACATTATGCATGAGAACAAAGTCACAGCAATAATGGCATGATTGGTGCCAAGTTTTGCATTTTTCTCACATGCTAAAACCATTGGACACAGAATCTCTGTGATAATATACTTTTCCAGGATTGACGTTATGATGCGATAAAAGACTCAGATACAATATTGATGAACATGAAAATTCTTCCGACCTTCTCCCAGTTAGGTCTTAAGGGGATCCTTGACTAACGTGGGAAGAAGGGGGGGGATTTGTCAGAACTATTGGGTATGAATAAAGTCCATAATTATAAGGCCTATATAAGTGTATGGACATGAGCCTAAGGGACAACCATTTTGTCTTATTAAAAGACAGAGTGATTTTTTTTTCCTTTACTCTGAAATTGCTAACCTAAGGTTTACGATATATACCAAAGTGTTTACCTAAGTCTGTTTTGTGAGAAGGAGATGTCCCAAGGTCTAATGAGATGTCATGGCCTAGATAAGACAATGTATTTGAATTCTGATTATTTTAGTGAATAGAAAGACTCTAATCTTTCTTTGGGGTTTTTATATTAATCAATATAGGAGTAGATTGATTTTATATAATCAATTTTAATAGGTGTGCTGAATATATAGTATATATATAAGAGTATAGTCCTCATAGATATATTCAATTGTAAGATTAGAAATGAGGTATAAACTCCTCTGTCATGTTTAGAATCTGTCTCAGTGGAACACACAAATTAATTATTTCTTTCCTGGAATAGAAAAATGTGGACACAGGTGATCATGAACAAACCCTGTCTCCTCCACGAACAATAAATTAAGATAGCCCTATTTATCTTGATTTAATCAAGTTTGGTCAAAAGACTTAAGGATACACAAGTTAGTTGACCAAGTATAAAACTCATTGTCTCTTCAAGATCTTCTCAAGGTTTCGTCTGAAACCTTAGATTACATTTTATTGCTAGTATATGAAAAAGAGAAATAAATTAATGCTTCGATTTTTGTATGGAATACTAGTGCCATCTAGTGTTAGGGTAACAAAGATCTAGGGTATATTTTTCCTTAGAGGGAGGTTCTATTAATTATAAAGTGAGGTCACTAGTTAATGATAAAACTTGGCCAAGCCCTTTCTAAGAGAGGATAAAAAGATGGTATGGGCTGACAGAATGGTCGATCTCGCTCTCTCTCTGGACATCATCTTGACCATCTTGCCAGTCATTGGAGGCAGCCATCTTAGAACCATTGAAACTGATTTCTGCTAGCTGACATTTTGGTATAGTATAACCTTACCTATATTTTATAGGATAATTAATTAATATAATACATATCTATAGATATATTCAATTAACCATACTTTGTGTATAGTATCTGTTTTGGAATAAGATTGGGGTGTACCTGCAGCATCATCCTGAAAATTAATCCAATACAGGGAGATTAAAAATATACTAGTGAAAACACGGTATTATCTCCAAGGAACTGAATTCAGTTCTAGACCAGTATGGTTGATAATATATATATATTTATATAGATAAAAGATAAACCAGATTTGGGTTTAATCGGACATTTGTCGGCTGAGAGAAATCAAGTATTAAATTGACTTTTAAAATAAGTGAGGGGTATTATTATAAGAAGGCATAATTGTGTATATATATATATATATGTTCTCAATAATTTTTGTCTTTACCACTATTTTGCATATCATTGAGTGAATTTTATTACCGCCAATTTTATTATATATATTATTTTGCACTATAAATTGTATTAATAAATTACATATATATTTTGTCTGTAACTGGGTTTTGTCTTCAATTCAACGCAGATCACGAGCTTGTTTTAGCTTGATATTTATGATAATAAGTTAGAATCTCCTTTATTACCGATTTTAATTTATTCACATAAATCATATAGACTGTCAATCGGAGACAGCATAAATATTCCGACAGCAATGGCGGGTTCCCTTCTAGCTCCAGTAACTGTGGAGGAGGTCCGATCGGTTGTTTCATCCTTCCCCCCGGGTAAAAGCCCCGGACCTGATGGTCTGCCTTAGCTTTATTACAAAAAGTTCAATACAATTTTGATACCCCAGCTAACCAAATTATGTGAATCCCTGTTGAGAGGAGAACCCCTTCCCAAGCAGTTGCAAGAGGCACATATCACGCTTATTGCTAAGGAGGGTAAGAACCCTGTGGAATGCGGAGGCTATAGGCCTATCTCACTCCTCAACCTGGATATCAAAATGTGGGCGAAACTCCTCTCAATTCGGATTAAAGTGCTTCTTCCGCATCTGATCGGGGAGGAGCAGTCGGGATTTGTCCCTGGCAGGGAGGGCAGGGCTAACACTGCCAAACTTCTCACAGCAATACAACATGCCCACCTGTCGAATGTCCCGATGGTTCTTCTTGGAGTGGATGCCGAGAAGGCATTTGAGGGTGAGTTGGGTGTTCATGAAATCCGTCCTTCTCAAGGTGTGTTTCCCAATCCCTTTCTTAGAAGCGATATTTACTTTGTGCTCCCAACCATCGGCTCCCATAATAGTAAACGAACACCTTTCTGCCCCCTTCTTAATCACTAATGGCACACGCCAAGGATGCCCACTGTCCCCTTCACTTTTCATAATGGCAATGGAGGCGATGTTACAAAGTGTAAGACAAAACCCCAACATCAATGGAATTCCTACACTCAAAGGTGAGCTTAAGATGTTAGCATTCGCGGACGACCTACTCTTTCTCCTATCTGACCCCTCGAAAGGTCTCCCGGAGGTAGTGCAGATATTTGATAGCTTCAGTGATGCCTCAAACTTCAAGGTTAATGTGTCAAAATCGGAGATTTTAAACATAACGCTTGACAAACGACGTGTAGATCTACTCAAAAATAGCTCGCCGTTTGCGTGGGCTACGTCCACTATTAAATACCTAGAAGTTCATATCCCACCCAAGTTATCTAAATTATATGACACCAATTTTAAGCCCCTACTAGAGGAAATAAAATCAACCTTGGCAGAATATGACATACTCTAATTTCATGGATAGGAAGGAAAAACGTCATACAAACGTACGTAATCCCCAAGATAACCTATAAGCTACAGATGCTCCCAATTGCACTCCCGCAGTCCTTTTTCAAGGCTGTGAAAACTACCCTCTCGAGATACCTGTGGAAACTAAAGAAGCCGCGTTTAGCCCACTCGCTATTATTTAAAACTAAGGACAGAGGTGGACTTGGACTGCCTGATGTCCAGACCACATATAAAGCTATACAACTGGGTCGATGGTTGACCCTGGCCTTCCCTCAGGACTACAATCCAAACAAAGCAGAGTTGTCAGACTCTCTGAAATGGCACTCACTCAAAGATCCCCCCTAAACAAGCAACCAGAATTACAAATCTGAAGCTGACTTGCTGATTAGAGGGTCTTCACAAACCTGGAACTCACCTGCTCCACATCTAGCCCCTTCCCCTTCACCATTACTTCCGGCAAGCCTGATACCTGTGGTTGTAGGGAAAGACTCACCATCCTTCGAGCCAATGTGGGAACATTTAAGTCACGTGTCGGTTGGGGAGTTCCTTGCGGGCGGAGTGGTTCCTGACCTAGCGACTCTAAAGGAATACCTACCAAACTTTTCACTCACATTCTTACACATTGCTCATTTTAATAGCTGTTGCAAAGAGTTTATTGGTAGTTTCTTCCCATTCAGGGAAAAGACAAATTTTGAGCTATCTATATCCAGACCTGAAAGCCGTAAGAGAAAGTTGTCAAAACTATTGCGCATATGCAGAGAGGCCATGGAGACTGGCATTCCAGGGTATATCGCTTCTTGGGAAAAGGAATTAAACATCACGATTTCAAATGCAGATAAAAATCATATACTTCAAAACTCACATGGTTACTCCAGGTGTGTCCGGTTGCAAGAGACTCAGTATAAAGTTATCTCAAGATGGTATAAGACTCTTGAATTCCTTTATACACACGGTTTGTCGCCCACAAATTTATGCTGGAGGTGCAAAACACAGATTGGCTCACTCACCCATATATGGTGGTCTTGCTCTATGATTAGACCCTTTTGGAGTGAAGTGGAGCGAGTGATAAATGAATTCAGAGATAAACACTTGACTTTAACCCCTTCTATAGCCCTTTTAGATTGTATCTTGGAAAGTTATAGACCTTCATCCTCAAATTTAACAACCCATCTGTTGATGGCGGCCAGGTCCCTGATCCCCCTGAGATGGTTGGATACTTCTCCTCCCACGATTGATCAATGGTTGGCGAAAGTAGGGCAAATTTGTAGATTTGAAGAGATGTGCAGCAGATCATCCAGGTCTCACCACAATTACCTCCTAGTCTGGGCTCCATGGTTATCATCCTCCCACTGCACGTGGAATAAGTAACAAGTTCAGAAGCTAATCTTGTACGTTATGAGACAATTCCATGGCGAGAACCCCCCCCCCGTCCCTCATCTTTCTTTCACTGTAGTCTTTATTTATCCCCCACTTTTGAAGTTCTTCTACACCAAATCCCAGTCATGTCGCACTTTAACCGATTACTAATAGTCCGCAGAGTATTTGGTTTCTACTGTTCTGTTATTGCACATATTACTCAGTACTTGCATTAGTTAGTGTAAGTGCCAGTTTTGTCAGAGACAAAAAAAAAATTGTTCCTTTGCCTATGCTATACTGTAAATGTCTGACACTGTTGTATGGGAGTCTGCGAACTCCTTTATAATTTTTCGGATCTATTGAAAGCTATAATTGTTGACTTGATGGATACTTTTGTCAATAAAAACATAGTTGATAAAAAAGAAAGATAGAACATGTCCTATTATTGCCCGCAAATCACGTTCCGTGGCTCCATTCAAGTCAATGGGTTCGCCAAAAAAACTGAACACATACGGAAATGCATCCGTATGTCTTCCCTATCCGTTCCGTTCTTGCGGAACCATCTATTTAAAATGTTATGCCCAGCCCAATTTTTTCTATGTAATTACTGTATACTGTATATGCCATACGGAAAAACGGAATACAAAAATGGAACAGAAACGCAACGGAAACAAAAAAATGGAAAAACGGATCCGTGAAAAACAGACCGCAAAACACCGAAATAGCCATACGGTAGTGTGAAAGAGGCCTAAGATGGAGGTTGGACTGGGGTGTGGGCGGAGGGGTTGGGGATGGAGAGAGATGAGAGAGTTTTCCTTTTTTCTTCTTTTTTTGGGGGGGGGGAAAGGGGAGGGGAGCTGGAAAATTATAAATTGTGATGTGGTGATATACAATTTTGTAATACTGATTTTACATGCAGCTAAGATACGTATGTCCTTTTTTGATATTGTAAAAGCATAAAAACAATAAAAAAAAATTTTTTAAAAGATGGGCCAACACTGTCCCCTGATAGTTACATTTGGTGCAAATTACAGTAATGCAAAAACATTCAAAAATTCCCATTGTGATAAGTTCACAGATCATTCCTTAGAATTTAAGAATTATACCTAGTGTTGGGCGAGCATGCTCGGCCAAACACTAATTTTACTTGAGCATCGCAATGCTCGGCACATCGCAGTGTTCGGCCGAATACCACGTGTGCTCGAACACGATGCTCGAGTCTCCTCACTGCACGTTTGTTGGCTGCTACGCAGCCAATAAACGTGCAGGTAAGTACTGTCATTCACTATAATACCGTAGCCATGTTGTTTACTAGCATTACAGTGATTGGCTGGCTGGAACGTGTCATCAGGTGCTATATAGCACCCGATGACACGTGTTCGGCTCAGTCTTAGTCAGGGAGAGCTGGAGAGCAGAAGGGAGAGATAGTGTAGGGAGTGCAATAAGAATATTTTAGTTTTTATACTTGTTATAGACCCAAAAGTCTTTTTAAGGACTATTGTAGTATGTGGCAGCAATACATATTTTTAGCGCAACCTGCGCTAAATTGCTAAAACTTGTTAGAGACCCAAAAGTCCTTTTAAGAACTATTGTAGTATGTGGCAGCAATACATATTTTTTGTGCAACCTGCACTAAATTGCTAAACTTGTTAGAGACCCAAAAGTCATTTTAAGGACTACAAATGTATCTGGCAGCAATATATATTTTTAGCCCAACCTGCGCTAAATAGCTTGCAAATGTTTGGCCGCTGCAGACAGCGACATTATCTGCGCTACATCTCCTATCTAATGTGTGCGCAGCCTAAAAAGATCTGTGACATCCAGTGTACTTGTTCTGTATACGGTGTCCGCTGCGGACAGTTACATTACGTGCGCTACATCTCCAGTATAATGTTAGCGCTTCCGAAATATCAGTGACATTCAGTGTAATTTTTTTCGCCGCAGGTGACAGCGACATTATCTGCGGTACATCTTCTGTGTAACATGTGCGCAGCCTAAAAATATCTGTGACATCCAAAGTACTTTTTCTGTAGACGGTGTCCGCTGCGGATAGTTACATTACCTGCGCTACATCTCCTGTATAACGTTTGCGTATCCGATATACCAGTGACATTTAGTCTAATTTTTTTGCTGCTGGTGGCAGTGACATTACCTGCGCTACATCTCCTGTATAACATTTGCCCATCCTAAATATCATTGACATTAATTCAGTGTAATTTTTTATTAGCTGCTGGTGACCGCGACATTACCTGCGCTATACCTCCTGTATAACGTTTGTGCATCGTAAATATCAGTGACATTAATTCAGTGTCATTTTTTATTAACCGGTGATGACAGTGACATTACTGTCACCTGTATAACGTTTGTGCATCCTAAATATCAGTGACATTATTTCAGTGTAATTTTTTATTAGCCAGTGGTGACAGCGACATTACTTGCGCTATACCTCATGTATAACATTTGCCCATCCTAAATATCAGTGACATTCATTCATTGTAATTTTTTATTAGCCAGTGGTGACAGCAACATTACTTGCGCTATACCTCCTGTATAACGTTTGCCCATCCTAAATATCAGTGATATTAATTCAGTGTAATTTTTTTATTAGCCGGTGGTGACAGCAACATTACTTGCGCTATACCTCTTGTATAAGGTTTGTGCATACTAAATATCAGTGACATTTATTCAGTGTAATTTTTTATTAGCCGGTGGTGACAGCGACATTACTTACGCTATACCTCCTGTTTAACGTTTGCCCATACTAAATATCAGTGACATTAATTCAGTGTAATTTTTTATTAGCCAGTAATGACAGCGACATTACTTGCGCTATACCTCCTGTATAATGTTTGTGCATCCCAAATATCAGTGACATTCATTCAGTGTAATTTTTTATTAGCCGGTGGTGACAGCGACATTACTTGCGCTATACCTGCTGTATAACGTTTGCCCATCCTAAATATCAGTGACATTAATTTGGTGTAATTTTTTATTAGCCGGTGGTGACAGCAACATTGGGCTATACCTCCTGTATAACGTTTGTGCATCCTAAATATCAGTAACATTCATTCAGTGTAATTTTTTATTAGGCGGTGGTGACAGCGACATTACTTGCGCTATACCTGCTGTATAACGTTTGCCCATCCTAAATATCAGTGACATTAATTTGGTGTAATTTTTTATTAGCTGGTGGTGACATTTATTTGAGCATACACTTACAAAACCTGCGCTACTGTACGTGTGACATACTTGACAAGAATATATACCATTCAATATGCGCAAGGCTCGCAGTAACGGATGGGGAAGAGCCCATTGCCCTGGGCGCGGTGAAACTGTGCCTGCTGCCAGAGCACAATAAACACACTCATCAATGACACCTAGCTTCATGTCCCAGTTTTCATGGTGGCACTCAGACCAGCGCAACCAGGTGGTCGGTTGGATTGCAGCAGATAATGATTCCAGTCGGTTAAGCACCACCCTGTCTTCCACAAAGTCCAGTCTCAGTAGCCAAGAGTCTGGTCAACAGATTCCTCACCCTGATACTCCTTCCACCCACCATGGAGAGTCTTGGCATCGAAGGAGCTTTTTGGGCCTCTCGCCAAGCCCGCTTGAAGAGGGACATAAGGAGATCTTGTGCCCTGATTCCCAAACTCTGGAGCATCCACAGTCAGAAGAAGATAACGGTGGGGAATGGCAATTAGTGTTTCACGAGCTAGATGATGATGATGAGACACCGTTGCCAATAAGTCAACAGCAATTAGTGTCTCAAGAGGTTCATGATGAGGATGAGACACAGTTGTCAATAACTGAGTTTGTTGTTAGGTCAACTAGTTAGGGGGCTGACCAGAGTGAGGAAGTGGAAGAGGAGGTGCTGGACGATGAAGTCACTGACCCAACCTGGGAAGGTAGCAAGCCGAGCGAGGGCAGCAGTACAGAGGGGGAGGGATCCACAGCACCACAACAGGCTGGAAGAGGCAGTGGGGTGGCCAAAAGGAGAATGCGGGCCACACCAAACAGGCCCTCAACTGTTCCCAGGAGCACCCCCTTGCGGCAATTTCCCTTGCCAAGGGGTAGGTTTTCCGCAGTCTGGCGCTTTTTGAGGAAAGTGCGGATGATAAAAGAATTGTCATTTGCAACCTGTTCCGTACCAAAATGAGCAGGGGCGTGAACACTAGCAACCTCACCACCACCAGCATGATCCGCCACATGGCATCAAAGCACTCTAATAGGTGGGCCCAATGCCTTGGTCCACAACCAGTGTCTGTGGGTCACACCACTGCCTCCTCTTCCCCTGTGTTACGCGCTGGCCAATCCCCTGTCCAAGATGCAGGCCTGGATGCCTCCCGCCATGCACCTGGACCTTCGCAAGCACCATCAGCTAGCACATCCACTTCTGTGTCCCAGCGCAGCGTACAGATGTCTATATCCCAGGTCTTTGAACGAAAGTGCAAATACCCCGCCACCTGCCCACAGACCATAGCACTAAATGCGCACCTTTCCAAATTGCTGGCCCTGGAAATGTTGCCATTTAGGCTTATGGACACTGAGGCTTTCTGCAGCCTGATGGCGGCGGCGGCTGTCCCGCGGTACTCTGTCCCTAGCCGCCAATATTTTTCACGGTGTGCAGTCCCAGCCTTACACCAGCATGTGTCCCGTGTCATCACCCGTGCCCTGACCAACGTAGTTATTGGGAAGGTCCACTTAACGACTGACACATGGACAAGTGCTTTTGGCCAGGGACGCTACATTTCCCTGACGGCACACTGGGTGAACGTTGTGGAGGCCGGGAGCGAGTCGTACCCTCGTATGGCACAGGTGCTACTGATGCCAAGGATTGCGGGCCCTACTTCCATCAGGCTTTCCGCCGCTACCTACGTTAGTGGCTGCTACCCCCCCTTCTCCTCCTTCGTCTCCTCCTCCACTTTCACCTCTGAATTATCATCTTGCAGAACCAGTCAGCCATCAGTCAGTAGCTAGAAGCAGTGTAGCACTGCAGTGGGGAAGCGGAAACAGGCAGTGCTTAAACTGATCTGCTTAAGTGACAAACAGCACACCGCCACAGAGCTCTGGCAGGGGATAAAAAGACTGAGCTGTGGCTTCCGCTACTCAATCTACAACCAGGCATGGTTGTGTCTAATAATGGCCGTAACTTGGTGGCGGTGAAGGTGCGCCACGTGTGCCCATTTCCGCAAGTCATTGACAGCTTCCGCCGGTCTGGCAATGCTTCAGCTGCGCTTGCAATTGCCAGCTCACCAACTGTTGTGTGACGTGAGCACGTGCTGGTACTCCACGTTCCACATGTTGGCCAGGCTTTGTGAGCAGCAGAGGGCAGTAGTGGAAAACCAGCTGCAACATGGTCGTCACCTTTCCAGTCAGCTTCCTCTCTTCACAAGCGACGAGTGGGGATTGATGTCTGACCTCTGTGAGGTTTTACGCAACTTTGGGGAATTAACACAGATGGTGAGCAGCGATAACGCTATCATCAGCGTAACCATCCCACTTCTGTGTCTACTCAAACGCTCGCTGCTCACAATTAAGGCAGACGCTTTGCATGTGGAAGAGGTGTAAATGGGGGAAGTACACAGGGTAATGGCCAGACCACCCTCAATTCATCTTCTCAGCGCAAATTGGATGCTGAGAAGGAGGAGGAGCAGGAGACGGTTGCCTCCGCTACAGAGGGTAGTACCCATGGAAGTTTTATTCCATCTGTTCGGCGTGGATGGGTAGAAGAGGAGGAAGAGGATGAGGAGATTGGGAGTCATCCTTCTGATGAGGACAACAAAGTCTTGTCTGTTGGGACTTTGGCACACATGGCTGACTTTATGTTATGCTGCCTTTCCCGTGACCCTCGAGTTGTACGCATTTTGGCCAACAACGATTACTGGTTGTTCACCCTTCTCGACCCCCGCTACAAAAAGAACTTCTCATCTCTCATTCCTGTGGTGGAAAGGATGAGCAAAATGGTGCAATACCAGAAGGTCCTTGTGGAAAAATTGCTCCCAAAATTTCCATCTGACAATGCTGGAGTACATAGTTCTTTGGCCGAGAGAAGAGGGGAACAAACAGCAGTTCCAACAGAGGCAGGGCAACACTCTCCAAGGCCTAGGACAGTTTTATGACACTCCGCCAGCACCCTCAAACTGATGCGCAGCCTAGTGTCACATGGAGGGAAACATTTTGGAAGATTGTGAAGGAGTACGGAGCAGACCGTGTCAGCGTCCTCAGTGATCCCTCTGTGCCTTACAACTATTGGGTGTCCAACGTGGCACGAACTGGCGCTCTAAGCCTTGGAGGTGCTTGCCTGCTCCTCTGCCAGCGTTTTGTCAAACTGTGTATTTAGTGCTGATGGGGGCATGATAACTGATAATCGCATCCGCCTGTCAACTAAAAATGCTGACTGATTGACTCTTATAAAAATGAACAAGGCCTGGATTGACCCTGACTTCTCTACTCCACCAGAGGAAAGCGGCTGAACATAAAGGCACTCTAAATGTGGCTTTTATGGTGTATTGAATACACTGTATTCCCATGCACCCCTTCCACCACTAAAAACGGTATATGGTTCAATCTCCCTTTTCTCGTCGTCCTCCTCCTCCATCATATCAATATGCTTATTAGGCTGCCCTCTCTCCTAATGTTTTAGAGGGTCAGCTCAGCAGCGGGCCCTCACCTATAATGTTTTAGAGGGTCACTAGCAGGCCCTCGCCCACAATTTTTTTTAGATGATCAGCAGGCCCCTCGCCCACAAAATTTTCTAGATTGTCTGCTGTAGTTCTTTCAGAAAGAACGCTGTACTGAACATGTTTTTCGCACATGGATATCTCTTTACTTGCCTGAAGTAAATTGCGAAATATTTGGGTTGAGATAAGGATGAGCAAATCCATTCTACCATTTGGGAATCCATCCAAGATTTCCCCATAAATTTGGATGATTCTAACAAACCAGAGAGAGACCCCCCAATGTAATATTCAACTGAAAATGTAATATTCAACTGAAAACCTAGAATATCCCAACCAGGATTACACTTTTCTCAATGAGACGTGCAAAGTAGCTAAAATTAGCTTTTCTTCCAAAAAAGTAGTGTCGCCTGGCATACAATACACATCATGCTTATTTTTGGGGTCTCCCTAATAAAAAAAAGCACCCCCAAGGCCAGTCAGCTAAGCAAGGCAATTTCTTTTGAGACATTGTGGTTATCTTGTCCTTCTGGAAGTAGAGAAGACTTGCATTTCTTATTGAGAAAAGTGTAATTCTGGGTGGGATATTCCAGTAGTTTTGTATGGAATATCAGTTGTATATTATGTGAACAGAATTTCTCAAAAATTTGATTCGGTCGGTTCGCCGAATTTTCAGAAAGGATTTGATTCGATGCGAATTTTTTTATGGTGAAACGCACTAAAAAACAGCTATTTCCTGGCTGCAGAGAGCCTGTATAGTGGTGTAGAACACTGTGCCTTGCAGTAACATGCATAGGGAGTCTGCTGTGGTAGTGAAACAATACTGTGAGTCAGTATGACACGCACATGACAGGCGTCGCTCTTAGAATCACTGCACACTTCACTTATTTGGGCAGTTACGGGGCCAAAACTGACCAAATAACTCAAATGTGAACTCAGCCTATGGCCTCATGCACACGACAGTATTTTTTCACGGTCCGCAAAACGGGGTTCCGTTGGTCTGTGATCCGTGACCGTTTTTTTGTCCTTGGGTCTTCCTTGATTTTTGGAGGATCCACGGACATAATGGCCAGTGCGGCCCCCCTTCCCTCCCTCTATTGTATTATCATTAGTGGCACAGTGTGCGGCCTCCCCCCCGACCCCCTCCCTCCCTCTATTGTATTTAACTCATTGGTGGCACAGTGTGCGCCCCCCCTCCCTCTATTGTATTTAACTCATTGGTGGCACAGTGTGCGGCCTCCCCCCCCCCCCCCGATCATTGGTGGCAGCGGAGAGTTCCGATCGGAGTCCGATCGGTAACCATGGCAACCAGGACGCTACTGCAGTCCTGGTTGCCATGGTTACTTCGCAATATTAGAAGCATCATACTTACCTGCTGGCTGCTGCGATGTCTGTGACCGGCCGGGAGCTCCTCCTACTGGTAAGTGACAGGTCTGTGCGGTGCATTGCTTAACAGTCTGTCACTTACCAGTAGGAGGAGCTCCCGGCCGGTCACAGACAGTGCAGCAGCCAGCAGGTAAGTATGATGCCTGAATGGGTCCGTGAACCGTTGTCCGTCAAAAAAATAGGACAGGTCTTATTTTTTTGACGGACAGGATAAACGGATCACGGATGCGGCTGCAAAACGGTGCATTTTCCGATTTTTCCACGGACCCTATGATAGTAAATGGGTCCGCGAAAAAAAACGGAAAACGGCCACGGATGCACATAACGGTCATGTGCATGAGGCCTTACAGGTCGATGTTAGCATCAAGAAGAATCACACTGCCTTTACACCATCATCAGCTGATTC
Source organism: Bufo gargarizans (assembly GCF_014858855.1). NCBI lineage: Eukaryota > Metazoa > Chordata > Amphibia > Anura > Bufonidae > Bufo > Bufo gargarizans. The sequence continues at coordinate 99,841,594 of NC_058080.1, forward strand.
CACATAGATGTCTACAGAACCTGTTCTATTAAACACTTATAGAGTGTAGTAAAGCCCCCGACAGAGTGGAGAAGGTGTCAGCAGTAAGTTTGTGTTGACATCGTTGATTAGTCAGAACAATAACCCCCAAAAAAGTACCCTGTCTGTTGAGCATCAGCCTTCACTCGTCAGCATTTTGTCAGTAATCCATCAGTATTGCTAAAGCCAAACAAAATAGGAGTGCATCCATAACAGAGATGACACGTGAATAGAATATTTGCATGTCTTCTGTGTTTTGTACCCACTCCTACTTTTGAGGTGGCAGCAGCATGAGGAGACTATAGAGTGGTGATGTGGCAGCAGCATGAGGAGACCACAGAGTGGCCCAGTGACATAGTGTTGAGATGGCAGCAGCATGAGACCACAGAGTGGTGAAGTGGGAGCAGCATGAGGAGACCACAGAGTGGTGATGTGGCAGCAGCATGAGGAGACCACATAGTGGTGATATGGCAGCAGCATGAGGAGACTACAGAGTGGTGAAGTGGCAGCAGCATGAGGAGACCACAGAGTGGCCCAGAGACATAGTGTTGAGGTGGCATCAGCATGAGGCCCAGTGACAGAGTGGGTAGGTGGGGGTAATATAAGTACCAGCTGAAGATGGTGGTTGACAGTAGGAGCACCTGGCAGCAGGTGTGGCATCATGCGGGTGGCAGCATCAGAATAGTAGCTGAAGCAGGTGGCCAGAAGAAACAGGTCTCTTTTGTCAAAGTATTGGCAGGGCACCATGCAGGATCTAGTCTGAAGCATCAGGCATTGGTGTTTGAAAATCCTGGCTGATCCACGTCTGATTCATTTTCACAAAGGTCAGTTTCTCTACATTTTGGGTGGACAGGCGAGCTCTCCTTAGGATAACTATGGCCTGCGTCGAACTAAACACCTGCTCTGATGCCACACTGCTGGCCGGGTAGAAAAGCTTGTCCAGGGCAAATTCGGCCAGTTGCGGCCACAAATCGAGTTTTGCTGCCCAGTAGTCCAGGGGATCTTCGATGTGGGGTGACAGGGTGCACTCCAAGTATGCTACAACATGCTGGTTCAGGTTCTGTTCTATGTCTAGCTGCTGCAGCTGGTGAGTAGTTTCTTCAGTAGGCGGTTGAAGAAAACTGCTCATCAGCGACTCTAGACTTCAGTTGCTGAAGGAGCTGGTACTGCTCCTGCCCCCTCACCCCCCCCCCCCCCCAGCAGCCATGGCAGTGGAATGTGAGCACAGAAGGCCCCCCGGTCTGACCTGCGTGAGGATGGGCGATGACGCACATAGGCAGCGGCCAACTGACTACATATGATGTCTCGATAGTAGCTCAGTTTGTCCTCCCTCTCAGGGAATGTAGCGAGGGTCTAACATGGTGGAAAGCCAATAGTCATCCCTCTGGCGAATGGTAACAATTCGGCTGTCACTACGCAAGCAAGTGAGCATGCATCGGGCCATTTGCACAAGTGACTCAGAGGGACTCCCTGCCTCTATCTCCACTGCATACTGCCATGGTGTGTCTGGGTCCTCTGCCTCATCTTTCTCAACGCCCTTTAGCTCCTCTGGCTGCTCCTGCTCCTCCTCTCCTGTCACCTGTGTAGAAAAAACACCAATTTCTCAACGCATTGCTACCGCAGAGTATGGCATTTTCCACCAACACTCCGTGCTGACTGCCTGCTGCCTCCGTGAACCCCTGCACCGCTACTTTTGGACCTGTAGGCTCCTAGGAAGCGGGTGGTCTACCCCGGGCACGTTTGGCTCCCAACCTCCCACTGCTGCTGACTCAGCTGCTGCCTGATGCGCAAGCTGCCACCCTCTTCTCCTGATAATGAAGCCCCTTTTTCACCCGGCTCCCAAGTGCGATCGGCTACATCATCATCATCATCCGCTACTGTATGCACGTCACTGATGTCCCCCTCAACGGTTTCAGGGCCAGGAGCCTGACCCCTTGCAACACCTGCTCGCATATGACTCTCCTCATCACTACTTGCCCGCCTACCGGAGGAAGCGGTGGATGTCTCCTCCAGATCTTGGCTGGGCAGTAGCTGCTGACTGTCCTCTAGTAGCTCGTCCTCGCTGAAAAGTGGAGCAGAGCCTATGGCATATAATACTTCTTGCGCTGAGGGAACTGAAAATGACAGAGGAAGGTTCAGGACAGGTGGGGGCACAGGGCCTGCTCCAGGGCCATGCCAACTAAGCGTTGTGTCAGAGGATCCCACCGACTCTTGGCTGGGGGTGTCTGATATCACTTGCAACGAACTTGAAGACCAAGTCAACCATTCAAGCACCACTGGGTTGCTGGTCAAGTAACGACCGTTAGATGACACTGGAAGCTCAGGCCTCTCTCTGCGACTACTGCTGCCACCCTCCCTTCTTCTGCTGCCTGCGACAGAAACATTTTGGCCACTGCCCATTCCCTTTGAAGGGCCTGTCACCTGTCTGTCTGACATACTGTATAATAAAAGAATTAAAATTAAAATAATACCCCCCAAAACAGACTGTAGTACAATGTTACTTGATCGCTGAATGGCAAATAAGACATATACAGTTGTGTTCAAAATAATAGCAGTGTGTTTAAAAAAGGGATTAAAGCTCAAAATCCTTCTAATAACTTTTATTTTACAAATGCATTGGGGACACTACACGTTCTATTCCAAATCAAAACATGAAGAAAAAAAATATCAAATTTGTGTTGTTCCTCTAAAGAAAATGAAGAAAATGTAATATTAGACTGTTAAAAAAATAGCAGTGTTTGTATTCTTCTTTACAAACTGAAACATTCACTATATAAGCTGAAAAATGTTTGAAGATTTTGCTTTCCTTTGAATCACTTAACTAATATTTAGTTGTATAACCACTGTTTGTGATAACTGCTGTACATCTGTGTTGCATGGAGTCAACCAACTTCTGGCACCTGTGAACAGGTATTCCAGCCCAGGATGATTGGACTACATTCCACGGTTCTTCTCTATTTCTTGGTTTTGCCTCAGAAACTGCATTTTTTATGTCACGCCACAAGTTTTCTATTGGATTAAGATCCGGGATTGGACTGACCACTCCTTAATGTCAATCTTGTTGGTCTGGAACCAAGATGTTGCACGTTTACTAGTGTGTTTGGGGTCATTGTCTTGTTGGAACACCCATTTCAAGGGCATTTCCTCTTCAGCATAAGGCAGCATGACCTCTTCAAGTATTCTGATGTATTCAAACTGATCCATGATCCCTGGTATGCGATAAATAGGCCTAACACCGTAGTATGAGAAACATCCCCATATCATGATGCTTGCGCCACCATGCTTAACTGTCTTCACAGTGTACTATGGCTTGAATTCAGTGTTTGGGGGTCGTCTGACAAACTGTCTCCAGCCACTAGACCCAAAAAGAGCAATCTTACTTTTATCAGTCCACAAAATCTCTCTTCAGGCTAGTCAATGTGCTCTTTGGCAAATTGTAACCTCTTCAGCACATGTCTTTTTTCAGCAGTGGGACTTTGCTGGGGCTTCTTTCAGATAGCTTGGCTTCACATAGGCGTCTTCTAACTGTAACAGTACTCACAGGTAACTTTAGACCTTCTTTGATCTTCCTGGAGCTGATTGTTGGCTGAGTCCTTCTTCTATCCATTTGAATGGTCGTTTTTTTCTTTCTTCCACGTCATTTAGGTTTTGGTTGCCATTTTAAAGCATTTGCGATCATTTTAGCTGAGCAGCCTATCATTTTATGCACTTCTTAATATGTTTTCCCCTCTCCAATGAACTTTAATCAAGTTACGCTGTTCTTCTGAACAATGTCTGGAATGACCCATATTCCTCAGAATTTCTGAGAGAAATGCACTGCAACCAGCATGTACAACATTTGCTTCCTTCCTTCCTTAAATAAGAGCAATAATTGCCACCTGTTTTTCAAAGAATGAATGACCTCACTAATTGAACTCCACACTGCTATTATTTTGAACTTGCCCCTTTCAATTAGTGATTCAATTACACAGAATGTTATGACTGTTGGGTCTGTTGGATTTCTATTTCTCTACTACACCTTCTAGTAAATTATTTGCCATGTAGAAATATCATTTTCTACCAAAAAGAGTGATCGATCAGGTTAGTGATGTCTGACTGCTATTATGTCTGACTAGTGATGTCAGACTGCAATTAAGACATACAGACATATTCTTTTTTCTATTTCTACACCCCAAAAGAAATATAACAATCGCAATTCACTGCAGAACGGGTAATGGGACATACGTATCTTTCCTATTAATACACCACGTAAATGGCTGTAGTACAATGTGACTTCACCGCTGAATGCCAATTATGACATATATTTTCTCCTTTTTCTTCCTATTTCTACACCCACCCAAAAAATATAACAATCACAATTCACCACAGAACGGGTGATGGGACGCACGTATATCTTCTTTTTCTATACCACGTAAATTGCTGTAGTACAATGTAACTTCACAGCTGAATGGCAATTAAAATATATACAGTACAGACCAAAAGTTTGGACACACCTTCTCATTCAAAGAGTTTTCTTTATTTTCATGACTATGAAAATTGTAGATTCACACTGAAGGCATCAAAACTATGAATGAACACATGTGGAATTATATACATAACAAAAAAGTGTGAAACAACTCAAAATATGTAATATTCTAGGTTCTTCAAAGTAGCCACCTTTTGCTTTGATTACTGCTTTGCACACTCTTGGCATTCTCTTGATGAGCTTCAAGAGGTAGTCACCTGAAATGGTCTTCCAACAGTCTTGAAGGAGTTCCCAGAGATGCTTAGCACTTGTTGGCCCTTTTGCCTTCACGCTGCGGTCCAGCTCACCCCAAACCATCTCAAAACTTTGACAGTGTCCCCAAGTGCAGTCACAAAAACCATCAAGCGCTACAAAGAAACTGGCTCACACGCGGACCGCCCCAGGAAAGAAAGACCAAGAGTCACCTCTGCTGCGGAGGATAAGTTCATCTGAGTCACCAGCCTCAGAAATCGCAGGTTAACAGCAGCTCAGATTAGAGACCAGGTCAATGCCACACAGAATTCTAGCAGCAGACACATCTCTAGAACAACTGTTAAGAGGAGACTGTGTGAATCAGGCCTTCATGGTAGAATATCTGCTAGGAAACCACTGCTAAGGACAGGCAACAAGCAGAAGAGACTTGTTTGGGCTAAAGAACACAAGGAATGGACATTATACCAATGGAAATATGTGCTTTGGTCTGATGAGTCCAAATTTGAGATCTTTGGTTCCAACCACCGTGTCTTTGTGCGATGCAGAAAAGGTGAACGGATGGACTCTACATGCCTGGTTCCCACCGTGAAGCATGGAGGAGGAGGTGTGATGGTGCGGGGGTGCTTTGCTGGTGACACTGTTGGGGATTTATTCAAAATTGAAGGCATACTGAACCAGCATGGCTACCACAGCATCTTGCAGCGGCATGCTATTCCATCCGGTTTGCGTTTAGTTGGACCATCATTTGTTTTTCAACAGGACAATGACCCCAAACACACCTCCAGGCTGTGTAAGGGCTATTTGACCATGAAGGAGAGTAATGGGGTGCTGTGCCAGATGACCTGGCCTCCACAGTCACCGGACCTGAACCCAATTGAGATGGTTTGGGGTGAGCTGGACCGCAGCCAACAAGTGCTAAGCATCTCTGGGAACTCCTTCAAGACTGTTGGAAGACCATTTCAGGTGACTACCTCTTGAAGCTCATCAAGAGAATGCCAAGAGTGTGCAAAGCAGTAATCAAAGCAAAAGGTGGCTACTTTGAAGAACCTAGAATATGACATATTTTGAGTTGTTTCACACTTTTTTGTTATGTATATAATTCCACATGTGTTCATTCATAGTTTTGATGCCTTCAGTGTGAATCTATAATTTTCATAGTCATGAAAATAAAGAAAACTCTTTGAATGAGAAGGTGTGTCCAAACTTTTGGTCTGTACTGTATATATATATATATATATATATATATTGTGAGGATTTGCTCTGGTAGACAGGCTAGCGGATGCAGTACAGAGGCAACCATAAAGTCTTTAACTTAGATTCACACTGAACATAGTTCAGTGTTTTATTCACACAAAGGGAAAAACAAAAAGTTACGGTTTGCAGTCTCGGTGTTTGTTCACGCTATAAAAAGTCCACAGAACAAAAACCTTCACCTAGTCAGCAGTTTTTCCATCCGCAGTCCACAGCAGGCTTTAGGGCCTGTCTCCCAGCAGGCGTCTCTCAGCCCTTTAGCACGGCACAAGTTCTCAGTTCCAAAAACACACAGAGACTGACAGTGCTCCACTGTCAGATAGAGGATAATCCACACCCAGCTGAGACTGCTGGCTGGGTTTTATATAGGCCAATAAAGACCCGGTCTGGAGCGTGGGGAGAAGCCACCCACCCAGCACTTTGGCTACTCCCTGTAAGAGCTGGCCCAGATCAGCTTTACAGCCACACTAACAACAGTGTCAACCAGCACTAGCTGCTGCTGACATTTAAAACTACCGACTCTTACCTCACCGAGGCCAGGAATCTCGGTGACACATACCTTCCATCAATGACGGCCCCTTACGCCTTCCTACTATATATATATATATTTATTTATGTTTTTGTTCCTAATAAAACACCCACATTTTTTTTGTAAAACAATGTAAAATATTTTTCCCTTTTTTTTCCTATTAATACACCCCCCAAAAAAATCAAACCAGAACGGCTAATGGGACGTAAGTATCTTTCCTATTAATACACCCTGTAAATGGCTGAAGTACAATGTAACTTCACAGCTGAACTGCACTTAAGACATATTTCATTTTTTTTTTTTTTTCACCCCCCCCCAAAAAAAAGTTCAACAATGTTAAATCAACGCAGGACGGCTAATAGGACGTACGTATCTATAATATTAACACACCTCATAAATGGCTGTAGTACAATGTAACTTCACCGCTGAACAGCAATTATGACATATAATTTTCCCTTTTTTTCCTAAAAATAAACCCCCCAAAAAAATAACACAAAGTAAAAGCAACGCAGAAAGGCTAATAGGACACATGTATCTTTTCTATTAATACACCCCGTAAATGGCTATATCACCGAACTTGCACCCCAATCACAAGCAAGGTTTGCTAGAATTAGTGATGTATCATATAGTGCAAACAACCTAAAAGCAATTTAGATCCCCAATAAGTGCAGAAAGGTGTGATAGAATCGCTCATATTGCACCGTGTTCTCCTTTTATAGCATAGATAATGCCTCCCTATCCTTTCCCTACACCTTGACTAATCTTTCCCTGAACTTGTAAATAATTTTTTTAGCACAATGAAGTCTTTCCTAGCACTGTCCCTGGCGCCTGCTGACGTCTCTTCCTGCACTAAGCACACTGGAAAATGGCAGAATCTAAAATGGCTGAGGCTATTTATAGGGCTGTGACATCACAGGGGATGGCTGGCTGCTGATTGGCTGCATGCATGGCATTGTGGGTGATCTCTCGTTCCCAGATTTCTTTGCTCCATGTCCTAACACGTGTAGCAGCCATTTTAGGAAAAAATGCAATTCGTTAACATGAAGCCTGAGGAAATTCGGATTCGGTGCAAATCGAATTTTTCCTGAAATTTGGATTGAATTCCACTTTATCAACTTTGATTCACTCATCTCTAATTATGTGTGTGTAGGGGTCTTCTCTTCTAGACTTATTTTTATTTGCTGAGGCTTTTTAGAAAACATGTGAGTCCTAGGAGACTAGAAATGTGTTATATACCAATTTTACAAATTTTTGGGACAATTCAGACCTTAAACAAATTTGAGGTCTGCTCATCTCTAGTTAAAATCCAATTTTCTTTTTTAACTCAGGATTAGGGTTGAGTGAACCCGAACTATAAAGTTCGGGTTTGTACCGAACTTTAGGATTTTTGGACCCCGGACCCGAACATTTCAGTAAAAGTTTGGGTTTGATGTCTTAATGGCGCTTTTTGAAAGGCTGCAGAGCAACCAATCAACAAGCATTTAACTTGTGTGCCCTTAAAAGTTATCAAAGCCATGCCTACTAATGGCATGGCTGTGATTGGCCAGTGCAGCATGTGACCCAGCCTCTATATAAGCTGGAGTCACGTAGCGCTGCACGTCTGTCACAACCAGACAGCTGAGAAGCTCTGACAGAGGTCTTTCAGAACCTCCTCCTTGACTTTGTTGTGGTATTCAGTTTCTCATCTCGTTAGCCTCTCTCAGCTGTCATGTGTTGGACTAATTGCTTCCCTTTAAATTCCTCCCCAGAATGCTTTTCTGGGCGGCTTATATTTCTTCCTGGAGTGTGTGTGCACGCTGGTCTTGTTCTCCTGACTGCTACAAAAGCTAAGTGTTGAACGTTTATCTGTTACTTTCTGTTTGCTGGATCCCAGGTGACCCTGACTCCCTCCGTATCTTGTGTTGGGAGCCGGTGGTCGTGTCCCCTCACTATCGTAGGGTGCTCAGGGGTTATATAGTCAAGGTACGTGGATATGCAAACCTCCACCATTCGGATCTTTGCATAGGCTGAGCAACCAGGGAAAGTGCCAGGTCTTCTGCAGGGGTTCCCCCTTGGTTCCTTAGTTTTTGGATCCAGCAAGTCATTTATGCATGTTGCTTTGCCTTGTTTCCTGTACACCGTCCGTGACATTATAAGCCGCCAAAACCGTCTTAAGCATGGATCCGGTTTCACTTTTGGCTGAACGCTTCCAGGGTCTTTCATTGGAGGTAGCTGACCTCCGTAAGACTTTTTCTCAGCTTCAAGTGACTGGTTCAGCTTGCGTTCATGGAGCTTGTTCTGAGCCTAAGATCTCGCTCCCGGATACATTCTCCGGGGGTAGTGAGAATTTTGTGCGTTTTAGAGAGGCTTGCAAACTCCATTTTCGCCTTCTTCCCCTTTCCTCTGGAGATGAGGAACGGAGGGTGGGGATCATTATATCGCTGCTCAGAGGTAACGCTCAGTCCTGGGCCTTTTCGCTGCCGGAGGGGGCACGGCCTCTCCGTTCAGTGGATGAATTCTTTTTAGCCCTGGGTCAGATATATGATGATCCGGATCGTATTGCTCTGGCTGAGTCTAGACTACGTCTATTATGCCAGGGTAAACAATCCGCAGAAATATACTGCTCAGAATTTCGGAGATGGGCAGTTGATACTGGTTGGAATGATGCTGCACTCCGAAGTCAATTTTGCCATGGTCTTTCAGAGGGATTGAAAGATGCATTTGCCTTTCATAAGAGGCCTATTTCTTTGGACTCTGCTATGTCTCAGGCCGTTCGTATTGACAGGCGTCTTAGAGAGAGAGGAGAGATGTCTCCTTCCTGTCATACGCAGTCCCAGGACAGTGCAGCGGTCCCATTCTGTGCGCAGGGGTCTCAGTCGCCGTCAGCCCTTTCTGAGCATGAGCCCATGCAGCTGGGGTTGATTGCTTCTAACAATAGAAGATTCAGCTCGCATGGGAGGGTTTGTTTTTGTTGTGGAGGTATAAATCATTTGGCAAATATTTGTCCCTCTAGGAGATTCAGGCAGTTTTCTGGGAGTAATAAAGAAACAAACAGGAAAAAATCTTTTAAAAATGTTCCGTCTGTTACTATTGGCAGGGTTGAGGCGGAAATTGAAGGTTTTCCATTTGCTTGTAGTTCCCGTTTTGTCCTGCCGGCTAGGGTGGCGCTAGAGAGCAAGAACATTTTTTGTGAGATTTTTGTGGATAGTGGAGCAGCGGTCAATCTCATTGATAATCAATTTGCGATAACTCATGGTTTCCAGGTGCGCACTTTGGGAAAGGATATTCCTGTTTTTGCTATCGATTCCGCTCCACTTTCTCAGAAATCATTAAAGGGCATAGTTCACGATATCCGTTTAATTGTGAGTGATGCTCATGTTGAGGATGTGTCATGTTTCGTCCTTAGCGGTTTGCCTACCCCTCTGGTGTTGGGGCTGCCCTGGCTCACTAAACATAACCCCACCATTGATTGGCAAGCGAGGCAAATAAATGGTTGGAGTGACTTTTGCAGAGAGAATTGCCTCATGACATCTGTTTCTGAGGTTGCTACTAAGACTGTACCATCTTTTCTCTCTGAATTTTCGGATGTCTTCTCTGAGAGTGGAGTTCAGGATTTGCCCCCACACAGGGAGTACGATTGCCCTATTAATCTCATCCCAGACGCCAAACTGCCTAAATCTCGTTTATACAATCTTTCCCAACCTGAGAGGATCGCTATGCGTGCTTATATCTCTGAGAGTCTGAGAAAAGGACACATACGACCCTCTAAGTCACCTGTTGCCGCTGGTTTTTTCTTTGTTAAGAAAAAAGATGGTTCTTTAAGACCTTGTCTGGATTTCAGGGAGCTGAACAGTATCACAATTCGTGACCCTTATCCGCTTCCTCTGATCCCGGACCTGTTTAACCAGGTTGTTGGGGCTAAAGTCTTTTCCAAATTAGATCTAAGAGGGGCATACAACCTGGTCAGGGTCAGAGAAGGGGACGAATGGAAGACGGCCTTCAATACCCCTGAGGGCCATTTTGAAAATTTGGTTATGCCTTTTGGTTTGATGAATGCCCCAGCCGTTTTTCAGCATTTCGTGAACAGCATTTTTTATCATTTGATGGGAAAATTTGTATTGGTGTATTTGGATGACATTTTGATTTTTTCTCCTGATTTCAAAACTCATAAGGAACATTTACGTCAGGTCTTGCTCATCCTGCGGGAGAATAAATTATATGCGAAACTGGAAAAATGTGTGTTTGCGGTTCCAGAAATTCAATTTCTGGGGTTTCTTCTCTCCGCTTCTGGTTTTCGCATGGACCCCGAGAAGGTCCACGCTGTGCTTGAGTGGGAGCTTCCTGAGAATCAGAAGGCGCTGATGCGTTTTTTGGGCTTTGCCAATTATTACAGGAAGTTCATTTTGAATTATTCTTCTATTGTTAAACCACTCACTGATATGACCAGAAAGGGGGTAGATTTTTCTTCTTGGTCAGTAGAGGCGCGTAAGGCTTTTTCTGATATCAAGGAGAGTTTTGCTTCCACTCCCATCTTGGTGCAACCTGATGTTTCTTTACCCTTCATAGTTGAGGTTGATGCTTCTGAGGTGGGCGTGGGGGCGGTCTTGTCTCAGGGTTCGTCACCTGCCAATTGGCGACCGTGTGCCTTTTTCTCAAGAAAACTCTCCTCCGCAGAGAGAAATTACGATGTGGGAGATAGGGAATTGTTGGCCATCAAGTTGGCTTTTGAGGAATGGCGCCATTGGCTAGAGGGAGCCAGACACCCTATTACCGTATCTACTGACCATAAAAATCTGGCCTACTTGGAGTCAGCCAAGCGTCTGAACCCGAGACAGGCCAGATGGTCTTTGTTCTTTTCTAGGTTTAATTTTGTTGTCACGTTCCGCCCTGGAGTTAAGAATGTGAAGGCAGATGCCCTGTCACGTTGTTTTCCGGGAGGCGGGAATTTTGAAGACCCGGGTCCCATTTTGGCTGAAGGTGTTGTGGTCTCTGCTCTTTTTCCTGAATTGGAGGCAGAGGTGCAGGCAGCCCAGTCAGAGGCTCCTGATCTTTGTCCTCCTGGGAGGTTGTTTGTGCCTCTCGCTTTAAGACACAAGATTTTTAAAGAACACCACGATACGGTCCTTGCTGGGCACCCGGGGGTAAGAGCCACACTGGATCTCATCGCTCGGAGATTCTGGTGGCCTGCGCTTCGTAAGTCGGTTGAGGGTTTTGTGGCAGCCTGCGAGACTTGCGCTCGTGCCAAAGTCCCTCATTCACGGCCATCAGGTCCTCTCCTTCCCTTACCCATTCCTTCCCGTCCTTGGACACATCTGTCCATGGACTTCATAACGGACCTGCCTCGTTCCTCGGGGAAGACTGTGATTCTGGTGGTGGTGGACCGTTTTAGCAAAATGGTGCATTTCATCCCTTTTCCTGGTTTGCCCAATGCTAAGACGCTGGCGCAGGCATTTATTGATCACATTGTCAAATTGCACGGTATTCCTTCAGACATAGTCTCTGATAGGGGCACGCAGTTTGTTTCCAGATTCTGGAAGGCTTTCTGTTCTCGCTTGGGGGTTCGGTTGTCATTCTCTTCTGCTTTCCACCCGCAGTCGAATGGCCAGACAGAGCGCGTCAATCAGAATCTGGAGACATATCTGCGCTGTTTTGTGGCGGAGAATCAAGAGGATTGGTGTTCTTTTTTGTCCCTTGCTGAGTTTGCTTTAAATAACCGTCGTCAGGAGTCCTCTGATAAGTCACCATTTTTTGGTGCATATGGGTTTCATCCGCAGTTTGGGACTTTCTCGGGAGAGGGGTCTTCTGGTTTACCTGATGAGGACAGATTCTCCTCGTCTTTGTCATCTATTTGGCAAAGGATTCAGGATAATCTAAAGAGCATGAGTGAGAGATATAAGCGTGTGGCAGATAAGAGACGTGTGCTTGGTCCGGACCTGAATGTTGGTGATCTGGTGTGGTTGTCTACCAAGAATAGTCAAATTGAAGGTTCCCTCCTGGAAGTTGGGTCCTAGGTTTATTGGGCCTTACAAAATCCTGTCTGTCATCAATCCTGTTGCATACCGTCTTGATCTTCCTCAGACTTGGAAGATCCATAATGTTTTTCATAAGTCCTTATTGAAACCTTATGTTCAACCCATTGTACCCTCGCCTTTGCCTCCTCCTCCGATTATGGTTGATGGGAATCTTGAATTTCAGGTCTCTAGGATTGTGGATTCTCGTCTTGTCCGCGGTTCTCTTCAGTACCTTGTTCATTGGGAGGGGTATGGTCCTGAGGAGAGGATGTGGGTCCCAGTGACGGACATTAAGGCCTCTCGTCTCATCAGGGCTTTCCATAGGTCCCATCCTGAGAAGGTGGGTTCTGAGTGTCCGGAGTCCACTCGTAGAGGGAGGGGTACTGTCACAACCAGACAGCTGAGAAGCTCTGACAGAGGTCTTTCAGAACCTCCTCCTTGACTTTGTTGTGGTATTCAGTTTCTCATCTCGTTAGCCTCTCTCAGCTGTCATATGTTGGACTAATTGCTTCCCTTTAAATTCCTCCCCAGAATGCTTTTCTGGGCGGCTTATATTTCTTCCTGGAGTGTGTGTGCACGCTGGTCTTGTTCTCCTGACTGCTACAAAAGCTAAGTGTTGAACGTTTATCTGTTACTTTCTGTTTGCTGGATCCCAGGTGACCCTGACTCCCTCCGTATCTTGTGTAGGGAGCCGGTGGTCGTGTCCCCTCACTATCGTAGGGTGCTCAGGGGTTATATAGTCAAGGTACGTGGATATGCAAACCTCCACCATTCGGATCTTTGCATAGGCTGAGCAACCAGGGAAAGTGCCAGGTCTTCTGCAGGGGTTCCCCCTTGGTTCCTTAGTTTTTGGATCCAGCAAGTCATTTATACATGTTGCTTTGCCTTGTTTCCTGTACACCGTCCGTGACAACGTCACTCTGCTCTAAATAGTGTCGGGATAGGATGCTGCTGCTGTGAGGGAGAGAATAGGACAGAATCTTTAATCTGAAGTGCTTGTTAACTCAGTGATCTACCTAGATTTTGATTTGTGGGTGCAGTGCACAATCTTTTACCCTGCCCTGAGCCCAGTGACCCAGAAAAATTACTTTTATCCATCTGTTAGTTAGGTAGGCGGCGGCCATTTGATGCAAGTTCTGTGCACCAGCACAGCATATGTGCATTTGTGTCAAATAGAAGCTTGAAATACTGCAATTATATTCTGGGTTGAAAAAAATCGCCCATTTTTGGCAAGACCCTACATCTGTGGCCTTTGCAGCATTAGTCAGGGTGCAATTTAAGCTAGAAATACAGCAATCATTTTCTTGGTTTTAAAAAAACACCCTTTTTGCGCAAAATACTCAATTTTACAGCCCTTGCTGCATCTGTCAGTGAGAAATTCAAGCGAAATATACTGCTGTCATATTCTGTTATTAAAAAAACACCCATTTAAGGCAAAATCATAATGTTGAGGCATTTGCTGCATCTGTCATTGTTAAAAACAAGCTTGAAATACTTCAATAATTTTCGGGGTTTTAAAAAATCACCCATTTTTTGCAATACCCTCCATCTGGGGCTTATGCCGCATTAGTCAGTGTGCAATTTAAGCTAGAAATACAGCAATAATTTTCTGGGTTTTAAAAAACACCCTTTTTGGGCAAAATACTCAATTTTACAACCCTTGCTGCATCTGTCAGTGTGTAATTCAAGCGTTATATACTGCTGTCAAATTCTGTTATTAAAAAAACACCCATTTTGGGCAAAAAACTAAATTTGCAGCCTTGTCTGCATCTGTCAGTGTGAGATACAAGCTTGAAATACAGCAATAATATTCTGGGTTTAAAAAAACACTAATTTGGGGCCAAGTACTTAATAATACAGCCCTTGCTGCATTTGTCATTGTGAGATACACGCGTTAGATACTGGTGTTCTAATCTGTTATTAAAAAGCACCCATTTTGGCCGAAAAACTAAATTTGCGGCCTCGTCTGCATCTGTCATGTGCTTTTGCTGCATCTGTCATTGTGAGATACGCCCTTTAGATACTGTTGTTCTATTCTGTTATTAAAAAAACACAAATTTTGGGCAGGATCCTAAATTTGAGAAATATGAGGAGAGATTCAAATAAGGGACGTGGCCTTGGTCGTGGTGCTGCTAGTGGAGCTCCTGTTGCAGGGAGAGGATGTGGTCGATCTGTGCCAGCTACACGCACAAGTGAAACACCTTTCTCAGGTCCGAGTAGATGACAGAACCTTCAGCGTTATTTGGTCGGGCCTAATCCGGCTCTACGAATGGTGAGGCCAGAACAAGTACAAGCGATAGTAGATTGGGTTGCTGACAGTGCCTCCAGTTCCTTTACATTGTCTCCCACCCAGTCTCGTGCTGAAAGATCAGAGTTGGCACCTGCAGCCGATGTCTGAGCCCCAAGTCATGCAGCAGTCTCTTCTGCTTTTTGATGACTCTGCTAGCAGGATTTCCCAGGGCCATCTACCTAGCCCTGCCCCAGAAGTGGAAGAGATTGAGTGCACCAATGCATAACCACTTATGTTTCAAGATGAGTACATGGGAGGACCACCGCAGCACATCTCGGACTAAACACAGGTGCCAAATGCTGTGGCTTTTGAAAGTGTGCAGACCGACAAGGAGGGCAGGGGTGAAGACTGGGTGGAAGATGATGTGGTGGATGATGAGGTCCTCGACCCCACATGGAATCAAGGTCATGCGAGTGACCTGTATAGTTCAGAGGAAGAGGCGGTGGTCGCACAGAGCCACCAGCACAGCAGAAGAAGGAGCAGGGTGCAAAAGCGGAGCTGCCGTCCCCTAGACAGTATGCCTGCTACTGCCCAACGCAGCAAGGGACCGAGCACACCAAAGCCAGCTCCAAGGAGTTCCCTGGCGTGGCAGTTGTTCAGACAATGTGCTGATGACAAGACACAAGTGGTTTGCAAGCTGTGCAATCAGAGCCTGAAGCGAGGCATAAACGTTCTCAACCTGAGCACAACCTGCATGACCAGGCATCTAAGTGCAAAGCATGAGCTGCAGTGGAGTAGACACCTCAAAAACCAAGAAAGGTCTCTGGCTACTCCTGCTTCCTCTTCTGCTGCAGTCTCGGCCTCTTCATCCACCTCTGGAGTGACAGTGCCACCTGCCACCCCGCAAACAGAGGATCTGCCAGCAACACCACCACCTGGGTCACCATGCATCTCCACAATGTCTCACGGAAGCGTTCAGCTCTCCATCTCCCAAATACTGGAGCGGAAGAGGAAGTACCCCTCTACGCACTCACGATCCCTGGCCCTGAATGCCAGCATTTCAAAATTACTGGCCTTTGAAATACTGTCATTCCGTCTGGTGGAGACGTAGAGTTTTAAAAGCCTTATGGCAGTGGCTGTCCCACAGTATGTCGTGCCCAGCTGTTTTCCAGGCGTGCCATCCCTTCTCTGCACAACCAAGTGGGGGACAAAATCAGGTGTGTACTGCGCAACGCCATTTGTCGCAAGGTCCACCTAACTACGGATACGTGGACCAGTAAGCATGGTCAGGGATGTTATATCTCCATAACAGCACACTGGGTAAATGCAGTGATGGTTGGTCCTGAGGCGGATAGCAGTTTGTTACATGTCCTTCCACCACCGAGGATTGCAGGGCGCTTCAGTTTGCTTCTCTTGCTTCCTCCTCCTACACCGCTTCCTCATCCTCTACCGGCTCCTCATACGGTCAGCGTAACACCTTCACCACCAACTTCAGCACAGCCATGGGTAAACGACAGCAGGCAGTTTTGAAACTTATCTGTTTGGGGGACAAACCCCACACCGCGCAGGAGCTGTGGACGGGCCTTGAACAACAGACCGATGAGTGGTTGATGCTAGTGAGTCTCAAGCCCGGCCTGGTGGCGTGCGATAATGGGCGAAATCTCGTAGCAGCTCTGGGACTAGCTGGTTTGACGCACATCCCTTGCCTGGCGCATGTGCTAAATTTGGTGGTGCAGAGGTTCCTTAAAAATTACCCCGATATGTCAGAGCTGCTGCATAAAGTGCGGGCCGTCTGTGCACGCTTTCGGTGTTCTCACCCTGCTGCTGCTCGCTTGTCAGCGCTGCATCGTAACTTCGGCTTTCCCGCTCACAGCCTCATATGCGATGTGCCCACAAGGTGGAACTCCACCTTACACATGCTGGCCAGACTGTGCGAGCAGCAGCAGGCAATAGCGGAGTTTCAGCTGCAGCACGCACGGGTGAGTCGCTCTGCAGAATAGCACCACTTCACCACCAATGACTGGACCTCCATGCGAGACCTGTGTTCCTTGTTGCGCTGTTTTGAGTACTCCACCAACATGGCCAGTGCCGATAACGCAGTTCTCAGCGTTACTATCCCACTTCTATGCCTCCTTGAAAAAACGCTGCTGGTAATGATGGAAGAGAATGTGACACAGGAGGAGAAAGAGGGATCATTTCATAGGGTTTCCGGCCAGTCATTCACAAGTGGCTCCGAGGGTGGGTTCCTGCACCCAAAAATGCCAGGTACACAATTGTCCAGCCAGGGCACAGTTCTGGAGGATGACGAGGTGGAGGATGAGGAGGAACTGTGTTTACAGCAGGATGGCACCCAAACCAGCTCATGGCCATCACTGGTGCGTGGCTGGGGGAATACAGAGGACACAGACGATACACATCCCACAGTGGACAGCTTTTTGTTGCCTCTGGGCAGCCTGGCACACATGAGCGATTACATGCTGCAGTGTCTCCGCAACGACCACTGAGTTGCCCACATTCTAACTTGTGCTGATTACTGGGTGGCCACGCTGCTAGATCCCTGTTACAAGGACAACGCACCGTCCTTAATTCTATCACTGGAGCGTGATCGTAAGATGCGCAAGTACAAGTGCACGCTGGTAGACGCGCTGCTGGTGGCATTCCCACCTGACAGCGGGGGCACAGTGGAAGCACAAGGCGAAGGCAGAGGAGGAGGAAGCAGTCACCAACGCAGCTGGGGCACCACCAGCACCTCAGAAGGCAGGGCTAGCATGGCCGAAATGTGGAAAAGCTTTGTCAGCACGTAACAACAACCAGCACCACCAGCTGATATGGAACGTCTTAACAGGAGGCAGCATTTCAGCAACATGGTGGAGCAGTATGTGTGCACATGCCTACACGTACTGAATGACGGGTTTACCCCCTTCAACTTCTCGGTCTCCAAATTGGGCACATGGCCTGAGCTTGCACTTTACGCCTTGGAGGTGCTGGCCTGCCCTGCAGCCAGTGTATTGTTTGAACGTGTGTTTAGCACGGCAGGGGGCTTTATCACAGACAAGAGCAGCCGCCTGTCCACAGCCAATGTGGACAAGCTCATATTCATTAAAATGAACCAGGCATGGATCCCACAGGACTTGTCCGTACCTTTTGCAGAATAGACATGTATACCGGCCTTAACCAGCCATTGTTATACTACAGCGCAATTGCTCATTGTTGTATTTTGGATATTTCACACTCTTTTGGATTGTACCCTAATTTAAAAATACATAAAAAATTTAAACCAAAAACCAGTGTTGGCTACCTCGTCCTCCTTCACCGCCACTTCCACCTACTCCGCTACGTCCACCGCCTACTCAAACTCCTACTCCATATGGACCTCCACCTCATAAATCAAGTTTTTAATTTCTACGTATTTTATTTTATGTCATTTTACTAATTTGTCTGTTACATTTTCAGGTGAAAATCACCAATTTTTGGATGTGATATACCACTGCTATACCTAGTAGACAGGTAATCAAATTTCACTAATTTGTCTGTTACATTCTTGGGTGACATTTGACCATTTTTGCCGTGATTAAACCCCTGCTCTGCATAGGTGATAGGGACATAAATTGCAAAAAATCGTCTGTTACATTGTCAGGTGACATTTTACAAATTTTGCCGTATATAAACCCCTTCTCTGCATAGGTGACAGGGAATTAAATTTAAAAAAATATTATTTAATTGATGTGTGCCCCCTCCTTTCATTCGATGCTTAAACTTTAACAACTTGTCCCACATTTGCACTTCAATAATTTGTCCCACTTTTCTGCTCGATCATATTTAATTTAAAAAAATTAACCTCCCTTGGATGTGGTCTCTCTATCTCACGCTCCCTCTCTGGCATGGGACCTTGATTCGCCGATTACCGTGATCAACATGGTAGGCTCAGAAAAGAACATCGAAAGTTGATAGCGAAGATATCCAAATGGATCATGGACGTTACGTTGACGTGCGATCAGGCAGAAGTTATCTAGAATCAACAAAGCAGCAGCAGGGCCTCTCCCGTCTAACGTTCTAAATCCGTGGAACCCTGATTCGCCGCTAACCGTGATCAACATGATAGGCGCAGAAAAGAACATCGAAAGTTGATAGTGCAGATATCAAATTTGATCGTGAACATCACGGTGATGTGCGACATGGTGGGGCAGTATGTGTGCACACGCCTACACGAACTGACTGATGGGTCTGTCCCCTGCAACTTCTGGGTCTTCAAGTTGGGCACATGGCCTGAGCTTGCCCTTTACGCCTTGGAGGTGCTGGCCTGCCCTGCAGCCAGTGTATTGTCTAAACGTTTGTTTAGCACGGCTGGATGGGGTTATCACAGGTTATATTTCCCAATGTTTTGGGGTGTACCCTAATTTAAAAAATAAAAAATTAAATTTAAAACAAAAAAACTGTGTAGGCTATGTCCTCCCGCCACTTCCACCTACACCACCAAATCCACTGCCTCCTCAACCTTCTACTCCATATGGACCTCGTCCTCCTAGATCAAGATTATTATATATTTTTTTTACTTATTTTATGTTATTTTAAGTCATGTCCCTATCCACATTTGCTGGCAGAGCACTTGCCATGCTCTTAACCACATTTTGCTGGCATTTGCAGCCTTCTAGCCCGTTCCATGACTTTTTAGAGCCATTTTAGTGCTCAAAAGTTTGGGTCCTATTGACTTCAATGGGGTTCGGGGTCAAGTTCGGGTCAAGTTTGGGTCCCGAACTCAAACTTTTTTGTGATGTTCGGCAGAACCCGTCGAACCCGAAACATCCAGGTGTCCGCTCAACTCTACTCAGGATTAATTCCAAATTAATAAAACTGATTTGCTTAGCGCTTTTTCACAATAAGATTGTTCTATCTATTGCTGTACTTGCATCTCCACATAATGTTTCTGTATCCGCAATCGTTTATGGACTGTTTGAATTTTCTTGGTTCTTTAGCATTATAATTAATTTCATACCATGATACATGTAGTAAAATGGTAAACAAATACCACAAGCGGCTGCTCAACTGTATACCACATGTGGTCAGCCACTGCAAGTAGCAGGATATGTTTTACATGTAGTCAACCTTACGTACATCAGGTGAAGTCATCACAACTATGAAAGTGCCAGATATGTCTCAGAAATCTATTTTTCCATTGACTTGTTCCTAAACGCATCATGACCTCATCACGACCATGCCGTGTGGTGTCTTGATCACACACCTATATATATACAGCATGTGAATATCCCCTGTGTTTAGTTTGGAACCTCTTATTATTAACAAGAGTGCGTTGATTCAATGGCAGCAAGCTAGTACTGTAACTTGGAATGGGAAGCAAATGAAACACGGGGGGGGGGGGGGGGTTATCATAGGGAAATATTTGAAATCAGTTTTGCAGGAGTCTGTGTTGGAGTACTTTGTACCAAATTTATCAAATGTCGCATGTTGTTTGTGAAATCTGCTGCATCTTTAAACCTAACACTTTTGTCTAGAAGTACTACTCCAGTTTTCCTACTCAGCCCTCCTACTGGAGTCTGCAACTTTTTTGTGACTTTTTAAAAAGTCTAAGCTATAAATCTTGAGTGAAACTCATTAACTTACAGTCAGGTCCATAAATATTGGGACATCAACACAATTCTAATATTTTTGTCTCTATACACCACCACAATGGATTTGAAATGAAACAAACAAGATGTGCTATAACTGCAGACTGTCAGCTTTAATTTCAGGGTAGTTACATCCAAATCAGGTGAACGGTGTAGGAATTACAACAGTTTGCATATGTGCCTCCCACTTGTTAAGGGACCGAAAGTAATGGGACAATTGGCTTCTCAGCTGTTTCATGGCCAGGTGTGTGTTATTCCCTCGTTATCCCAATTACAATGAGCAGATAAAAGGTCCAGAGTTAATTTCAAGTGTGCTATTTGCATTTGGAATCTGTTGCTGTCAACTCTCAAGATGAGATCCAAAGAGCTGTCACTATTAGTGAAGCAAGCCATCATTAGGCTGAAAAAACAAAACAAACTCATCAGAGAGATAGCAAAAACATTAGGCGTGGCCAAAACAACTGTTTGGAAAATTTTAAAAAAGAAGGAACGCACCGGTAAGCTCAGCAACACCAAAATACCTGGAAGACCACGGAAAACAACAGTGGTGGATGACCAAAGAATTCTTTCCCTGGTGAAGAAAAAACCCTTCACAACAGTTGGCCAGATCAAGGTACACTCTCCAGGAGGTAGTTGTATGTGTGTCAAAGTCAACAATCAAGAGAAGACTTCACCAGAGTGAATACAGACGGTTCACCACAAGATGTAAACCATTGGTGAGCCTCAAAAACAGGAAGGCCAGATTAGAGTTTGCCAAACGACATCTAAAAAAGCCTTCACAGTTCTGGAAGAACATCCTATGGACAGATGAGACCAAGATAAACTTGTACCAAAGTGATAGGAAGAGAAGAGTATGGAGAAGGAAAGGAACTGCTCATGATCCTAAACATACCACCTCATCAGTGAAGCATGATGGTGGTAGTGTCATGGCGTGGGCATGTATGGCTGCCAATGGAACTGGTTCTCTTGTATTTATTGATGATGTGACTGCTGACAAAAGCAGCGGGATGAATTCTGAAGTGTTTCTGGCAATATTATCTGCTCATATTCAGCCAAATGCTTCAGAACTCATTGGACGGTGCTTCACAGTGCAGATGGACAGTGATCCAAAGCATACTGCAAAAGCAACCAAAGAGTTTTTTAAGAGAAAAAAGTGGAATGTTATGCAATGGCCAAGTCAATCACCTAACCTGAATCCAATTGAGCATGCATTTTACTTGCTGAAGACAAAACTGAAGGGAAAATGCCCCAAGAACAAGCAGGAACTGAAGACAGTTGCAGTAGAGGTCTGGCAGAGTATCACCAGAGATGTCTATGCGTTCCAGACTTCAGGCTGTAATTGACTGCAAAGGATTTGCAACCAAGTATTAAAAAGTGAAAGTTTGATTTATGACTATTATTCTGTCCCATTACTTTTGGTCCCTTAACCGCCTCCGGACCGCCTATCGCAGATGTGCGGTCCGGAGGCGGCAGCCCTGCGCACGACGACGCATATACGCGTCATCTCGCGAGGGCCGGGATTTCCTGTGAACGCGCGCACACAGGCGCGCGCGCTCACAGGAACGGAAGGTAAGCGAGTGGATCTCCTGCCTGCCAGCGGCGATCGCTCGCTGGCAGGCTGGAGATCCGAATTTTTTAACCCCTAACAGGTATATTAGATGCTGTTTTGATAACAGCGTCTAATATACCTCCTACCTGGTCCTCTGGTGGTCCCTTTTGTTAGGATCGACCACCAGAGGACACAGGTAGTTCAGTAAAGTCGCACCAAACACTACACTACACTACACCCCCCCGTCACTTATTAACCCTTTTTGAACCCCTGATCACCCATGATCACCCCATATAAACTCCCTGATCACCCCCCTGTCATTGATCACCCCCCTGTCATTGATCACCCCCCTGTCAGGCTCCGTTCAGACGTCTGTATGATTTTTACGGATCCACGGATACATGGATCGGATCCGCAAAACACATGCGGACGTCTGAATGGAGCCTTACAGGGGGGTGATCAATGACAGGCGGGTGATCACCCATATACACTCCCTGATCACCCCCTGTCATTGATCACCCCCCTGTCATTGATCACCCCCCTGTAAGGCTCCATTCAGACGTCCGTATGATTTTTACGGATCCATGGATACATGGATCGGATCCGCAAAACACATGCGGACGTCTGAATGGAGCCTTACAGGGGGGTGATCAATGACAGGCGGGTGATCACCCATAAACACTCCCTGATCACCCCCTGTCATTGATCACCCCCCTGTCATTGATCACCCCCCTGTACGGCTCCATTCAGACGTCCGTATGATTTTTACGGATCCATGGATACATAGATCGGATCCGCAAAACACATGCGGACGTCTGAATGGAGCCTTACAGGGGGGTGATCAATGACAGGCGGGTGATCACCCATATACACTCCCTGATCACCCCCTGTCATTGATCACCCCCCTGTCATTGATCACCCCCCTGTAAGGCTCCATTCAGACGTCCGTATGATTTTTACGGATCCATGGATACATGGATCGGATCCGCAAAACACATGCGGACGTCTGAATGGAGCCTTACAGGGGGGTGATCAATGACAGGCGGGTGATCACCCATATACACTCCCTGATCACCCCCTGTCATTGATCACCCCCCTGTCATTGATCACCCCCCTGTAAGGCTCCATTCAGACGTCCGCATGATTTTTACGGATCCATGGATACATGGATCGGATCCGCAAAACACATGCGGACGTCTAAATGGAGCCTTACAGGGGGGTGATCAATGACAGGCGGGTGATCACCCATATACACTCCCTGATCACCCCCTGTCATTGATCACCCCCCTGTCTTTAATCACCCCCCTGTAAGGCTCCATTCAGACGTCCGCATGATTTTTACGGATCCATGGATACATGGATCGGATCCGCAAAACACATGCGGACGTCTGAATGGAGCCTTACAGGGGGGTGATCAATGACAGGCGGGTGATCACCCATATACACTCCCTGATCACCCCCTGTCATTGATCACCCCCCTGTCATTGATCACCCCCCTGTAAGGCTCCATTCAGACGTCCGCATGATTTTTACGGATCCATGGATACATGGATCGGATCCGCAAAACACATGCAGACGTCTGAATGGAGCCTTACAGGGGGGTGATCAATGACAGGCGGGTGATCACCCATATACACTCCCTGATCACCCCCCTGTCATTGATCACCCCCCTGTAAGGCTCCATTCAGACGTCCGCATGTGTTTTGCGGATCCGATCCATGTATCCATGGATCCGTAAAAATCATACGGACGTCTGAATGGAGCCTTACAGGGGGGGTGATCAGTGACAGGGGGTGATCACCCTGATCACCCCCTGTCATTGATAACCCCCCTGTAAGGCTCCATTCAGACGTCCGCATGTGTTTTGCGGATCCGATCCATGTATCCATGGATCCGTAAAAATCATACGGACGTCTGAATGGAGCCTTACAGGGGGGGGTGATCAGTGACAGGGGGGTGATCACCCTGATCACCCCCTGTCATTGATAACCCCCCTGTAAGGCTCCATTCAGACGTCCGCATGTGTTTTGCGGATCCGATCCATGTATCCGTAAAAATCATACGGACGTCTGAATGGAGCCTTACAGGGGGGGTGATCAATGACAGGGGGGTGATCAGGGAGTCTATATGGGTGATCACCCCCCCTGTCATTGATCACCCCCCTGTCATTGATCACCCCCCTGTAAGGCTCCATTCAGACGTCCGCATGTGTTTTGCGGATCCGATCCATGGATCCGTAAAAATTATACGGACGTCTGAATGGAGCCTTACCAGGGGGGTGATCAATGACAGGGGGTGATCCGGGAGTCTATATGGGTGATCACCCCCCTGTCATTGATCACCCCCCTGTCATTGATCACCCCGCTGTCATTGATCACCCCCCCCCTGTAAGGCTCCATTCAGACATTTTTTTGGCACAAGTTAGCGGAAATTTTTTGTTTGTTTTTGTTTTTGTTTTTTCTTACTAAGTCTCATATTCCACTAACTTGTGTCAAAAAATAAAATCTCACATGAACTCACCATACCCCTCACGGAATCCAAATGCGTAAACATTTTTAGACATTTATATTCCAGACTTCTTCTCACGCTTTAGGGCCCCTAAAAAGCCAGGGCAGTATAAATACCCCACATGTGACCCCATTTCGGAAAGAAGACACCCCAAGGTATTCCGTGAGGGGCATGGCGAGTCCATGAAAGATTGAAATTTTTGTCCTAAGTTAGCGGAAAGTGAGACTTTGTGAGAAAAAAACAAAAAAAATCTATATCCGCTAACTTATACAAAAAAATAACTACGCCACAAGTGACCCCATTTTGGAAAGAAGACACCCCAAGGTATTCCGTGAGGGGCACGGCGAGTTCCTAGAATTTTTTATTTTTTGTCACAAGTTAGCGGAAAATGATGATTTTTCTTTTTTTTTCTTTTTTCCTTACAAAGTCTCATATTCCACTAACTTGCGACAAAAAATAAAAAATTCTAGGAACTCGCCGTGCCCCTCACGGTATACCTTGGGGTGTCTTCTTTCCAAAATGGGGTCACTTGTGGCGTAGTTATACTGCCCTGGCAATTTAGGGGCCCAAATGTGTAAGAAGTACCTTGCAATCAAAATGTGTAAAAAATGGCCTGCGAAATCCGAAAGGTGCACTTTGGAATATGTGCCCCTTTGCCCACCTTGACTGCAAAAAAGTGTCACACATCTGGTATCGCCGTACTCAGGAGAAGTTGGGGAATGTGTTTTGGGGTGTCATTTTACATATACCCATGCTTGGTGAGAAAAATATCTTGGTCAAATGCCAACTTTGTATAAAAAAATTTGAAAAGTTGTCTTTTGCCAAGATATTTCTCTCACCCAGCATGGGTATATTTAAAATGACACCCCAAAACACATTCCCCAACTTCTCCTGAGTACGGCGATACCAGATGTGTGACACTTTTTTGCAGCCAAGGTGGGCAAAGGGGCACATATTCCAAAGTGCACCTTTCGGATTTCGCAGGCCATTTTTTACACATTTTGATTGCAAGGTACTTCTTACACATTTGGGCCCCTAAATTGCCAGGGCAGTATAACTACGCCACAAGTGACCCCATTTTGGAAAGAAGACACCCCAAGGTATTCCGTGAGGGGCATGGCGAGTTCCTAGAATTTTTTATTTTTTGTCGCAAGTTAGTGGAATATGAGACTTTGTAAGAAAAAAATAAAAATAAAAAATCATCATCATTTTCCGCTAACTTGTGACAAAAAATAAAAAGTTCTATGAACTCACTATGCCCATCAGCGAATACCTTAGGGTGTCTACTTTCCGAAATGGGGTCATTTGTGGGGTTTTTCTACTGTCTGGGCATTGTAGAACCTCAGGAATCATGACAGGTGCTCAGAAAGTCAGAGCTGCTTCAAAAAGCGGAAATTCACATTTTTGTACCATAGTTTGTAAACGCTATAACTTTTACCCAAACCATTTTTTTTTGCCCAAACATTTTTTTTTTTATCAAAGACATGTAGAACTATAAATTTAGCGAAAAATTTATATATGGATGTCGTTTTTTTTGCAAAATTTTACAGCTGAAAGTGAAAAATTTCATTTTTTTGCAAAAAAATCGTTACATTTCGATTAATAACAAAAAAAGTAAAAATGTCAGCAGCAATAAAATATCACCAAATGAAAGCTCTATTAGTGAGAAGAAAAGGAGGTAAAATTCATTTGGGTGGTAAGTTGCATGACCGAGCGATAAACGGTGAAAGTAGTGTAGTGCCGAAGTGTAAAAAGTGCTCTGGTCATGAAGGGGGTTTCAGCTAGCGGGGCTGAAGTGGTTAAAAAGTGGGAGGCACATATGCAAACTGTTGTAATTCCCACACCGTTCACCTGATTCGGATGTAAATACCCTCAAATTAAAGCTGACAGTCTGCAGTTATAGCGCATCTTGTTTGTTTCATTTCAAATCCATTGTGGTGGTGTATAGAGCCAAAAATCTTAGAATTGTGTCAATGTCCCAATATTTATGGACCTGACTGTACCTAACCACATACACTTTCCACCCATTTTTCTAAACTGGAGAGAATGGTGTTGCAAAATGTTTGCGCAACGGATCTAAAAATTTGCAAACT
The DNA here is from genome assembly GCF_014858855.1 of Bufo gargarizans. Classification (NCBI taxonomy): domain Eukaryota; kingdom Metazoa; phylum Chordata; class Amphibia; order Anura; family Bufonidae; genus Bufo; species Bufo gargarizans. The sequence continues at coordinate 99,868,103 of NC_058080.1, forward strand.
TCCTATTAAGTGACTATTTGAAGACAGAATTCTGGAGTGCAGGGTGTGATAAATTCCCCCAACAGTATATTAGAAAGTTGTACAAGTTTTCATTTACACAGTGATTGCGCATTATTTATATGAAAGTGTAAAATGCTTTTAGGCCACTTTCACATGGTCAGTATTTGGTAAGTATTTTGCATTAGAGATGTCGCGAACATAAAATTTTCCGTTCGCGAACGGCGAACGCGTATTTCTACAAATGTTCGCGAACCGCCATTGACTTCTATAGGCAGGCAAATTTTAAAACCCACAGGGACTCTTTCTGGCCACAATAGTTCCCTCCCCTTTGTTTGAATCCACGCCACGGTCACTGCGTCTGCGCCGTGCAATTTACTGTCACACCCGATATGAGTGCTATTTTCTGTAGTACTATTCTCATCAGCTTAATCCCATATCAGGGTGGGATTGCCTTTTGTGCAAAAAAATTTAGGCCGGGTACCTTCGACTGCCTTCACAGTGACAGACCAAACTCTGATACACCAAACTGAATTGATTTTAGGAACCGGGAGATGGAAAAAGCAGCTTGGTCGGTCCTCTTACTCCCAAGTTGGGGCACTGTGCGTGCACGGAGCAATGTGCTGTGACACCCTATATGAGTGGTGTCTTAACTAGTACTATTCCTATCAGTTTAATCCCTGTTACGTCCCCTATCCGGGGACGTGTGTCGAATTGATTAACCATTGTCGAATTAACGAACCATTACGACATCCTGGAATAATTTAGTTCTGAGCTTTGTACTTGCTTTGTATTGGAATTGATGGGTATTTTTTTAATTGTCTGCATTATTTCTAATAAACTATTAAGAGACTTTATTATGATTTTTTTATTTTATGTATTAAAAACCCACCCATACAACTTTAAAAACTTTCTATGAAAAAACATCCAGCCGTCCCGATTGCTTTTGGTCTGATCATAATGAAGCAACGGCCTTATCATCTGGGGTGTGGCAACATTGCCAACACACTCATAGAGGTGATGATCGCTTCATTGTGATACGCAAGCCCCTTCACCACAACAAGGTAACGATCACGAAGGGGAATTGACACTTGTATGTGCCTTTTTTTTTTGTTTTGTTTTTGCAGCCACAGTGCAGCACCAGAGGCCAGAAAAATTAGGCATGTACACATGCCTGAAAAACAATGTTATTGTTGCAGCCGTTGTTGTAGCAGCGGCCGGAAAAATTTATGTTTTCAAGGCAGAAAGGTGACTAAAACATTGCGGCTTGAACCCTAGTTGGTGGCGGAGAATTCACAAAAGTCATCCGGTATGCAGACATTAAATACAGCAGCGTGGGGACCATTTTGAGGCCAAGGCATGTCATCAGGCCTTTTGTTAGTTAAACGTATCCCCTACTGTCAGTCCCTTCGGGATCCATGCCTCATTCATCTTAATGAAGGTGAGGTAATCAACACTTTCTTGACTGAGACGACTTCTTTTGTCAGTGACAATGCCTCCTGCTGCACTGAAGGTCCTTTCTGACAGGACACTTGAAGCGGGGCAGGCCAGAAGTCCTATCGCAAACTAGGATAGCTCAGGCCACAGGTCAAGCCTGCACACCCAGTAGTCAAGGGGTTCATCACTCCTCAGAGTGTTGATATCTGCAGTTAAGGCGAGTTAGTCTGCTACCTGTCGGTCCAGTCGTTCTCTAAGGCTGGATCCCGAAGGGCTGTGGCGATGTGTAGGACTGAAAAAGCTCTGCATGTCCTCCATCAACAATACATCTGTAAAGCGTCCTGTCCTTGCCACCGTGGTCGTGGTAGGAGGAGGATTACTTTCACCTCTTCCCCAGTTAGATTCCCGTTGTGCTGTGACATCCCCCTTATAAGCTGTGTAAAGCATATTTTTTAGTTTGGTTTTGAACTGCTGCATCCTTTCTGACTTCCAGTAATTTGGCAACATTTCCGACACTTTCTGCTTATACCAGGGGTCTAGTAGCGTGGCCACCCAGTACAGGTCGTTCTCCTTCATCCTTTTTATACGAGGGTCCCTCAACAGACATGACAGCATGGAAGACCCCATTTGCACAAGGTTGGATGCCGAGCTACTCATTTCCCGTTCCTCCTCCTCACTGATGTCATTGACGGTCTGTTCTTCCCCCCAGCCACGTACAACACCACGGGTCCCAGATAGGTGACAACAACGAGCACCCTAGGATGCCTGCTGTGGTTGGTCTTCCTCCTCCTCAAAGCCACGTTCCTCCTCTGACTCCTCTTCCTCATACTCCTCTTGCAGCGTTGCCGCAGGTCCGGCAAGCGATGATGACAAGGCTGTTTCTGGTGGGGATGGTGACCACAACTCTTCCTCTTCACGCTCATCTACAGCCTGATCCAGCACTGTTCGCAGGGCACACTCCAGGAAGAAAACAAATGGGATGAGGTCGCTTATGGTGCCTTCGGTGCGATTGACTAGGTTTGTCACCTCCTCAAAAGGACGCATGAGCCTACAGGCATTGCGCATGAGCGTCCAGTAACGTGGCAAAAAAATTCCCAGCTCCGCAGAGGCTGTCCTAGCACCCCGGTCATACAAATACTCGTTGACGGCTGTTTCTTGTTGGAGCAGGCGGTCGAGCATTAGGAGTGTTGAATTCCAACGTGTCGCGCTGAAGTGCGCCATGGCCGTGTAGGAACGCCTGAAATGGCCACACACCTTCCTGGCCTGCTTGAGGACGTCCTGTAAGCCTGGGTACTTAGACACAAAGCGTTGTACGATGAGATTCAACACATGTGCCATGCACGGCACATGTGATAACTTGCCCAAATTCAATGCCTACAACAAATTGCTTCCATTGTCACACATTAGAGTTGAGCGAACACCTGGATGTTCGGGTTTGAGAAGTTCGGCCGAACTTCCCGGAAATGTTCGGGTTCGGGATCCGAACCCGACCCGAACTTCGTCCCGAACCCCATTGAAGTCAATGGGAACCCGAACTTTTCGGCACTAAAAAGGCTGTAAAACAGCCCAGGAAAGAGCTAGAAGGCTGCAAAAGGCAGCAACATGTAGGTAAATCCCCTGCAAACAAATGTGGATAGGGAAATGAATAAAAATAAAAATAAAATAAATAAAAATTAACCAATATCAATTGGAGAGAGGTCCCATAGCAGAGAATCTGGCTTCACGTCACCCACCACTGTAACAGTCCATTGTCAGATATTTAGGCCCAGGCAGAGGAGAGAGGTCCCGTAACAGAGAATCTGGCTTCATGTCAGCAGAGAATCAGTCTGCATGTCATAGCAGAGAATCAGGCTTCACGTCAGCCACCACTGTAACAGTCCATTGTCATATATTTAGGCCCAGGCACCCAGGCAGAGGAGAGAGGTCCCGTAACAGAGAATCTGGCTTCATGTCAGCAGAGAATCAGTCTGCATGTCATAGCAGAGAATCAGGCTTCACGTCAGCCACCACTGTAACAGTCCATTGTCATATATTTAGGCCCAGGCACCCAGGCAGAGGAGAGAGGTCCCGTAACAGAGAATCTGGCTTCATGTCAGCAGAGAATCAGTCTGCATGTCATAGCAGAGAATCAGGCTTCACGTCAGCCACCACTGTAACAGTCCATTGTCATATATTTAGGCCCAGGCACCCAGGCAGAGGAGAGAGGTCCCGTAACAGAGAATCTGGCTTCATGTCAGCAGAGAATCAGTCTGCATATCATAGCAGAGAATCAGGCTTCACGTCAGCCACCACTGTAACAGTCCATTGTCATATATTTAGGCCCAGGCACCAAGGCAGAGGAGAGAGGTCCCGTAACAGAGAATCTGGCTTCATGTCAGCAGAGAATCAGTCTGCATGTCATAGCAGAGAATCAGGCTTCACGTCAGCCACCACTGTAACAGTCCATTGTCATATATTTAGGCCCAGGCACCCAGGCAGAGGAGAGAGGTCCCGTAACAGAGAATCTGGCTTCATGTCAGCAGAGAATCAGTCTGCATGTCATAGCAGAGAATCAGGCTTCACGTCAGCCACCACTGTAACAGTCCATTGTCATATATTTAGGCCCAGGCACCCAGGCAGAGGAGAGAGGTCCCGTAACAGAGAATCTGGCTTCATGTCAGCAGAGAATCAGTCTGCATATCATAGCAGAGAATCAGGCTTCACGTCAGCCACCACTGTAACAGTCCATTGTCATATATTTAGGCCCAGGCACCCAGGCAGAGGAGAGAGGTCCCGTAACAGAGAATCTGGCTTCATGTCAGCAGAGAATCAGTCTGCATGTCATAGCAGAGAATCAGGCTTCACTTCAGCCACCACTGTAACAGTCCATTGTCATATATTTAGGCCCACGCACCCAGGCAGAGGAGAGAGGTCCCATAACAGAGAATCTGGCTTCATGTCAGCAGAGAATCAGTCTGCATGTCATAGCAGAGAATCAGGCTTCACGTCAGCCACCACTGTAACAGTCCATTGTCATATATTTAGGCCCAGGCACCCAGGCAGAGGAGAGAGGTCCCGTAACAGAGAATCTGGCTTCATGTCAGCAGAGAATCAGTCTGCATGTCATAGCAGAGAATCAGGCTTCACGTCAGCCACCACTGTAACAGTCCATTGTCATATATTTAGGCCCAGGCACCCAGGCAGAGGAGAGAGGTCCCGTAACAGAGAATCTGGCTTCATGTCAGCAGAGAATCAGTCTGCATGTCATAGCAGAGAATCAGGCTTCACGTCAGCCACCACTGTAACAGTCCATTGTCATATATATAGGCCCACGCACCCAGGCAGAGGAGAGAGGTCCCGTAACAAAGAATCTGGCTTCATGTCAGCAGAGAATCAGTCTGCATGTCATAGCAGAGAATCAGGCTTCACGTCACCCAACATTGGAACAGTCCATTGTCATATATTTAGGCCCCGGCACCCAGACAGAGGAGAGGTTCATTCAACTTTGGGTTGCCTCGCAATATAATGGTAAAATGAAAATAAAAATAGGATTGAATGAGGAAGTGCCCTGGAGTACAATAATATATGGTTAAGGGGAGGTAGTTAATGTCTAATCTGCACAAGGGATGGACAGGTCCTGTGGGATCCATGCCTGGTTCATTTTTATGAATGTCAGCTTGTCCACATTGGCTGTAGACAGGCGGCTGCGTTTGTCTGTAATGACGCCCCCTGCCGTGCTGAATACACGTTCAGACAAAACGCTGGCTGCCGGGCAGGCCAGCACCTCCAAGGCATAAAAGGCTAGCTCTGGCCACGTGGACAATTTAGAGACCCAGAAGTTGAATGGGGACGAACCATCAGTCAGTACGTGGAGGGGTGTGCACACGTACTGTTCCACCATGTTAGTGAAATGTTGCCTCCTGCTAACACGTTGCGTATCAGGTGGTGGTGCAGTTAGCTGTGGCGTGTTGACAAAAGTTTTCCACATCTCTGCCATGCTAACCCTGCCCTCAGAGGAGCTGGCCGTGACACAGCTGCCTTGGCGACCTCTTGCTCCTCCTCTGCCTTGGCCTTGGGCTTCCACTTGTTCCCCTGTGACATTTGGGAATGCTCTCAGTAGCGCGTCTACCAACGTGCGCTTGTACTCGCGCATCTTCCTATCACGCTCCAGTGCAGGAAGTAAGGTGGGCACATTGTCTTTGTACCGTGGATCCAGCAGGGTGGCAACCCAGTAGTCCGCACACATTAAAATGTGGGCAACTCTGCTGTCGTTGCGCAGGCACTGCAGCATGTAGTCGCTCATGTGTGCCAGGCTGCCCAGGGGTAAGGACAAGCTGTCCTCTGTGGGAGGCGTATCGTCATCGTCCTGCGTTTCCCCCCAGCCACGCACCAGTGATGGGCCCGAGCTGCGTTGGGTGCCACCCCGCTGTGACCATGCTTCATCCTTATCCTCCTCCACCTCCTCCTCATCCTCATCCAGTAGTGGGCCCTGGCTGGCCACATTTGTACCTGGCCTCTGCTGTTGCAAAAAACCTCCCTCTGAGTCACTTCGAAGAGACTGGCCTGAAAGTGCTAAAAATGACCCCTCTTCCTCCTCCTCCTGGGCCACCTCCTCTTCCATCATCGCCCTAAGTGTTTTCTCAAGGAGACATAGAAGTGGTATTGTAACGCTGATAACGGCGTCATCGCCACTGGCCATGTTGGTGGAGTACTCGAAACAGCGCAACAGGGCACACAGGCCTCGCATGGAGGCCCAGTCATTGGTGGTGAAGTGGTGCTGTTCCACAGTGCGATTGACCCGTGCGTGCTGCAGCTGAAACTCCACTATGGCCTGCTGCTGCTCGCACAGTCTGTCCAGCATGTGCAAGGTGGAGTTCCATCTGGTGGGCACGTCGCATATGAGGTGGTGAGCGGGAAGGCCGAAGTTACGCTGTAGCGCAGACAGGCGAGCAGCGGCAGGATGTAATCGCCGGAAGCGCGAACAGACGGCCCGCACTTTATGCAGCAGCTCTGACATGTCGGGGTAGTTGTGAATGAACTTCTGCACCACCAAATTCAGCACATGCGCCAAGCAAGGGATGTGCGTCAAACCGGCTAGTCCCAGAGCTGCAACGAGATTTCGCCCATTATCGCACACCACCAGGCCGGGCTTGAGGCTCACCGGCAGCAACCACTCGTTGGTCTGTTGTTCTATACCCCGCCACAACTCCTGTGCGGCGTATGGCCGGTCCCCCAAACATATGAGTTTCAGATTGGCCTGCTGACGTTTACCCCGGGCTGTGCTGAAGTTGGTGGTGAAGGTGTGTGGCTGACTGGATGAGCAGGTGGAAGAAGAGGAGGAGGAAGCTGAGTAGGAGGAGGTGGCAACAGGAGGCAAAGAATCTTGCCCTGCGATCCTTGGCGGTGGAAGGACGTGCGCCAAACAGCTCTCCGCCTGGGGCCCAGCCGCCACTACATTTACCCAGTGTGCAGTTAGGGAGATATAGCGTCCCTGGCCGTGCTTACTGGTCCACGTATCTGTGGTTAGGTGGACCTTGCCACAGATGGCGTTGCGCAGTGCACACTTGATTTTATCGGATACTTGGTTGTGCAGGGAAGGCACGGCTCTCTTGGAGAAGTAGTGGCGGCTGGGAACAACATACTGTGGGACAGCAAGCGACATGAGCTGTTTGAAGCTGTCTGTGCCCTCCAGCCTAAATGACAGCATTTCATAGGCCAGTAGTTTAGAAATGCTGGCATTCAGGGCCAGGGATCGAGGGTGGCTAGGTGGGAATTTACGCTTTCTCTCAAATGTTTGTGAGATGGAGAGCTGAACGCTGCCGTGTGACATGGTTGAGATGCTTGGTGACGGAGATGGTGGTGTTGGTGGTACATCCCCTGTTTGCTGGGCGGCAGGTGCCAACGTTCCTCCAGAGGCGGAGGAAGAAGCCGAGGCGGCAGCAGCAGAAGAGGCCGAGGCGGCAGCAGCAGAAGAGGCCAAGGCGGCAGCAGCAGAAGAGGTAGCAGGGGGAGCCTGAGTGACTTCCTTGTTTTTAAGGTGTTTACTCCACTGCAGCTCATGCTTTGCATGGAGGTGCCTGGTCATGCAGGTTGTGCTAAGGTTCAGAACGTTAATGCCTCGCTTCAGGCTCTGATGGCACAGCGTGCAAACCACTCGGGTCTTGTCGTCAGCACATTGTTTGAAGAAGTGCCATGCCAGGGAACTCCTTGAAGCTGCCTTTGGGGTGCTCGGTCCCAGATGGCGGCGGTCAGTAGCAGGCGGAGTCTCTTGGCGGCGGGTGTTCTGCTTTTGCCCACTGCTTCCTCTTTTGCTACGCTGTTGGCTCGGTCTCACCACTGCCTCTTCCTCCGAACTGTGAAAGTCAGTGGCACGACCTTCATTCCATGTGGGGTCTAGGACCTCATCGTCCCCTGCATCGTCTTCCACCCAGTCTTGATCCCTGACCTCCTGTTCAGTCTGCGCACTGCAGAAAGACGCAGCAGTTGGCACCTGTGTTTCGTCATCATCAGAGACATGCTGAGGTGGTATTCCCATGTCCTCATCATCAGGAAATATAAGTGGTTGTGCGTCAGTGCATTCTATGTCTTCCACCGCTGGGGAAGGGCTGGGTGGATGCCCTTGGGAAACCCTGCCAGCGGAGTCTTCAAACAGCATAAGAGACTGCTGCATAACTTGAGGCTCAGACAGTTTCCCTGGTATGCATGGGGGTGATGTGACAGACTGATGGGCTTGGTTTTCAGGCGCCATCTGTGCGCTTTCTGCAGAAGACTGGGTGGGAGATAATGTGAACGTGCTGGATCCACTGTCGGCCACCCAATTGACTAATGCCTGTACCTGCTCAGGCCTTACCATCCTTAGAACGGCATTGGGCCCCACCAAATATCGCTGTAAATTATGGCGGCTACTGGGACCTGAGGTAGTTGGTACACTAGGACGTGTGGCTGTGGCAGAACGGCCACGTCCTCTCCCAGCACCAGAGGGTCCACTAACACCACCACGACCATGTCCGCGTCCGCGTCCCTTACTAGATGTTTTCCTCATTGTTACCGTTCACCACAATAAGAAAAATATTATTTGGCCCAATGTATTGAATTCAAATTCAGGCCTTTTTTTACAGACACCTAACACTATCTGGCTATCTATTTAGGTACCGTATTACACTAATACAAGCACAGCAGTAACGTCAGATTTAGCTGAATATAAATTTGAGGCCTAGTATTTAGGCGCTGGGTGACAGGTATAGGTTTACTGACAGAATTAGACTTGGAAATGCACAGAAGCGTGTGTGTGAAGTTATTCAGAATGACCCTATGTGCACCTTGAATCTTATATACCCTTTTAGGGATAGATTTTAAGTAGCTCTGATACAGCAGAAACCACTAAATTAGGAAATTGCTAAATTGGGAATTGTATTTCAACCCAGAACAAAAACTGTGCTTTGACGGACACTAAATAACTTGACCAGCCACAGCAGTAACGACAGATTTAGCTGGATATAAATTTGAGGCCTAGTATTTAGGCGCTGGGTGACAGGTATAGGTTGACTGACAGAATTAAACTTGGAAATGCACAGTAGCGTGTGTGTGAAGTTATTCAGAATGACCCTATATGCACCTTGAATCTTATATACCCTTTTAGGGATAGATTTAAAGTAGCTTGGATACAGCAGAAACCACTAAATTAGGAAATTGCTAAATTGTGAATTGTATTTCAACCCAGAACAAAAACTGTGCTTTGACGGACACTAAATAACTTGACCAGCCACAGCAGTAACGACAGATTTAGCTGGATATAAATTTGAGGCCTAGTATTTAGGCGCTGGGTGACAGGTATAGGTTTACTGACAGAATTAGACTTGGAAATGCACAGTAGCGTGTGTGTGAAGTTATTCAGAATGACCCTATGTGCACCTTGAATCTTATATACCCTTTTAGGGATAGATTTAAAGTAGCTCTGATACAGCAGAAACCACTAAATTAGGAAATTGCTAAATTGGGAATTGTATTTCAACCCAGAACAAAAACTGTGCTTTGACGGACACTAAATAACTTGACCAGCCACAGCAATAACCACAGATTTAGCTGACTATAAATTTGAGGCCTATTATTTAGGCGCTGGGTGACAGGTATACGTTTACTGACAGAATTAGACTGGGATATGGCCAAAAAATAACCACACTATTGATGGTTAAATGCACTTGGTGTGACAGCTTGACCAACCACACTATTGAGGGTTAAATGCACTTGGTGACACCTTGCCCCTGATGTAGTATATGGCCAAAAAATAACCAGACTATTGATGGTTAAATGCACTTGGTGTGACAGCTTGACCCTGATGTAGGATTTAGCCAAAAAACAACCACACCATTGAGGGTTAAATGCACTTGGTGACAGCTTGCCCCTGATGTAGTATATGGCCAAAAAATAACCACACTATTGCTGGTTAAATGCACTTGGTGTGACAGCTTGACCCTGATGTAGGATTTAGCCAAAAAACAACCACACCATTGAGGGTTAAATGCACTTGGTGACAGCTTGCCCCTGATGTAGTATATGGCCAAAAAATAACCAGACTATTGATGGTTAAATGCACTTGGTGTGACAGCTTCACTCTGATGTAGGATTTAGCCAAAAAACAACCACACTATTGAGGGTTAAATGTACTTGGTGGCAGCTTGTGCTGGCGCACCACAAGACACAAAGTGGCCGCCGATCACCCCAGAAAAAAGTGACTGAAAAACGCTCTGGGCAGCCTAAAAACAGTGAGCAATTCAATAGCAGCAGTTCAATCATCCACAGCTGCAGATCGATCTCTGAATGAAGTGTTTTGGAGGAGTTAATCACTGCCTAATCTCGCCCTAACGTCGCAGCTGCAACCTCTCCCTATACTGATCAGAGCAGAGTGACGTGCGGCGCTACATGACTCCAGCTTAAATAGAGGCTGGGTCACATGCTGCACTGGCCAATCACAGCCATGCCAATAGTAGGCATGGCTGTGACGGCCTCTTGGGGCAAGTAGTATGACGCTTGTTGATTGGCTGCTTTGCAGTCTTTCAAAAAGCGCCAAGAAAGCGACAAACACCGAACCCGAACCCGGACTTTTACGAAAATGTCCGGGTTCGGGTCCGTGTCACGGACACCCCAAAATTCGGTACGAACCCGAACTATACAGTTCGAGTTCGCTCATCCCTATCACACACCACTTTGCCGATCTCCAGTTGGTGCGGGGTCAGCCACTGATCCACCTGTGCGTTCAGGGCGGACAGGAGTGCTGGTCTGGTGTGGCTCTCGGCTTTCAGGCAACCCCAAGACAGCGTGACACTGTCGTATCCGGGATGTGGAATAGCCCCTGGGGAGTTGGGAGGATTCAGTTGATGTGCAGCCAGACGCCGCAGCAGAAGAGGACTCAGCCAAGGAGGTTATGGAAGAGGATGGAGTAGGAGGAGTAGAGGAGGTGGCAGTAGGTCTGCCTGCAAGTCATGGCGGTGTCACCAACTCCGCTACAGAGCCATGCATTCCATGCTTGGCAGCCGTCAGCATGTTCATCCAATGCGCAGTGTAGGTGATATACCTGCCCTGAACGTGCTTTGTAGACCAGGTATCAGTGGTCAGATGGACCCTTGCCCCAACACTGTATGCCAGAGATGCCATGACTTCCTTTTCAATCACTGAGTAGAGGTTTGGGATTGCCTTGTTAGAAAAAAAAAATCATCCGGGTACCTTCCACTGTAGTGTCCCAATAGCGACAAATTTTTTGAAGGCCTCAGACTCCACCAGCTGGTATGGTAAAAGCTGGTGGGCTAAGAGTTCCGTCAAGCCAGCTGTCAGACGCCGGGCAAGGGGGTGACTCTGTGACATTGGCTTCTTACGCTCAAACATTTCCTTTACAGACCCCTGACTGTGGGCAGATGAGATGGAACTGCTCAAGGTGAGAGGCGGAGTGGCGGGTGGTTGAGAGGGGGCAAGGAGGACAGCAATGGTTGACGTGGCTGAAGATGCTGGACCAGGAGGAGGATGGTGGCTTTGAGCTTGTGTGCTGCTTCTACTCGTCATCATGTGTTGATCCCATAGGCGTTTGTGATGTGCGATCATGTGCCTTCGCAAAGCAGTTGTACCTAGGTGGGTGTTGGATTTCCCACGACTCCGTTTTTTTTGGCACAGGTTGCAAATGGCATCGCTGTTGTCAGAGGCAGACACACAAAAAAAATGCCACACTGCTGAGCTTTGCAATGACGGCATTCTGGTGGAGGCAACAGCATGCGTTGATTGGCGTGCTGTCTGGCTGACCCCGGGTGCCGATACATGCTGTCTGACTGTGCCACTAGCTCCTTGCGATGACCTCCCCCTGCTTCCAACTCATCTCCTCCTTCTCTCTGTCTCCCCTTCTGAACTTTCCCCCTCTTCTTCTTCTCTTCGAGCAGGCACCCACGTGGCATTCACGGACACATCGTCATCATCAACCACTTCACTTGTATCTGACACCTCAGCAAAGGAAGCAGCAGCGGGTACAACATCATCATCATCATCACACTGTACGTCCATGTGTGTAATGCTGCCTGACTGAGACATATCCCTGTTATCTACATCCCCTGGCAATAATGGTTGCGCATCACTAATTTCATCCAACTGATGTGTAAATAACTCCTCTGAGGGATCAAGTGAAGCGGCTGTGGTGGCTGTGGTGGTAGTGGTGGTGGTGGCGGCGGGGGGGAGAGTGGTAACTTGAGAGCAGGTGACCAAAGCTGAGCTGGAGGAGGATGGTGCGTCAAGGTTCTTAGCGGAAGCTGTTGAAGATTGGGTGTCCTGTGTAAGCCAGTCAACTATTTTCTCCGAATTTTTTGGGTTCAGGGTACGTGGCCTCTGAACACTGGGCATTATTCTAGGGCCAGTGGAAATCACAGCACCACGAACACGACGGCCCCTGCGGCATGGCCTGCCTCTGCCTGTCATTTTTTATTAGATAAGTGTTACTATGCGTGCAAGGTACTGTGCCACCCTATATAAGTGGTGGGCAGTGGGCACAGTACAGTCTGTGTGGGCCTGACACACACGGGCTTGCAAATGTGATTAGATCACAGAAATTTTTTAAATAGAATTCTTTTTTCCTGCAAGGTATTTGAGTGAATGACACCCTGTAACGGTATGAGTGCAGGCCTAGCCACTAGCCAGTGGGCACAATACAGTATGTGTTGGCCTGACGCACACGGGCTTGCAAATGTGATTAGATCACAGAAAAAATTTTTATAGAATTTTTTTTTTCTGCAAGGTATTTGAGTGAATGACACCCTGTAACAGTATGAGTGCAGGCCTAGCCACTAGCCAGTGGGCACAATACAGTATGTGTTGGCCTGACACACACGGGCTTGCAAATGTGATTAGATCACAGAAAAATTGTAAACAGAATTTTTTCCCCCTGCAAGGTATTTGAGTGAATAACACCCTGTAACGGTATGAGAGAAGGCCTAGCCACTAGCCAGTGGGCACAATACAGTATGTGTTGGCCTGACACACACGGGCTTGCAAATGTGATTAGATCACAGAACATTTTTAAATAGATATTTTTTTTCCTGGAAGGTATTTGAGTGAATGACACCCTGTAACGGTATGAGTGCAGGCCTAGCCACTAGCCAGTGGGCACAATACAGTATGTGTTGGCCTGACACACACGGGCTTGCAAATGTGATTAGATCACAGAAAAATGTGAAATATAATTTTTTTTCCTGCAAGGTATTTCAGTGAATGACACCCTGTAACGGTATGAGTGCAGGCCTAGCCACTAGCCAGTGGGCACAATACAGTATGTGTGGGCCTGACACACACGGGCTTGCAAATGTGATTAGATCACAGAAAAATTTTAAATAGATTTTTTTTTCTGCAAGGTATTTGTGTGAATGACACCCTGTAACGGTATGAGTGCAGGCCTAGCCACTAGCCAGTGGGCACAATACAGTATGTGTGGGCCTAACACACACGGGCTTGCAAATGTGATTAGAAAAATATTAAATATCATTTTTTTTTATCTGCGAGGTATTTTCTGTCACACCCTGTATGAATGGTGTGCACTGTGCACACAGTGCTGTCTATGACTGAGCCTGCAGCCTCTCACACACGGGCAGCCAGGCCACTGCAATATATATATATGAAAAAAAATTATAATAAAGCACACTGATGTACCAGCCCTGAAAAGGGCTTTTTGGGGTGCTGTCAGGACGCTGTCCTTACAGCAGATGAGTCTGTGGACACAGAACAATGCCCTAGCTAACGCTTTCCCTATTGAATCAGCAGCAGCAGTACTGTCCCTCCTCTCACTGTGAATGCAGTTTCCGAATGAATCTAAAATGGATGCTATCCAGGAGGTGGGAGGGTCTGGGAGGGAGGGTCTGCTGCTGATTGGCTGGAATGTGTCTGCTGACTGTGAGGCACAGGGTCAAAGTTTACTCAATGATGATGTATAGGGGGCGGACCGAACATCGCATATGTTCGCCTGCAGCCGGTAACTATTCGCCGGCGAATAATTCGGGACATCACTATTTTGCATCAGTAGTATACTGTAAGCCAAAAAGCATGGAGTGAAACCTACAGAGAATAAGGAAATAGAAATGGAAAGATTTGCATCTCTTCTGTGTTTTAGACAAATTCATGTCACATGCCGTATACCTGCACATCACCGCTACAGCTTTAGGGCTCATTCACACAAGCGTTTTTTGCGTTCTGTATACGGGCCGTTTTTTTGCGTTCCGTATACGGAACCATTCATTTCAATGGTTCTGCAAAAAAAAACGGAATGTACTCCGTATGCATTTCATTTTAGTATTTCCATTTTTCCGTTAAAAGATAAAACATGCCCTATTATTGCCCGTAAATCACGTTCCATGGCTCAATTCAAGCCAATGGGTCCGCCAAAAAAACGGAAAACATACGGAATGTACTCTGTATGTCTTCCGTATCCGTTCCGTTTTTGCAGAACCATCTAATGAAAATGTTATGCCCAGCCCAATTTTTTCTATGTTATTACTGTATACTGTATATGCCATACGGAAATACGGAACGGAAAAACGGAATGGAACGAAAAGTAAATAATAGCATTCTTAATACAGAATGCTTACTAAAATTTAGCATGAGGGGTTAAAAAAATATATATATTAACTCACCTCATCCTTTTGTTTGCGCAGCCGGCATAGTCTTCTTTCTTCTTCTTTCAGGACCTGCAAAAGGACCTTTGATGATTTCTATCTTCATTCAGCAGGACCTGCGCTCACCACGTGGTGAGCGCGATTACGTCATCAAAGATCCTTTTCCAGGTCCTGAAAGATGAAGAAAGAAGACAATGCCGTCTGCGCAAACAACAGGATGAGGTGAGTTAATTTTTTATTTTTTTTAACCCCTCAAGCAACATTTTAGTAAGCATTCTGTATTAAGAATGCTATTATTTTCCTTTATAACTATGTTATAAGGGAAAATAATAAAATATACAGAACACCTAACCCAAACCCGAACTCCAGTGAAGAAGTCCGGGTTCGGGTCTGCGTACCACAGTCAGTTTTGTCTCACGCGCGTGCAAAACGCATTGCACTTGCACGGAAAAAACTGAACATCGGAACGCAATCACAGTCAAAACTGACTGCAATTGCGTGCCTACTCGCATGGTTTTCCCGCAATGCACAAGCGACGCATCCGGAGAAAATCCGGGACGCCCGTGTGAAAGAGGCCATATTGTTTTGGAACTGGGCAGAGGCAAACTACCAATTAGGCAAGGGGAGACAGTCTCAGGCAGTGCAACCCCGGAGACAGGTGGAGGCGGCGACAGGGTCGAGGGAAATGAGTGCTTCCATTATCGAAGCGCTCATCTCTCTATATTCAACTGTATCGCTGTTGATGTCTCCATGCCTCTTTCTCTCCGATAGGCTTCAGGTTTCAAACCTGTAGTCTAACAGAGACCGGCGCAGGCGTCACAATGATGTCATCATCATCGTGCTGCCTGAGCCAGGCAGCATACAGCGTAGAACACAGGCCGGAAGAGGACTGCACTGCATCGCTGACAGATGCATGGAGGTAAGTATTTTAGTTTATTTTTTTAATTGGGTGCCATGCAGTTGGGCTACTATGAGGAAAGGGGGAATGTAGCACTATGGAGGCATCTACTGTGTGCACTAAATAGGGGTATTTTGTACTGTCATACATTATGGTGGGGCGCTATGGGGACATTAGCTCAACTGGGGCCACTAAGAGGGGGTATTTTTGTACTGGTACACAGAAGGGGGCATTGGCAAACATTATTGGGGCACTATGGGGACATTGGCTCCAATGGGGGCACATATTATAAGTTGAGATGAGTGAATTTCCTGTTATGAAATTCGTTCATGCTTCGTTTACTGGTATGGTTACCACGGACCACGGATCACAACGCAATTCTATGATGGAATGCATAACGGAGTGCCTTTAGAGGCATTCCGTTATTCATTATGCCATAATAGAAGTCTATGGGCTGCATAATGGATCGATCCCGTTTCCATTATGCATTCCGTCATAGAATTGCGTTATGGTCCGTGGTAACGGAATTCATAACGCAATTCACCTTTTACCAGTAAACGAAGCATGAACGAATTTCAAAATATGAAATTCACTCATCTCTAATTGTATACCTTATAAGGAGGAATTTTTGGGACTGGCGTACGGTGTGAGTGTCATTTTTTTCTACTGGCACACATTATAAGGAGAATTATTACTAATGGGAGAATTATGCCTCATTTACACATCAGTGTTCGGTCAGTGATTTCCATCAGTGATTTTGAGCCAAAACCAGGTGTGGCTCTAAACACAGAACAGGTGCAGATCTTTCCTTTATACCTTATGTCTATGGAAGCTCCACTCCTGGATTTGGCTCACAATCACTGATGGAAATCACTGACCAAAATACTGACGTGTGAATGAGGCTTTATGGCGAGCTTTATTACTACTGGGGGACTATGGGGAACATAATTACTTGTGTGGCCACTATTGGAGAATTATTACTTCTGGGGCACAGTGGGGGCATTATTACTGTTGGGGCAAATTTAGGGTCACTATTACTACTAAGTGAACTTTGGCAGAGAATTATTACATTGGTGGGACTTTTGGGAACACTATTACAATGGGGGGGACACTGGCACAGTATCGCTTAGCACAATTATTTTTGGGGGACACTATGTTTATAGCACTATTACTTTCAGGGGCACTATTTGCTGGCCACAGTTATTTTTTAGGGAACTGTGTGCCAATAATTATTGCAGGAGGCACCATCTAACTGGTACTTGTATTTTCCGAGGGACTGTTTCTGTAGTAAAATACTAGAGAGCACAGCGGCACAGTAATGAGGGTAGTAGGATGGGGTGTTCAGAAGGTGGGAGGATGATGGAAAAGTAGGAAACTAAGACGTCTTATTGTTTCTGCCGTGACAAGAGATGGCTGAAAGAAATCATTATGGCAGTCTGGTTCGAATGGAGATGAGGACAGAGAACATCAGAGGAGATGTTAAATGAACGTATGTGGCAATGTATTACCGTGTATGTTTTGCATTGCTGTATGTAATGTTCGTAGGTTAGGTTGACAATTTGGTATGGGGGGCACCATTTCAATTTTCGCCTCAGGCAGCAGAAAGGCAAGGTGTACCCCTGGACCTGGGTAACTAACAGGAGGGAAGAGATCCCTCTAGTAGGCAAGTTTCACCCATG
This sequence comes from Bufo gargarizans, assembly GCF_014858855.1. NCBI lineage: Eukaryota > Metazoa > Chordata > Amphibia > Anura > Bufonidae > Bufo > Bufo gargarizans. The sequence continues at coordinate 99,885,226 of NC_058080.1, forward strand.
CTGGGAGGAACTTGCCTACCAGAGTGCCGGAAGATCATCCTGTGAGACAGGGTTTGACACAGTAATTGGCCACAATGGTCCAGCAGAAGCCAACCCCATTTAGAGCAGATTTTGAACTAATCATTTACTGCTAGTGACAATTCTTGTGGGTTAATTTCCAAAAAACATATTACAATTTACTAATGATGTATGGTCTGTGTGCAATAACTTCATGATTCAGCTTGTAACTACAATTATTCGTGCACATGTTCTTTAACCCCTTCCCGACTGCCCACTGGGTATATACGTGCTATCTGCACATGCCCTGTGCAGATAGCACGTATATACACATGCAGGCAGCGCTTTAATCCCAGTGCTGGTCAACAATGGGATTAAAGCTCCTGCAATCTAGCAGGAGCAGGTCGGGTCTTGGCTGACAAACACAGCAGGGACCCTGAGGAGAAGACAGGAGTGGTTTATTACCGCTTCTTCCTACTCCTGTGCCAGCAGAAGATCCATGCAGGATCGCAGGGGGGAGAGCAGGAAGCGGCCGAGGCACTTCTTCTGTTAGTCCTAGCGGTTACATGACCGCTGGGGGTGTCAGGGGCAGGAGCATAGCTGCAGGATCTAAGGAGACCCTGATCAGCTCTGCCTGTGTGTAATGCCCCCACAGGGGCTGTTTTCCCCTGTAACTGGGTCTCCTGTGAAAAAAAGGTAAAAAAATAAAATAAAGGCTGTGTCCTCCAGAGGTCTTTTAAAAATATAAGTAAAAAAATATATATAAATATATATATATATATATATAAAAATGCAGTAGCCAACAGAAACCGTCACCATAGTTGCCCCGTTCAATCAAACCTACACATGTTATATATCAAAACGATCATCACAAATTAGGGAACCCATTACAATAATACGTTTTTGTGTCAGTTTTAATATTTAAGAAATAAAAAGCTATGATTAAAGAGAATTAGTTTTTTTATTAAGAATAAGTGGTTTTCCTCCAAATTAAACCTAAAAAAAGAAAAAAAAAATCTCTAAAAAAGTCCTTTAAAGAAATAAAATAGCATAAATTATTTTGGTAGTCAAACAAATAAAAAAGTAAGAGTCACTAAACCACCACGTGCACAAAAATCACAAAAAGTTGCCTGGACATTCAGGCCTTGTTTAGGCCCGGCCATGACCGTATTTTTTTGCGGTCCGTTTTAAACAGATCCGGTTTTCAGTTTTTTTGTTTCAGTAGTGTTTCCTTTTCCATTCCGCTTCCGTTTCCGTATGGTTTCTGTAGTGATCCGTTTTTTGCATGTCATATACAGTATACAGTAATTACATTGAAAAAAAAAAATTTCAATAGAAGTTTCCGCAAAAACTGAACGGATACGGAAGACATATGGATGCATTCCGTATCAGTTTTTTTTTACAGCCCATTGACTTGAATGGAGCCACGGAACGTGATTTGCGGGCAATAATAGGACAAGTTCTATCTTTTAGCAGAACATAAATACGGAAAAATGGAAACGGAATGCATACAGAGTAACTTCAGGTTTTTTTGCGGACCCATAAAAAAGAAATGCAAAAAACGGAACGGAACAAGCGTATTCAGTGCGAGAAATGCGCTCCATGTGTCAGAGGTATTGTGTTCCTTCCTGACCTCAACTCTAATGATTCATACTCACATAAAGCTGTCAGTACGAATTGTTAGGGGCCCCTCACAGGTAATATACTTGCCCTGCTCCCCACTCCCCGCTGCAGCTTCTCCCTGTACACGGATGAAAATATCCAGTGTCGGAGGGGAGCTGCCAATGGCAGATGGGGATGGGGACGAGCCTCCCTAGCATCGCGGGTGACGCTAGGGAGGCTCGTCCCCGTCTGCTATTGGCTGCTCCCCCCGACACCGGATGTTTTCTTCAATGTACAGGGAGAAGCAGCAGTGGAGGTGCGAGGACCAGGAGCGACGCTGGGAGCAGGGTAAGTATATTACCTGTGAGGGGCCCGGCACATGTGGGGTGTTTTTGAGAAATTGGATAACCCCTTTAGGCCCCTTTCACACGGGCGAGTATTCCGCGCGGGTGCGATGCGTGAGTTGAACGCATTACACCCGCACTGAATCCTGACCCATTCATTTCTATGGGGCTGTTCACATGAGCGGTGATTTTCACGCATCACTTATGCGTTGCGTGAAAATCGCAGCATGTTCTATATTCTGCGTTATTCACGTAACGCAGGCCCCATAGAAATGAATGGGGTTGCGTGAAAATCGCAAGCATCCGCAAGCAAGTGCGGATGCGGTGCGATTTTCACGCATGGGTTTTAGGTGACAGTCTATTCACTGTATTATTTTCCCTTATAACATGGTTATAAGGGAAAATAATAGCATTCTGAATACAGAATGCAGAGTATAATAGTACTCGAGGGGTTAAAAAAAATAAAAAAGTTAACTCGCCTTATCCTCTTGATCGCGTAGTTCCCGGTCCCTTCTTTATTAGCTGTGGGCTAAAGGACCTGTGGTGATGTCAGATCACATGCTCCATCACCATGGTGATGGACCATGTGATTGGAGCATGTGATCTGACGTCACCACAGGTCATTTAGCCCACAGCTAGTAAAGATGGGACCGGGAACTACGCGATCAAGAGGATAAGGTGAGTTAACTTTTTTATTTTTTTTAACCCCTCGAGTACTATTATACTCTGCATTCTGTATTCAGAATGCTATTATTTTACCTTATAACCATGTTATAAGGGAAAATAATACAATCTTCAGAACATCAATCCCAAGCCCGAACATCTGTGAAGAAGTTCGGGTTTGGGTACCAAACATGCGCGATTTTTCTCACGCGAGTGCAAAACGCATTACAATGTTTTGCACTCGCGCGGAAAAATCGCGCATTTTCCCGCAACGCACCCGCCTCTTATCCGGGCAAAAATACTGACGCCCGTGTGAAAGAGGCCTTAAAGTTGAGGTTGGGCAGGAATACACAGCAATATACATCATTGTAATGCAGTGGGTCCACGTCATAGGAGCAGCATTCAGGACGGGAAATACCTGACACACTCAGCGCATTTCTCACTGAATACGCTTGTGTGAAATTGCCCATTGTATAGAGAAACTTGTTGGATATATACTTTTTCTTAGGGCCTCTTTCACACGGGCGTCAGTATTTTTGCCTTTGTGGGTCTTTGGCCGTATTGCGGCATTTACTTGAATGGGTCCACAATCACGGAGATGCGGAACGGAAGCACGGATCTGAGCCCCACGGAAGCACTAAGGAGTGCTTCCATGGTGTTTCTGGCCTCCGCACTGCAAAAAGATAGAACATGTTCTATTTTTTTGCGGTGCGGATGGATCACAGACCCATTCAAGTTGAATGGGTCTGGATCTGTCCCGGCCGCCGCACGGATGTTGCCCGTACATTGGGGACCGCAAATTGCGATCCCCAAAGCAGTGAAAGTCAGCACAATGGCATTGTGAACAAGCCCTTATTGTTACCAAACAGCTACCTGTACCCAGTATTTATAACATATCACAACAAATATCATTTCACTGGTTGTACTTGCTATCTCCTTGATACATTATTGTAACATACTATGTTCTGACCTGGGGCTCCTTTTTCCTTACAACAGTCACATGAGTAGAACTTTTCACTTCTGGTTGATCTTCCTGCAATACAATCTTCTTAGGAGTTTTCACACCTAAAGATTGTCCATACCGATATTGAAAAGTCTGTAGTTTTTGATAGTTACGTTGTGAATACTTATCCTTTCTTATGTCTGTCAGAATATAAAAAAAAAACATTTTACTAAAATTATTTCCATTGGATTATTTTATTTTGACTATGATACATATAGGGGCTCATAGGAATGATGCCTTGTGTAATAACATTGAATTAAAGCTTATCTGAAATAACTGGGTACAAAGTATACATGTGGTAGATGTATTGGGGAAATATCTTGATACTGCAGCATGTATGGAATAGATGACTCATGTACTGTATGCATCACGTGAATTCATCAGATAAATGGGAGAGTTGTACAACTTTCTGAAACGAGTCTATTGCATGTGTACTTACCCTTGCTTGTCTAAATTTTCTTGTAGTATATATTGAGGGTTGCTGCCTCTTTTAGACTAAGCAACGCCCATCTGCCTGGGGCTTCTGAGCAGAGTATAAATGTAGCTGGGCCCTACACTTCCCTGAATATTGTAGGCTTAGGCAAGTCCAATAGAGGCAGTTCTGTAAGGCCTCTTTCCCACAGGCAAGATTTCCGCGCGGGTGCAATGTGTGAGGTGAAAAAATTGCTCCCGCACTGAATCCGGACCCATTCACTTCAATGGGGTGATTTTCAATCATCACTTGTGCGTTGCGTGAAAATCACAGCAAGCTCTATATTGTGCGTTTTTCACGCAACGCAGGCCCCATAGAAGTGAACGGGGTTGCTTGAAAATCAAAAGCATCCGAAATCAAGTGCGGATGCGGTGCGATTTTCACACATGGTTGCTAGGTGACGATCGAGATGGGGACCCAATCTTTATTATTTTCCCTTATAACATGGTTATAAGGGAAAATAATAGCATTCTTAATACATAATGCTTAGTAAAATAGGGCTGGAGGGGTTAAAAAAAACTAATAAAAATATTTACTCACCTTTTCCGCTCGTCGCGCAGCCCGGCTTCTCTTCTGTCTTCTTCTTTGCTGTCCAGGAGGAAAAGGACCTGTGGTGATGTCACTGCTGGATCATGTGATGGACCATGTGATGAGCGCAGTGACGTCACCACAGGTCCTTTTCCTCAAAGAGAAGCCGGGCTGCGCGAACAAGTGGATGAGGTGAGTTAAATTATTATTTGTTTTAAATTAACCCCTCCAGCCCTATTTTACTAAGCATTCTGTATTAAGAATGCTATTATTTTCCCTCATAACCATGTTATAAGGGAAAATAATAAAATCTACACAACACCTAACCCAAACCCGAACTTCTGTGAAGAAGTCCGGGTTCGGGTTTGGGTACCAAACATGACGATTTTTCTCACGCGCGTGCAAAACGCATTATAAATAATGTTTTGCACTTGCGCAGAAAAATTGCGCATTTTCCCACGACGCACCCGCATCCTATCCGTCCCAAATCCATGATGCCCGTGTGAAAAAGACCTCAGTGTTAGGTACCCATCTGTGGAAGCCATCTTGACGCCTGGTAGATGGGCCCGACACACATTTAATAAAATATGTGCGTAAAGAGCTTCTATCTTTTCATTTATAATAGATACAATACCACTTTAATTTAGAATGATCCCCATTTCTCAGTTCTATTGTTTGCATGTGAAATGTTGTGCAGCCATGCTTTTATTAGTTCTACTTACCCTTGTCAAGTCAGTATTTAGCAAAGACACCTGTTACATTGGCGGTCCGTGCCTGCCTGAGTTCCTCTGCTCTGAGTGCATATATGGGGTCATTTATCAAACTGGTGTAAAGTAGAACCAGCTTAGTTGCCCATAGCAACCAATCAGATTCCACCTTTCATTTTCCAAAGTAGATGTCAACAATGAAAGGTGAAATTTGATTGGTTGCTATGGGCAACTAAGCTGGTTCTACTTTACACCAGTTTGATAAATCTCCCTCATAATGTAGTAGATGTTACCTGCAGTCCTATTTACCCCACAGATAACAAAGTGATAACCCTCTGAGTCAGAACATCTAGCAAATGTCACCTGCAGTCCCATGTAACACCACAGATAACACAGTGAAAACTCTGTCTACAGATAATGCAGTAGATGTCACGTGCAGTACTATGTAACACCAAGACTGACAGAGAGACTATTGCTTGTTTATAAGTGATTTACTAATTTAACTGCTGGATTCATATCTAAATTGCTCTGAAGTTGTGCTGTAAACAGCTAGGACGCAGAATCTCCTGTATGTTCGCATCCTGTGTATGGGCAGACATGATCCCAGCTTGTCCCCTCCCACCAGCTCAGAAACAATTTTGAATTGCAGACAGATTGCAGAGGGAAGAGTAACTAAAACTGCTAGATATGATGGCCAGAAACAGTGTTATTCTTCATGTACACACACATGGCAGCGTGTTCTAAAAATTACCTGAAACCATAGTTACAGATTAAGCCATAGTACTACTATGGCTCAAATAAAGAAAGCATCCGATTCAGAAGTCTGTGACAACACTACTTTAGTAGCATCTGAAAACAATTTTTTTTTTTGGTGCCGTAAATTCAGCTAAATACACTTCAGATACACCTCCTATTCATCAATGTATTTTACCCCATTTCCATTGACTTCTATGAGAATAACACTGAATCTACTGAAAGATGTAACTATTGTGCCTGAAAGGCCCGCAGCAGGCTCTTATTAGGCAAATTTAGCCACACTGTTTAGTTGGTCTGTATTGTTAACTAGCTGAAGGATCCAGCTTTGCACGGGTATATTTGATCCATTTCATTTAATGTTTGTGTGTGTTGTTAAAAGATATCGACAGTATCCACTATAACAGTGACAACTACAGCACCCCACCCCCTTAACAGTAACCTCCACAGCCCCCCACCTCTTAACACTGCCCCCCCCCAGTGCCCCATCTCCTTAAAATAGGGCCTTCACAGCAGCCACCCCCTTAAATTTGAACTTTAAAGCAGCCTGCCCCTTTAACAGTGAGTTCCACAGCACCCCACCCCCTTGACAGTGACCTCCACAGGGGCCAGCCCCCTTAACAGTGACCTCTACAGCAACCGCCCCTTAACACTGACCATAGTTTACAATCCCCTTAACTGACCTCCATCATTCCCGGCCCCCGTAACAGAGACCTCCAAAGTGAATGCCCCTTTAACAGTGATTGCCACAGTACCCTGCTCCCTTAACAGTGACCTCCACTGTTCCTCGCTCCCTGAACAGTGACCTCACAGTACCCAAAAGGTGAGGTTTAATTCCAGATGCAACGTTTCGGCTTAGTGATAGCCTTTGTCAAGCATGACAATGCTTGACAAAGGCTATCACTAAGCCGAAACGTTGCATCTGGAATTAAACCTCACCTTTTTGGACGTGCTGTCTCCATTTTTTTATTTTTTGGACATCTACAAGTTGTTAATATTGGGGAGCCTTTTACCACCTCCCTTGGAGACGAGCACCCGCAGCATTTTTTCTTAGGAGTGCTGTCCACCCATGTTTTTTCTACCTCACAGTACCCCACTGCCTTAACAGTGACCTCACAGTACCCCGCTGCCCCTTTAACAGTGACCTCCACAGCTGCCTGCCGCTTAACAGTAACATCAACAATGCCCTCCCATTTAACAGTGACCTCCACAGAGCTCTGTTCCCTTAAAATGTGACTTCCACAACACCCCACCTCCTTGACAGTAACCTCCACAGAAGCCCTCCCCTTTAACAGTGACCTCCACAGTGGCAGCCCCTTTATTAGTGACCTCCAAAGTACCCCGTCTCATTGATTTCCACAATAACCCGCCCCTTTAACAGTAACCTCTACAGAACCCCACCTACATAGCGGACCGTCCCCTAAATTGTGACCTCAACCATTTCCTGCCCCCTTAACAGAGACCTCCACAGTGCCTGCCCCTTTTAACAGTGACCTCCACAGCATCCCGCCCCCTTAATAGTGACCTTCACAGTGGCCGCCCCTTTATAAGTGACTTCCACAGTACCCCAGCTCCTTAACCGCCTCCGGACCGCCTAACGCAGGATCGCGGTCCGGAGGCGGCTGTCCCAGGCAGAGTGACGCATCGGCGCGTCACAGGCGCGCGCGTTCACAGGCGCGCGCGTTCACAGGAACTGCAGGTAAGCGAGCTGATCTACAGCCTGTCAGCAGCGATCGTTCGCTGGCAGGCTGTAGATGCGATTTTTTTTAACCCCTAACAGGTATATTAGACGCTGTTTTGATAAAAGCGTCTAATATACCTGCTACCTGGTCCTCTGGTGGTCCCTTTTGCTTGGATCGACCACCAGAGGACACAGACAGCTCTGTAAAGTAGCACCAAGCACCACACTACACTACACCCCCCCCTGTCACTTATAAACCCCTTATTAACCCCTGATCACCCCATATAGACTCCCTGATCACCCCCCTGTCATTGATCACCCTCCTGTCATTGATCACCCCCCTGTAAGGCTCCATTCAGACGTCCGTATGTGTTTTACGGATCCACGGATCCATGGATCGGATCCGCAAAACACATACGGACGTCTGAATGGAGCCTTACAGGGGGGTGATCAATGACAGGGGGGTGATCACCCCATATAGACTCCCTGATCACCCCCCTGTCATTGATCACCCCCCTGTAAGGCTCCATTCAGACGTCCGTATCTGTTTTACGGATCCATGGATCGGATCTGCAAAACACATACGGACGTCTGAATGGAGCCTTAAAGGGGGGTGATCAATGACAGGGGGGTGATCACCCCAAATAGACTCCCTGATCACCCCCCTGTCATTGATCACCCCCCTGTAAGGCTCCATTCAGACGTCCGTATGTGTTTTGCGGATCCGATCCATGGATCCGTGGATCCGCAAAACACATACGGACCTCTGAATGGAGCCTTACAGGGGGGTGATCAATAACAGGGGGGTGATCAGGGAGTCTATATGGGGTGATCACCCCCCTGTCATTGATCACCCCCCTGTAAGGCTCCATTCAGACGTCCGTATGTGTTTTGCGGATCCGTGGATCCGCAAAACACGGACACTGCGGATCCGCAAAACACATATGGACGTCTAAATGGATCACCCCCCTGTAAGGCTTCATTTAGACATTTTTTTGGCACAAGTTAGCGGAAATTGATTTTTTTTTTTTTTTCTTACAAACTCTTATATTCCACTAACTTGTGTCAAAAAATAAAATCTCACATGAACTCACCATACCCCTCACGGAATCCAAATGCGTAAATTTTTTTTGACATTTATATTCCAGACTTCTTCTCACGCTTTAGGGCCCCTAAAATGCCAGGGCAGTATAAATACCCCACATGTGACCCCATTTCGGAAAGAAGACACCCCAAGGTATTCGCTGAGGGGAATATTGAGTCCATGAAAGATTTAACTTTTTGTCCCAAGTTAGCGGAAAGGGAGACTTTGTGAGAAAAAAAAAAAAAAAATCTATTTCCGCTAACTTGTGCCCAAAAAATCTTCTATGAACTCGCCATTCCCCTCATTGAATACCTTGGGGTGTCTTCTTTCCAAAATGGGGTCACATGTGGGGTAATTATACTGCCCAGGCATTTTAGGGGCCCTAAAGCGTGAGAAGAAGTCTGGAATCCAAATGTCTAAAAATGCCCTCCTAAAAGGAATTTGGGCCCCTTTGCGCATGTAGGCTGCAAAAAAGTGTCACACATGTGGTATTGCCGTACTCAGGAGAAGTTGGGCAATGTGTTTTGGGGTGTCTTTTTACATATACCCATGCTGGGTGAGATAAATATCTTGGTCAAATGCCAACTTTGTATAAAAAAATTGGAAAACTTGTCTTTTGCCGAGATATTTCTCTCACCCAGCATGGGTATATGTAAAATGACACCCCAAAACACATTGCCCAACTTCTCCTGAGTACGGCGATACCACATGTGTGACACTTTTTTGCAGCCTAGGTGGACAAAGGGGCACACATTCCAAAGAGCACCTTTAGGATTTCACAGGGCATTTTTTACACATTTTGATTTTAAACTACTTCTCACACATTAGGGCCCCTAAAATGCCAGGGCAGTATAACTACCCCACAAGTGACCCCATTTTGGAAAGAAGACACCCCAAGGTATTTCGTGATGGGCATAGTGAGTTCATGGAAGTTTTTATTTTTTGTCACAAGTTAGTGGAATATGAGACTTTATAAGGAAAAAAAATAAAAATAAAAAATAAAAAAATCATCATTTTCCACTAACTTGTGACAAAAAATAAAAACTTTCATGAACTCACTATGCCCATCAGCGAATACCTTAGGGTGTCTACTTTCCGAAATGGGGTCATTTGTGGGGTTTTTCTACTGTCTGGGCATTGTAGAACCTCAGGAAACATGACAGGTGCTCAGAAAGTCAGAGCTGCTTCAAAAAGCGGAAATTCACATTTTTGTACCATAGTTTGTAAACGCTATAACTTTTACCCAACCCATTTTTTTTTACCCAAACATATAGAACAATAAATTTAGAGAAAAATTTATATATAGATGTCGTTTTTTTAAAAAAATTTACAACTGAAAGTGAAAAATGTCATTTTTTTGCAAAAATTTCAGTAAATTTCAATTAATAACAATAAAAGTTAAAATGTCAGCAGCAATGAAATACCACTAAATGAAAGCTCTATTAGTGAGAAGAAAAGGAGGTAAAATTCATTTGGGTGGTAAGTTGCATGACCGAGCAATAAACAGTGAAAGTAGTGTAGTGCAGAATTGTAAAAAGTGGTCTGGTCATTAAGGGTGTTTAAGCTAGGGGGGCTGAGGTGGTTAATAGTGATTTCAACAACACCCCACCCCATTAACAGTGGCCTCTACAGCAAGCTGCCCCTTAACACTGACCTCCACAGCAGCCTCCCCCTAGGGCAGCCAGAGGTCTGGATTTAGGCCGGATAATCTGGCTTTCAGACTCCCTATCCTCTGTCCGGCGCAGGACCTGGATGGACGCAGGGATGTCCTTTTGAACAGCTCACTTTCAGACAACAGCACTGTGCTGTCTGAGCGTGAGCTGCAGGGAGAAAGTCATCGGATCATGGGCGTGGCTTAGAGGGACCTGAGGACAGGGTTTTTAAGTCTGTCTTTTGAGGGTGGCCTGAATGGCCACCCTACCTGCCCCCTGAACTGTGACCTCCACAGTACTCCGCTCCCTTAACAGTGTCATCCACAGCACTCTGCCCATTTAAAACTGACTTGCAGCAGTGAAAAAAAATGGCTGGGTTGTTATGGAAACCTGGTGTAAAACTGTGTGTATGCGGAGGTCTGTGAGCTTCTATTGGCTGATAAGGGACATGTGACTGTGTGTATGGCAGTTGGGATAGGAAGAGAAAGACCTGCAGGCTTCTATTGGCTAATGTAGGTTATGTGATGTGCCATATATGTATTTTTATGGAATATCTCAGGATCTGTACATCCTAGAGAGGTGAGACTCAGACTAAAAACTTCACGAACACCTGATTTTGTGATTGTAAATGCGACTCCTTTAGTGCGGATTCCTTTAGTGGACTTACACACATACACACACATACACACAGCTTTATATATTAGATGGTCAAAGGCACCTTAAATACAGCGAGGCAATTAACAAACCAACTAAACAGTGCAATCGTCATTAGCTTAGTTAGAGCGTTAATTGAAGGCAGCACGTACACATCACAAGCACCACATGACTGCACCGTGTAGTTGTATTCTAACAGCTTTACCTGCCGTAGACCTTAACATTTTTAACTCTTTCAATTCCAGAGTACATAGCTTACACAGAACAGTGGATATAACATGCCAATCAACAAGCGTCATACTACTTGCCCCAAGAGGCCGTCACAGCCATGCCTACTATTGGCATGGCTGTGATTGGCCAGTGCAGCATGTGACCCAGCCTCTATTTAAGCTGGAGTCAAGTAGCGCCGCCCGTCACTCTGCTCTGATCAGTGTAGGGAGAGGTTGCAGCTGCGACGTTAGGGCGAGATTAGGCAGTGATTAACTCCTCCAAAAGACTTCATTCAGTGATCGATCTGCAGCTGTGGATCATTGAACTTATGCTATTCAATTGCTCACTGTTTTTAGGCTGCCCAGAGCGTTTTTCATTCACTTTTTTCTGGGGTGATCGGCGGCCATTTTGTGTCTTGTGGTGCGCCAGCACAAGCTGCCACCAAGTACATTTAACCCTCAATAGTGTGGTTATTTTTTGGCTATATCCTACATCAGGGTCAAGCTGTCACACCAAGTGCATTTAACCATCAATAGTGTGGTTATTTTTTGGCCATATACTACATCAGGGGCAAGCTGAGCCTGTCACCAAGTGCATTTAACCCTCAATAGTGTGGTTGTTTTTTGGCTATATCCTACATCAGGGTCAAGCTGTCACACCAAGTGCATTTAACCATCAATAGTGTGGTTATTGTTTGGCCATATACTACATCAGGGGCAAGCTGAGCCTGTCACAAAGTGCATTTAACCCTCAATAGTGTGGTTGTTTTTTGGCTATATCCTACATCAGGGTCAAGCTGTCACACCAAGTGCATTTAACCATCAATAGTGTGGTTATTTTTTGGCCATATTCCAGTCTAATTCTGTCTGTAAACGTATACCTGTCACCCAGCGCCTAAATAATAGGCCTCAAATTTATAGTCAGCTAAATCTGTGGTTATTGCTGTGGCTGGGCAAGTTATTTAGTGTCCGTCAAAGCACAGTTTTTGTTCTGGGTTGAAAAACAATTCCCAATTTAGCAATTCTCTAAATTAGTGGTTTCTGCTGTATCAGGCCTACTTTAACTCTATCCCTAAAAGGGTATATTAGATTCAAGATGCTGATAGGGTCTTTCTCAATAACTTCACACACACGCTACTGTGCATATCCAAGTCTAATTCTGTCCCTAAACGTATACCTGTCACCCAGCGCCTAAATAATAGGCCTCAAATTTATATTCAGCTAAATCTGTGGTTACTGCTGTGCCTGTATTAGTGTAATACGGTACCTAAATAGATAGCCAGATAGTGTTAGGTGTCTGTAAAAAAAAGCCTGAATTTGAATTCAATACATTAGGCCAAATAATATTTTTGTTGTTGTGGTGAACAATAACAATGAGGAAAACATTTAGTAAAGGACGCGGACGCGGACATGGTCGTGGTGGTGTTAGTGGACCCTCTGGTGCTGGGAGAGGACGTGGCCGTTCTGCCACATCCACACATCCTAGTGTACCAACTACCTCAGGTCCCAGTAGCCGCCAGAATTTACAGCGATATTTGGTGGGGCCCAATGCCGTTCTAAGGATGGTAAGGCCTGAGCAGGTACAGGCATTAGTCAATTGGGTGGCCGACAGTGGATTCAGCACGTTCACATTATCTCCCACCCAGTCTTCTGCAGACAGCGCACAGATGGCGCCTGAAAACCAAGCCCATCAGTCTGTCACATTACCCCCATGCATACCAGGGAAACTGTCTGAGCCTCAAGTTATGCAGCAGTCTCTTATGCTGCTTGAAGACTCTGCTGGCAGGGTTTCCCAAGGGCATCCACCTAGCCCTTCCCCAGCGGTGGAAGACATAGAATGCACTGACGCACAACCACTTATGTTTCCTGATGATGAGGACATGGGAATACCACCTCAGCACGTTTCTGATGATGACGAAACACAGGTGCCAACTGCTGCGTCTTTCTGCAGTGTGCAGACTGAACAGGAGGTCAGGGAGGAAGACTGGGTGGAAGACGATGCAGGGGACGATGAGGTCCTAGACCCCACATGGAATGAAGGTCGTGCCACTGACTTTCACAGTTCGGAGGAAGAGGCAGTGGTGAGACCGAGCCAACAGCGTAGCAAAAGAGGGAGCAGTGGGCAAAAGCAGAACACCCGCCGCCAAGAGACTCCGCCTGCTACTGACCGCCGCCCTCTGGGACCGAGCACCCCAAAGGCAGCTTCAAGGAGTTCCCTGGCATGGCACTTCTTCAAACAATGTGCTGATGACAAGACCCGAGTGGTTTGCACGCTGTGCCATCAGAGCCTGAAGCGAGGCATTAACGTTCTGAACCTTAGCACAACCTGCATGACCAGGCACCTCCATGCAAAGCATGAACTGCAGTGGAGTAAACACCTTAAAAACAAGGAAGTCACTCAGGCTCCCCCTGCTACCTCTTCTGCTGCTGCCACCTCGGCCTCTTCTGCTGCTGCCGCCTCGGCCTCTTCTGCTGCTGCCGCCTCGGCCTCTTCTGCTGCTGCCGCCTCGGCCTCTTCCTCCGCCTCTGGAGGAACGTTGGTACCTGCCGCCCAGCAAACAGGGGATGTACCACCAACACCACCACCTCCGTCACCAAGCATCTCAACCATGTCACACGGCAGCATTCAGCTCTCCAGCTCACAAACATTTGAGAGAAAGCGTAAATTCCCACCTAGCCACCCTCGATCCCTGGCCCTGAACGCCAGCATTTCTAAACTACTGGCCTATGAAATGCTGTCATTTAGGCTGGTGGGCACAGACAGCTTCAAACAGCTCATGTCGCTTGCTGTCCCACAGTATGTTGTTCCCAGTCGGCACTACTTCTCCAAGAGAGCCGTGCCTTCCCTGCACAACCAAGTATGCGATAAAATCCAGTGTGCACTGCGCAACGCCATCTGTGGCAAGGTCCACCTAACCACAGATACGTGGACCAGTAAGCACGGCCAGGGACGCTATATCTCCCTAACTGCACACTGGGTAAATGTAGTGGCGGCTGGGCCCCAGGCGGAGAGCTGTTTGGCGCACGTCCTTCCGCCGCCAAGGATCGCAGGGCAACATTCTTTGCCTCCTGTTGCCTCCTCCTCCTACTCGGCTTCCTCCTCCTCTTCTTCCACCTGCTCATCCAGTCAGCCACACACCTTCACCACCAACTTCAGCACAGCCCGGGGTAAACGTCAGCAGGCCATTCTGAAACTTATATGTTTGGGGGACAGGCCCCACACCGCACAGGAGTTGTGGCGGGGTATAGAACAACAGACCGACGAGTGGTTGCTGCCGGTGAGCCTCAAGCCTGGTGGTGTGCGATAATGGGCGAAATCTCGTTGCAGCTCTGGGACTAGCCGGTTTGACGCACATCCCTTGCTTGGCGCATGTGCTTAATTTGGTGGTGCAGAAGTTCATTCACAACTACCCCAACATGTCAGAGCTGCTGCATAAAGTGCGGGCCGTCTGTTCGCGCTTCAGGCGTTCACATCCTGCCGCTGCTCGCCTGTCTGCGCTACAGCGTAACTTCGGCCTTCCCGCTCACCGCCTCATATGCGACGTGCCCACCAGGTGGAACTCCACCTTGCACATGCTGGACAGACTGTGCGAGCAGCAGCAGGCCATAGTGGAGTTTCAGCTGCAGCACGCACGGGTCAGTCGCACTGCGGAACAGCACCACTTCACCACCAATGACTGGGCCTCCATGCGAGACCTGTGTGCCCTGTTGCGCTGTTTCGAGTACTCCACCAACATGGCCAGTGGCGATGACGCCGTTATCAGCGTTACAATACCACTTCTATGTCTCCTTGAGAAAACACTTAGGGCGATGATGGAAGAGGGGGTGGCCCAGGAGGAGGAGGAGGAGAAAGAGGGGTCATTTTTAGCACTTTCAGGCCAGTCTCTTCGAAGTGACTCAGAGGGAGGTTTTTTGCAACAGCAGAGGCCAGGTACAAATGTGGCCAGCCAGGGCCCACTACTGGAGGACGAGGAGCACGAGGAGGAGGTGGAGGAGGATGAGGATGAAGCATGGTCACAGCGGGGTGGCACCCAACGCAGCTCGGGCCCATCACTGGTGCGTGGCTGGGGGGAAACGCAGGACGATGACGATACGCCTCCCACAGAGTACAGCTTGTCCTTACCTCTGGGCAGCCTGGCACACATGAGCGACTACATGCTGCAGTGCCTGCGCAACGACAGCAGAGTTGCCCACATTTTAACCTGTGCGGACTACTGGGTTGCCACCCTGCTGGATCCACGGTACAAAGACAATGTGCCCACCTTACTTCCTGCACTGGAGCGTGATAGGAAGATGCGCGAGTACAAGCGCACGTTGGTAGACGCGCTACTGAGAGCATTCCCAAATGTCACAGGGGAACAAGTGGAAGCCCAAGGCCAAGGCAGAGGAGGAGCAAGAGGTCGCCAAGGCAGCTGTGTCACGGCCAGCTCCTCTGAGGGCAGGGTTAGCATGGCAGAGATGTGGAAAAGTTTTGTCAACACGCCACAGCTAACTGCACCACCACCTGATACGCAACGTGTTAGCAGGAGGCAACATTTCATTAACATGGTGGAACAGTACGTGTGCACACCCCTCCACGTACTGACTAATGGTTCGGCCCCATTCAACTTCTGGGTCTCTAAATTGTCCAAGTGGCCAGAGCTAGCCTTTTATGCCTTGGAGGTGCTGGCCTGCCCGGCGGCCAGCGTTTTGTCTGATTGTGTATTCAGCACGGCAGGGGGCGTCATTACAGACAAACGTAGCCGCCTGTCTACAGCCAATGTGGACAAGCTGACGTTCATAAAAATGAACCAGGCATGGATCCCACAGGGCCTGTCCATCCTTGTGCAGATTAGACATTAACTACCTCCCCTTAACCATATATTATTGTACTCCAGGGCACTTCCTCATTCAATCCTATTTTTATTTTCATTTTACCATTATATTGCGGGGCAACCCAAAGTTGAAAGAACCTCTCCTCTGTCTGAGTGCCGGGGCCTAAATATTTGACAATGGACTGTTACAGTGGTGGGTGACGTGAAGCCTGATTCTCTGCTATGACATGAAGACTGATTCTCTGCTGACATGAAGCCAGATTCTCTGTTACGGGACCTCTCTCCTCTGCCTGGGTGCCAGGGCCTAAATATATGACAATGGACTGTTACAGTGGTGGGTGACATGAAGCCTGATTCTCTGCTATGACATGCAGACTGATTCTCTGCTGACATGAAGCCAATTTCTCTGTTACGGGACCTCTCTCCTCTGCCTGGGTGCCGGGGCCTAAATATATGACAATGGACTGTTACAGTGGTGGGTGACATGAAGCCTGATTCTCTGCTATGACATGCAGACTGATTCTCTGCTGACATGAAGCCAATTTCTCTGTTACGGGACCTCTCTCCTCTGCCTGGGTGCCGGGGCCTAAATTTATGACAATGGACTGTTACAGTGGTGGGTGACGTGAAGCATGATTCTCTGCTATGATATGAAGACTGATTCTCTGCTGACATGAAGCCAGATTCTCTGTTACGGGACCTCTCTCCTCTGCCTGGGTGCCGGGGCCTAAATATATGACAATGGACTGTTACAGTGGTGGGTGACGTGAAGCCTGATTCTCTGCTATGACATGCAGACTGATTCTCTGCTGACATAAAGCCAGATTCTCTGTTACGGGACCTCTCTCCTCTTTCTGGGTGTCGGGGCCTAAATATATGACAATGGACTGTTACAGTGGTGGCTGACGTGAAGCCTGATTCTCTGCTATGACATGCAGACTGATTCTCTGCTGACATGAAGCCAGATTCTCTGTTACGGGACCTCTCTCCTCTGCCTGGGTGCTGGGGCCTAAATATATGACAATGGACTGTTACAGTGGTGGGTGACATGAAGCCTGATTCTCTGCTAAGACATGCAGACTGATTCTCTGCTGACATGAAGCCAGATTTTCTGTTACGGGACCTCTCTCCTCTGCCCGGTGCCGGGGCCTAAATATATGACAATGGACTGTTACAGTGGTGGGTGACATGAAGCCTGATTCTCTGCTATGACATGCAGACTGATTCTCTGCTGACATGAAGCCAGATTCTCTGATACGGGACCTCTCTCCTCTGCCTGGGTGCCGGGGCCTAAATTTATGACAATGGACTGTTACAGTGGTGGGTGACGTGAAGCATAATTCTCTGCTATGATATGAAGACTGATTCTCTGCTGACATGAAGCCAGATTCTCTGTTACGGGACCTCTCTCCTCTGCCTGGGTGCCGGGGCCTAAATATATGACAATGGACTGTTACAGTGGTGGGTGACGTGAAGCCTGATTCTCTGCTATGACATGCAGACTGATTCTCTGCTGACATGAAGCCAGATTCTCTGTTACGGGACCTCTCTACTCTGCCTGGGTGCTGGGGCCCCAATTTTATGACAATGGACTGCTACAGTGGTGGGTGACGTGAAGCATGATTCTCTGCTATGATATGAAGACTGATTCTCTGCTGACATGAAGCCAGATTCTCTGTTACGGGACCTCTCTCCTCTGCCTGGGTGCCGGGGCCTAAATTTATGACAATGGACTGTTACAGTGGTGGGTGACGTGAAGCATAATTCTCTGCTATGATATGAAGACTGATTCTCTGCTGACATGAAGCCAGATTCTCTGTTACGGGACCTCTCTACTCTGCCTGGGTGCTGGGGCCCCAATTTTATGACAATGGACTGCTACAGTGGTGGGTGACGTGAAGCCTGATTCTCTGCTATGACATGCAGACTGATTCTCTGCTGACATGAAGCCAGATTCTCTGTTACGGGACCTCTCTCCTCTGCCTGGGTGCCTGGGCCTAAATATCTGACAATGGACTGTTCCAGTGTTGGGTGACGTGAAGCATGATTCTCTGCTATGATATGAAGACTGATTCTCTGCTGACATGAAGCCAGATTCTCTGTTACGGGACCTCTCTCCTCTGCCTGGGCCTAAATATCTGACAATGGACTGTTACAGTGTTGGGTGACGTGAAGCCTGATTCTCTGCTATGACATGAAGACTGATTCTCTGCTGACATGAAGCCAGATTCTTTGTTACGGGACCTCTCTCCTCTGCCTGGGTGCCGGGACCTAAATATATGACAATGGACTGTTACAGTGGTGGGTGACGTGATGCCAGATTCTCTGCTATGGGACCTCTCTCCAATTGACATTGGTTAATTTGTATTTATTTTATTTTAATTTTTATTCATTTCCCTATCCACATTTGTTTGCAGGGGATTTACCTACATGTTGCTGCCTTTTGCAGCCCTCTAGCCCTTTCCTGGGCTGTTTTACAGCCTTTTTAGTGCCAAAAAGTTCGGGTCCCCATTGACTTCAATGGGGTTCGGGACGAAGTTCGGGTCGTGTTCGGATCCCGAACCCGAACATTTCCGGGAAGTTCGGCTGAACTTCTCGAACCCGAACATCCAGGTGTTCGCTCAACTCTAATCACCTGCTGAAAAAACAACACCATGTAAACATGGGCAATTTTTTTTGTTTTAGTTTTTACATTGAAGTCAATGGGATGATGACATTTTGATTATGTATTACACAATGGAAAATACTCATTACTTATCTTAATTATCTTCATTTTTGAATCCACTCCTGGTTTTAGTGTTAGAAACTGCATTGCAGAGAGCAGAACAAAACCTACACAGTGCATATACTCTTATGGCCTTAAGGACACTGCTATTTTTCCCCAATCTTTGTAAAACTGTTTAACCTTTTTCAGGTTGCAAGCCATATGGACACTACCGCACTGTCACCACCAGACATCTGAGAAGCTCTGACAGATGTCCTTCAGAACCTCCTCCTTGAGGTTCCTTTTGTTTTGCTTTCATTTTCTCATCTCGTTAGCCTTTCTCAGCTGTCATGTAGTTGCACTGATTGCATCCCTTTAAATCCCTTCCCATACTGCATCACTTTGCGGTTTATACAACTTCCTGGAGTGTGTGCATGTTGGATGCTACTACTGAGTCTTCTACAGATAAGTTTTGTTCATTCATTTGTATTTTCCTGTTTGCTGAATTCCAGGTGACCCTGACTCCCTCCGTATCAAGTGTAGGGAGCCGGTGGTCGTGTCCCCTCACTATTATAGGGTGTTCAGGTGTTATACAGTCGAGGAACGGGGATATGCGATCATTTACCATTGAGATTTTTGCATAGGCTGAGCAGTTAGGGAGAGAGCCAGGTCTGTTGCAGGGCTATCCCTTTGGTTCCTTAGTTTTGGATCCAGTCAGTCGGATCTTCATTTTGTGTCTTCTAGTTTTCTGTACACCTTCTGTGACATTATAAACCGCCAAAACCGTCTTAAGCATGAATCCGGTTTTAACCTTGATTGACCGCATGCAGGGTCTTTCACTGGAGGTAGAAGATCTCCGGAAAACTGTCTCTCAGTTTGAGGTGACCGTTTCTGCTAGCGTTCATGGAATTTGTTCTGAGCCTAAAATCTCGCTTCCGGATACGTTCTCCGGGGGTAGTGAGAATTTTGTTAGTTTTAGAGAGGCTTGCAAACTCCATTTTCGCCTACTTCCCCATTCCTCTGGTGATGAGGAGCGGAGGGTGGGGATCATCATCTTGCTGCTCAGGGATAACTCTCAGTCTTGGACCTTTTCGCTTGCCTTTCATGAGAGACCTACCTCCTTGGACTCTGCCATGTCTCGGGCCGTTCGTATTGACAGGCGTCTTAGAGAGAGAGGAGAGGTCACTCCTTCCTGTCATACTCAGTCCAAGGACAGTGCGGCGGTCTCATTCAGTGCACAGGGGTCTCAGTCGCTCTCAATCCCTTCTAAGCAGGGGCACATGCAGCTGGGTTTGCTTGCCTCTGACAATAAAGGATTCAGCTCTCATAGAAAGGTTTGTTTCTGTTGTGGAGGTATAAATCAGTTGGCAAATGTTTGTCCCTCTAGGAGATTCAGGCAGTTTTTTGAGAGTAATAAAGAAACAAAAAGAAAAAAATCCTCTAAAAACGTTCCATCTGTTACTATTGGCAAGGTTTATGCGGAAATTGAAGGTTTTCCGTTTGCTTGCAGTTCCCGTTTTGTCCTACCTGCCAGGGTGGCGCTAGAGAGCAAGAAAAAATTTTGTGAGATTTTTGTAGATAGTGGAGCAGCTGTCAATAGCATTGATAGTAAATTTGCTATAACTCATGGTTTCCAGGTATGCACTTTGGGAAAGGATATACCTGTTTTTGCTATTGATTCCGTACCACTTTCTCAGAAATCGTTAAAGGGCATAGTTCACAATATCCGTTTGATTGTGAGTGATACTCATGTTGAGGATGTGTCATGTTTCGTCCTAAGCGGGTTGCCTACTCCTCTAGTGTTGGGGCTACCCTGGCTCACTAAACATAACCCCACCATTGATTGGCAAGCGAGGTAAATAAATGGTTGGAGTGACTTTTGCAGAGAGAATTGCCTCACGACATCTGTTTCTGAGGTTTCTACTAAGACTGTACCATCTTTTCTCTCTGAATTTTCGGATGTGTTTTCTGAGAGTGGTGTTCAGGACTTGCCCCCTCACAGGGAGTACGATTGCCCTATTAATCTCACCCCAGGCGCCAAGCTGCCTAAATCTCGTTTATACAATCTCTCCCAACCTGAAAGGGTCGCTATGCGTGCTTATATCTCTGAGAGTCTGAGAAAGGGACACATACGACCCTCGAAGTCACCTGTTGCCGCTGGTTTTTTCTTTGTTAAGAAAAAAGATGGTTCTTTAAGACCATGTCTGGATTTCAGGGAGCTGAACAGTATCACAATTCGTGACCCTTATCCGCTTCCTCTGATCCCGGACCTGTTTAACCACTTCAACCCCGCTAGCTGAAACCCCCTTCATGACCAGGCCACTATTTACACTTCTGCACTACACTACTTTCACCGTTTATCGCTCGGTCATGCAACTTACCACCCAAATGAATTTTACCTCCTTTTCTTCTCACTAATAGAGCTTTCATTTGGTCGTATTTTATTGCTGCTGACATTTTTACTTTTTTTGTTATTAATCAAAATGTAACGATTTTTTTGCAAAAAAATGACATTTTTCACTTTCAGCTGTAAAATTTGGCAAAAAAAACGACATCCATATATAAATTTTTCGCCAAATTTATTGTTCTACATGTCTTTGATAAAAAAAAATGTTTTGGCAAAAAAAAAATGGTTTGGGTAAAAGTTATAGCGTTTACACACTATGGTACAAAAATGTGAATTTCCGCTTTTTGAAACAGCTCTGACTTTCTGAGCACCTGTCATGATTCCTGAGGTTCTACAATGCCCAAACAGTAGAAAAACCCCACAAATGACCCCATTTCGGAAAGTAGACACCCTAAGGTATTCGCTGATGGGCATAGTGAGTTCATAGAACTTTTTTTTTTTGTCACAAGTTAGCGGAAAATGATGATTTTTTTTATTTATTTTTTTTCCCTTACAAAGTCTCATATTCCACTAACTTGCGACAAAAAATTTAAAATTCTAGGAACTCGCCATGCCCCTCACGGAATACCTTGGGGTGTCTTCTTTCCAAAATGGGGTCACTTGTGGCGTAGTTATACTGCCCTGGCAATTTAGGGGCCCATATGTATGAGAAGTACTTTGCAATCAAAATCTGTAAAAAATGACCTGTGAAATCCGAAAGGTGCACTTTGGAATGTGGGTCCCTTTGCCCACCTAAGCTGCAAAAAAGTGTCACACATCTGGTATCGCCGTACTCAGGAGAAGTTGGGGAATGTGTTTTGGGGTGTCATTTTACATATAACCATGCTGGGTGAGAGAAATATCTTGGCAAAAGACAACTTTTCCCATTTTTTTATACAAAGTTGGCATTTGACCAAGATATTTTTCTCACCCAGCATGGGTATATGTAAAATGACACCCCAAAACACATTCCCCAACTTCTCCTGAGTACGGCGATACCAGATGTGTGACACTTTTGCGCATCTAGGCTGCAAAAGTGCCCAAATTCCTTTTAGGAGGGCATTTTTAGACATTTGGATCCCAGACTTCTTCTCATGCTTTAGGGCCCCTAAAAAGCCAGGGCAGTATAAATACCCCACATGTGACCCCACTTTGGAAAGAAGACACCCCAAGGTATTCAATGAGGGGCATGGCGAGTTCATAGAAATGTATTTTTTTGGCATAAGTTAGCGGAAATTGATTTTTTTATTTTTTTTTCTCACAAAGTCTCACTTTCTGCTAACTTAGGACAAAAATTTAAATCTTTCATGGACTCAATATGCCCCTCAGCGAATACCTTGGGGTGTCTTCTTTCAAAAATGGGGTCAGTTGTGGGGTGTTTGTACTGCCCTGGCATTTGAGGGTCTCCGCAATCATTACATGTATAGCCAGCATTAGGAGTTTCTGCTATTCTCCTTATATTGAGCATACAGGTAATGAGATTTTTTTTTTCCGTTCAGCCTCTGGGCTGAAAGAAAAAAATGAACGGCACAGATTTCTTTATTCGCATCAATCAATGTGGATGAAAAAATCTCTGCCCAAAAAAATAAAAGGAGGAGAAAGGCGTCTGCCAGGACATAGGAGCTCCGCCCAACATCCATACCCACTTAGCTCGTATGCCCTGGCAAACCAGATTTCTCCATTCACATCAATCGATGTGGATGAATAAATCATTGCCGGTATTTTTTATTTATTTATTTTTTTACATACAAAGTGTTTGCCAAAGCATAGGAACGCCGCCTCCTCCTCAGCTCGTATGCCTCGGCAAACGTATCTGTTACTGCAGAGTAGAAATCTCGTCTTGCAGCGCCGCATACACCGACTTGCGTGTAATCTGACAGCAGCGCAATGCTTCTGTCAGAATGCACATCAGTGCTGCAGCTAGTCGATCGGTTGGTCCACCTGGAAGGTAAACAAAAAAAAAAAAAAAAAAAAAACCAGGCCGCAACGCAATAATTTTATTAACTTTGGAACAGAACATATAAACTTTAACTTTTTGAACTAAACATTAACCTTTTTGCTTACTGGTGTTTTTTTTACCTTTATAGAACAAACCTCTCCTTCCCCATGGGTCAATGTGCAAAGCGCAAATCGCCCAAAGATGTGGCGAAGTGCGTTATGCACTTTGTCCCAGGTGAAAGGAGACGTTTGCAGCAGCTGTGTGAGTGAATGGGCCCTAATAGCCCTGTGTGCCTGTCATGATCCCTATGCTAGGTGTACCTGTGTGTGGTACTTCCGGAAACACTCCCCTAAGCATAGGGTAGGGTGGTTAGGACAGTCAGGACAGAAATAGCGGGTGTCACGCCTTATTCCACTCCTGCTACAGACACAACATCTTTTTCGGGGTGACGGTTGGGTTGAGGTACCAGCAACGACATTGGGGAAATGTCGCTCGTGTAGACGGCTAACTACACTGGTGGATGGGGCCACGGAACCTCCTGGGTACAGGAGGTTCGCGATGATCTCTTCCTGAAATTTGAGGAAGGATCCAGTTCTCCCAGCCTTACTGTAGAGAACAAAACTATTATACAGAGCCAATTGAATTAAATATACAGACACCTTCTTATACCAGCGTCTGGTTCTGCGGGAAACTAAATACGGAGACAACATCTGGTCATTGAAGTCCACCCCTCCCATGAGCAAATTATAGTCGTGGACTGAGAGGGGCTTTTCAATGACACGGGTTGCTCGCTCAATTTGTATTGTCGTGTCTGCGTGAATGGAGGAGAGCATGTAAACGTCACGCTTGTCTCCCTTGCAAGACGGGTGCTAACGAGCCGTTGGGGGAAGCCCGCGCGACTAGTTCGCACGGTACCACAGGCGCCAATCCGTTCTAGAAACAAATGCCTAAAGAGGGCCACACTTGTGTAGAAATTGTCCACATAAAGATGGTACCCCTTGCCGAATAAGGGTGACACCAAGTCTCAGACTATCTTCCCACTGCTCCCCAGGTAGTCAGGGCAACCGACCGGCTCCAGGGATCTTTTCCCTCATAGACACGAAATTTGTGGGTATAGCCTGTGGCCCTTTCACAGAGCTTATACAATTTGACCCCATACCAGGCGCGCTTGCTTGGGATGTATTGTTTGAAGCCAAGGGATTCTAGGGGCTCTACGGGCACGTCTTTGCGGTGGCTGCGACGGGGTCACTACTGCACGTGCCACCGTACCAGCTTCAACTGCCCTTCTGGTGCTCGCTACTTCACCATGTTCTACGGCAGTGCTGGTACTAGGTCCAGGAAGGGCTGCGCTGCTGGTGTATGCCTCACCACGTAATCCGACAGCACCAGCCCCACTCTGCTGCTCTTGAAGCGGATCCTGCGCAACCTGCGGTCTAGCGACACAGGGCCGGGTACGCCTGGTGCTATCAGGGACCTCAGCCTCCTCGTCCGAACTTTGGGTCAGAGAGCCACTGCTTTCTACAGCTTCGTATTCTGACCCGCTAGATTCATCAGATGAGGGTTCCCATTCCTCATCCGACTGGGTCAGAAGCCTGTAGGCCTCTTCAGAAGAATACCCCCTGTTTGACACGTGGGCAACTAAATTTAGGGGTATTCCCTGAGACTACCCAAGAAAAAAAAAGCAAGCCTGTCTTACAAATGGGAGGCTAGCGAAGTACCGGAGGCCGCTGCGGTTGATAAAAAATATCAAAACTGATTTTTTTATCGCCGCAGCGCATGTAAAGTGAATGTGCAGTGATCAAAAAAAAATATTTTTTGTCACTGCGGTGGGGCGGGCGTGGGTGAACGCACGTGTGGGCGACCGATCAGGCCTGATCGGGCAAAAACTGCGTTTTGGGTGGAGGGCGAACCTAAAGTGGCACTAATACAATTATAGATCTGACCGTGATCAGTTTTAATCACTTCCAGATACTATAAAAGTACAAATGCTGATTAGCGATACGCTAATCAGCGAATCAGTGACTGCGGTGCGGTGGGCTGGGCGCTAACTGATCCCTAAACTACCTAACCAAGGGGCCTAAACTATACCTAAAACCTAACGGTCAATACCAGTGAAAAAAAAAGTGGCAGTTTGCACTGATCACTTTTTTCCTTTCACTAGTGATTGACAGGGGCGATCAAAGGGGTGATCAAAGGGTTAATTGGGGTTCAGGGGGTGATCTGGGGCTAGTATGTGGTGTTGGTGTACTCACTGTGTAGCCTGCTCCTCTGCTGGATCCAACCGACGAAAAGAACCAGCAGAGGAGCAGGCCAGCCATATAACAGATCATATTTACTAATATGATCTGTTATCTGGCACTCTGATTGTTTTTTTTTAAAATCAGCAACCTGCCAGCCGCGATCATTGGCTGGCAGGTTGCTGCCGAAATACTCCTTGACGAAATGCCGGCCCGCGATGCGCATGCGCGGGCCGGCTGTGACGAAATCTCGCGTCTCGCGAGATGACGCGCCGATGCGTCCAGGAGGAGTAAATCAACCACCTCCCGGACGCATAGGTGCGTTAGGCAGTCGGGAGGTAGTTAACCAGATTGTTGGGGCTAAAGTTTTTTCCAAGTTGGATCTAAGAGGGGCATACAACCTGGTCAGGGTCAGAGAAGGAGACGAATGGAAGACAGCCTTCAATACCCCTGAGGGCCATTTTGAGAATTTGGTTATGCCTTTTGGTTTGATGAATGCTCCAGCCGTCTTTCAGCATTTTGTGAACAGCATTTTTTATCATTTAATGGGGAAATTTGTATTAGTGTATCTAGATGACATTTTGATTTTTTCTCCTGATTTTAAAACTCATAAGGAACACTTACGTCAGGTCTTGCTCATCCTGCGGGAGAATAAATTGTACGCTAAACTGGAAAAATGTGTGTTTGCGGTTCCAGAAATTCAATTTCTGGGGTTTCTTCTCTCCGCTTCTGGTTTTCGCATGGACCCCGAGAAGGTCCGCGCTGTGCTTGATTGGGAGCTTCCTGAGAATCAGAAGGCGCTGATGCGTTTTTTGGGTTTTGACAATTATTACAGGAAGTTTATTTTGAATTATTCCTCTGTTGTTAAACCACTCACTGATATGACTAGAAAGGGGGTAGATTTTTCCTCCTGGTCGGTAGAGGCGCGTAAGGCCTTTTCCAATATCAAGGAGAGTTTTTCTTCCGCTCCCATCTTGGTACAACCTGATATTTCTCTACCCTTCATAGTTGAGGTTGATGCTTCTGAGGTGGGTGAGGGTGCGGTCTTGTCTCAGGGTCCCTCTCCTGCCAAATGGCGACCGTGTGCCTTTTTCTCGAAGAAACTCTCCTCCGCAGAGAGAAATTACGATGTGGGAGATAGAGAGTTGTTGGCCATCAAGTTAGCTTTTGAGGAATGGCGCCATTGGCTAGAGGGAGCCAGATACCCTATTACCATGTTTACTGACCATAAGAATCTGGCCTACTTGGAGTCAGCCAAGCGTCTGAACCCGAGACAGGCCAGATGGTCTTTGTTCTTTTCAAGGTTTAATTTTGTTGTCACGTTCCGCCCCGGGGTTAAGAATGTGAAGGCGGATGCCCTGTCACGTTGTTTTCCGGGAGGTGGGAATTTTGAAGACCCGGGTCCCATTTTGGCTGAAGGTGTGGTGGTCTCTGCTCTTTATCCTGAATTGGAGGCAGAGGTTTAGGTAGCCCAGTCAGAGGCTCCTGATCTTTGTCCTCCTGGGAGGTTGTTTGTGCCTCTCGCTTTAAGACACAAGATTTTTAAGGAGCACCACGATACTGTCCTTGCTGGGCACCCGGGGGCAAGAGCCACAGTGGATCTCATCTCTCGGAGACTCTGGTGGCCGGCGCTTCGTAAGTCGGTTGAGGGTTTTGTGGCAGCCTGCGAGACCTGCGCTTGTGCCAAAGTCCCTCATTCACGGCCATCAGGTCCTCTCCTTCTGTTACCCATTCCTTCCCGTCCTTAGACACATCTGTCCATGGACTTCATTACGGACCTGCCTCGTTCCTCGGGGAAGACTGTGATTCTGGTGGTGGTGGACCGTTTTAGCAAAATGGTGCATTTCATTCCTTTTCCTGGCTTGCCCAATGCTAAGACGCTGGTGCAGGCATTTATTGATCACATTGTCAAATTGCATGGTATTCCTTCAGACATAGTCTCTGATAGGGGCACACAGTTTGTTTCCAGATTCTGGAAGGCTTTCTGTTCTCGCTTGGCGGTTCGGTTGTCATTCTCTTCTGCTTTCCACCCGCAGTCGAATGGTCAGACAGAGCGCGTCAATCAGAATCTGGAGACATAACTGCGCTGTTTTGTGGCGGAGAATCAGGAGGATTGGTGTTCGTTTTTGTCCCTTGCTGAGTTTGCTTTAAATAACTGTCGTCAGGAGTCCTCTGATAAGTCACCATTTTTTGGTGCATATGGGTTTCATCCGCAGTTTGGGACATTCTCTGGAGAGGGGTCTTCTGGTTTACCTGATGAGGACAGATTCTCCTCGTCTTTGTCATCTATTTGGCAAAAGATTCAGGATAATCTAAAGAGCATGAGTGAGAGATATAAGCGTGTGGCGGATAAGAGACGTGTGCCTGGTCCGGACCTGAATGTTGGTGATCTGGTGTGGTTGTCTACTAAGAATATCAAATTGAAGGTTCCCTCCTGGAAGTTGGGTCCTAAGTTTATTGGGCCTTACAAAATCTTGTCCGTCATCAATCCTGTTGCCTACCGTCTTGATCTTCCTCAGACTTGGAAGATCCATAATGTTTTTCATAAGTCCTTATTAAAACCTTATGTCCAACCCATTGTACCCTCGTCTTTGCCTCCTCCTCCGATTGTGGTTGATGGTAATCTTGAATTTCAGGTCTCTAGGATTGTGGATTCTCGTGTTGTCCGCGGTTCTCTCCAGTACCTCGTTCATTGGGAGGGTTATGGTCCTGAGGAGAGGATGTGGGTCCCAGTGACGGACATTAAGGCCACTCGTCTCATCAGGGCTTTCCATAGGTCCCATCCTGAGAAGGTGGGCTCTAAGTGTCCGGAGTCCACTCGTAGAAGGAGGGGTACTGTCACCACCAGACATCTGAGAAGCTCTGACAGACGTCCTTCAGAACCTACTCCTTGAGGTTCCTTTTGTTTTGCTTTCATTTTCTCATCTCGTTAGCCTTTCTCAGCTGTCATGTAGTTGCACTGATTGCATCCCTTTAAATCCCTTCCCATACTGCATCACTTTGCGGTTTATACAACTTCCTGGAGTGTGTGCATGTTGGATGCTACTACTGAGTCTTCTAGAGATAAGTTTTGTTCATTTATTTGTATTTTCCTGTTTGCTGGATCCCAGGTGACCCTGACTCCCTCCGTATCAAGTGTAGGGAGCCGGTGGTCGTGTCTCCTCACTATTATAGGGTGTTCAGGTGTTTTACAGTCGAGGAACGAGGATATGCGATCATCTACCATTGAGATTTTTGCATAGGCTGAGCAGTTAGGGAGAGAGCCAGGTCTGTTGCAGGGCTATCCCTTTGGTTCCTTAGTTTTGGATCCAGTCAGTCGGATCTTCATTTTGTGTCTTCTAGTTTTCTGTACACCTTCCGTGACACGCACATAAAGGGTATGTGATGGAAAATACAGTGAAAAAGTCTGTGGTGGATTTTGTCACGGAGCATAGCAACATGTACTACTTGTGGTTTTTGCTGCAGAAATGGCTGTGGTGAAAATCTGCAGCAGAGATTAGCAAATTTCTAGAAATTTATTTGTAATCCATCAAAAATTTGCTTTGGGTACAAACTAATTCTACCCAAATCAAAAGTGCTCAAATTGATCTGAAAATTGATGCATTACACTCTGAGGTTTCCTATTTTTTTCTTTCGTGTCTCTTTCTTGTATCATAAAAAAACAGTAGCTCCCCTAGTTGGGACCAACTATACACTGCTATTGATGTACTAAAATAAACTTAAGTGTGTACTTAAAAATTGCAATCTTTTTTTTTTTTTAAATACAGGCCCAATTGGACGTCCCCTGGCTCTGACCACACTAAACACTGCAATTGACAAGCTAAAATATGCTTAAAGGGGTTGTCCAGGTTCAGAGCTGAACCCCGACATACCTCCATTTTCACCCAGGCAGCCCCTCTGACTTGAGCATCGGAGCAGTTCATGCTCTGATGCTCTCCTTTGCCCTGTGCTAAATTGCTCAGGGCAAAGGCATATTTTGTACATCCGGTGACGTACCAGAGCTCTCCATGGGGCTGCCAGGTAGCCCGGTGATGTCAGCCGCAGTGATGGGCGGTATTTAGCGCCGAACACACTGCCAGGCGGAAGTTTCAGCCTGGCAGTGTGTTATTGAAAACTAAAGAGCCCTTGCCGTGTGCGATTTAGCTCAGGGCAAGAGAGCGCATTGGAGCATGAGATGCTCCGATGCTAGCCTCAGGGGGGCTGCCTGGGTGAAAATAAGGGACTGTCCGGGTTCAGCTCTGAACCTGGACAACCCCTTTAATTGTGCACTTTTATATAGTAGAAAAATTGCAACAGGTATTTTGGAAAAGTTATAGGCCTAATTCGATGTCCCCTGGATGCGACCACACTATACACTGCAATTTACCAGCCTAAATATGCTTAAAAAAATTGCAACAGGTTTTGGGAAAACAGAAAAAGGTGTAATTGGACACAATTATCTGGTTGCGAGCAAATTATACACTTCAATTGACAAACTAAAATGCTCTTAATTGCGTACTTATACAATAGAAAAATTGTACACTTATAAACAGTAGAAAATTGTAACAGGTTTTTAAAAAAATATAGGCCTAAATAGAATCCCCTGGCTTCCACCAAGCTATACATCGCTAATGACGCACTAAAATAACATTACCTGCCCACTTACAAATGGATGTTCCCTGAGCAACCAAACTATACACTTCAATTGATGCATTAAATTGCGCTTGATGGAGCACGTATATACGGCAGAAAACTTGCACTGCTGCTAACACACTAAAATACTCCTAATTTTCCAAAAAGAATCAGGTCTTCAAGACCAAACTGGCTTTTTGACATGTCTGTTTTAATAACTACTTGCATTTCCGTTGTAACAATTCTGGAGCATCTATTTTTGTAATATCAATAGTTTTATAAAAAACTCAGTGAGCCTTTAAAAATATTTAAGACATACGGTTGTATTTTCTACTTCTTTTATGTTTGTGTATGTACGGTATCTCTTGAATCTTAAAATCAAGAGAACTCTGGAAATATTTTAACTTTTTTTAGCATTATACATTAATATAGAATCATACTATATAGAAATACAAAGAAAAATAGATATGGTATCAGGGGCGTAGCTAAGGGTTTATGGGTCCTGGTGCAAGGGTCCAGCTTGGGCCCCCCCTTCCCTCCGTGCTTTGTGGCCAGGGGCAGGGAAGCCTTTGTGCTGCTTGAGGCAAAAGTTTAAACAGCAACCACCCTCCCCATGCCAAATTTTTGACCTACCCCCTTCCCTCCAGCCAAAGGTGTAACTTGGCAAGCATGCAATTTCTATAATACTGGTGTCTTCTTCTGCACCACAAGGGTCTTTGGGCCCCCTCAGGCTCCTGGGCCCAGTAGTATGTGCTACCTCTTCACCCCTATAGCTACGCCTCTGTATGGTACTATATTTTAATATTTATCATTCTATTTTATTACCTTCTTGATCACATTTGGTTCTGTCATAGTCATCACTTAGTGGACGGTCTGTATGCCAGTGCAAAAGTTCATCATATGTTTTTGTGTCCATCAAGGAGGGAATACGTGGGTCTTCACTAAAATAATAAAAAATAAATAAATAAAACAATAAAATAAAATCAATCTATTTAAAATCTTCTATAAAAGTGTATAGCCCAATCCTACTCTCTACAAATCTGTATACCTGTTTAATACTGGTAGTTCCTTTATCATATCTCCAGCATAATCATCAATGACATCAGATCGGAGTGGTATCAACCCAACAGGTAGAAATTCTTTCCTTTCAACTTGGCAAAATAAAATTATACAAATTACAATATGATTCATAAATAATAAAATATAATATTATTAGTGGTACATTGGTAGCTGCACACTTTAATCGTCTTTTTGCTGACGATAATTTCAATATGTCTAATCGTTTTGTTCTTGGTGGTGATATGCAGCAGCTTAAGGTCCTTTTATATGGGACAATTTAGCAGGCGGGAAGGAAGCATTCTTTCCTGGCAAGCACCTGTTCCCCAGTGAAGGAGACCAGTGCATTTATTCTCAGCAATCTCCTCCATCGTTTACCCCCATACAGAATCATTGTTTGCTAGCAGCAGAAACTATTTAGACAGCACAATCTGCTGCCGGTAAGTGATGATTTAGGTGCCTGCACAAAGGATCCAATCACCTGACGAATGAGCATTTTGCTTGTTCGTTGAGTAGCCGGCGGCACTTTTACACTGCCAGATAATTACTAACAAGTGTTCCTATGAACGTTTATTAGCAGTAAGCTGTCGGATTCTCTGCCTGGGAAAAGGGGCCTTTACTCCCCTCTCCCCACTGGAACTACATGATCATCTGGAATCTAACCATTGCTCAGGAGCAACACTGACAACAATATTTTGGGCAACGTGTCCTATTTCTTAGTACAATTTATATGCTCTACACCCATTTTGGGCATGTCCAAGACTTGACCATACTATTCCTTACCACGATTATATGTATAAACCTAAAGGGCCCTTTACACTTCTCAATATTTCGTCAGATTATCGATAATAAGCGTTCATACGAATGCTCATTAGAAATAATTGGTCTGTTTAAAGGTGCCGCCGATTACCCAATGAACAAGCTAAATGCTTGTTCATCAGGTAATAGATGGTTGGCACAAACACCTAAATCATTGTTTGCGGGCTGCAGGGTCTATTTGGGCGGCAGAATCTGCTGCCCGCAAACAATGATTTAGTTGTTTGCACCAACCATCTATTACCTGATGAACAAGCATTTAGCTTGTTCATTGGGTAATCAACGGCACCTTTAAACAGACCAATTATTTCTAATGAGCATTCGTATGAACGCTTATTATCGATAATCTGACAAACAATGATTCTATATGGGGATAAGCGATGGCATTAGCAATTGCTCCTCCCCATACTGTGGAGAGAATCACTGCATGCAAATGCAGTGGTCATCTCCACTGACAAGCAGGTGATTGTTTTGATGGAATGTATCCTTCAGGTCCCTTTATACTACTCGTCTCACTGGGCGAACAAGTGAACCCTAAATTCTACCTATACCTCTGACACTGCCTACTTGCATGACTGCCCTAAGTGGCAGACCCCAACTAGTCAATAGTCCCTGCTTATTTACGTGCTGGGGCTTACCAGGGAAAAACAGAGAGAAAAAACAATAAACAAAGTGACAAGCAGGCACACAAATACTAAGAAAAAAACCCTCAGACTAAAATGTATCGATCAAAACCAAGAGAGAACAATGAAGCCAAATCAGAAAGCAGATCACTAAACAATACCAAGCCAATATAATACACGAGCAGTCAAGTCCAGGTCAACATATGTCAGACAGAATAGAGTCAAAGAACCAAGATAGGGTCAAACCAAGAGATGCAGAAAAGCCAAATCAGAATCCAAGAATCAGGGTCAAAAGGAGTAGCCAAAGTCAGGAGGTCAGAACAATACACAATCCAAACCACTGATGAGGTATATAGAACCATTTACAGATTTCCTGTTTATATACCCTGCACTTCCTGGTCACGTAATGCACTGCATGGTCACATGGCACGCCTGGCCTCACGTGACCTATGACGTCAAAACACCTGATGTGGTCTCCCTCGCAACCGGACACCGGAAAGTACACAGAGATTTGCGTCTGTCGACACTGGTAGTGACAGCTCGATTGAGCAGACGATTCTCAGGAAGGAAGAGTCTCTTCCTAACAATTGCCTTCTCTCCAATTGAGGTGATTGCTGCATTTACATCCAATGATCCTCTCTACAGTATAGGGAGGAGTGCTGTTTAGACAGAATGACCTGCAGCCAACAAATAATCATTTAGGTGACCACATGAATGATCTATTACCCAATAAACAAGCTTTTCACTTGTTCATTGTATAATCAGCGGCACCTTTAACCAAGCCAATTATTGCTCGTTTGAATGCTCATTAACGATAATCTGCCTGAATATCGGCCACTGTAAAGGGGCCTTTCCCAACAATTCTCTGCTCCACCGAGCAGTTAAAAGGGGCTATTACTTAAAGTGGTTTTCCAAGATTTAATATTGATTAAATATTGAATATCCTCAGGTCATGAATAGTCCAACACCTGGCACCCTCGCCAATCAGCAGTTTGTTTACTTTCCCGACATCTCATTTTCAGGACATCCCTTCTTTTAAAGGGGTTCTCCAGGAATTAAGAACATAAAAATTCTAAAATTTTACTTTATTATAAATATATTCCCAAATACCTTTCAATAGTTATAATGGCTTGTTTTGTCTGGGGAGCAATCATTAGGAGATATAAAATGGCCGTCGTTCTACTAGTGCACATAAAAACCTGTCCTAATCACACAACAGCACAAGCCACTTTAGAGCAGTGAGCTAAATAGCTGCCTTATCCTCCTCTCTGCTCTACTTGTCAGGGATTATGAACAAGAAGTCAGTTTAATAGGAGACATGATGTACAGAGAGGAGGGTAGGGATGTGGTTAATGAGCAGCAGTACTTGTATGCAGTCTCCATTACCACAGCCCCACATTACCACAGTCTGTCCTGTCCATCATCTCTGTACTTCATGTCTCCTCATGAACTCCATTCCCACAGAGATTGATTTGAAGATTTTCTTATCTGTAGTCAGTATTCTAAACTCTGACAAGTAGGAGAGCAGGATTAGGCTAGTTTCACACTAGCGTTCGGCTGTCCGCTCGTGAGCTCCGTTTGAAGGGGCTCACAAGCGGACCCGAACGCTTCCGTCCAGCCCTGATGCAGTCTGAATGGATGCGGATCCGCTCAGACTGCATCAGTCTGGCGGCAATCAGCCTCCGCTCCGCTCAGCAGGCGGACACCTGAACGCTGCTTGCAGCGTTCGGGTGTCCGCCTGGCCGTGCGGAGGCGTGCGGATCCGTCCAGACTTACAATGTAAGTCAATGGGGACGGATCCGTTTGAAGATGCCACAATATGGCTCAATCTTCAAACGGATCCGTCCCCCATTGACTTTCAATGTAAAAGTCTGGACGGATCCGCTCAGGCTAATTTCACACTTAGCTATTTTTTGCCAATATAGTGCAGACGGATCCGTTCTGAATGGAGCCACCGTCTGCATTAATATGATCGGATCCGTTCAGAACGGATCCGATCGAACGCTAGTGTGAAAGTAGCCTCAGGCAGATCTTTGGCTCAGAGTTCTGAAGTAACTTTTACTGTGTGATTAGGACAGGTTTTGTGTGAACTAATAGGATGGCGTCCATTTTATTTCTCCTAATTATTTCTCCCCGGACAAAATGATCCATTATTACTAATGAAAGTTAATTAGGATTATATTTATAATAAAGCAATATTTAGGTATTTTCATTTTTTAAATTCCTGGAGAACCCCTTTATTTACACCTGCTCGCTGCTGCGATGTCGACAGTGAGCGGGTAAACAATGAAGGGAAGCAACGCTCGCATGAGCACAGCCTTCTCTTCAAACAGCTAATTGGTGTGGATGCCAGGTCTCGGAACTCCCCTCCGTTCTGATATTGCTGAGGATAGATTATTAATATTAAAATCCCGGAAAACCCCTTTAAGAAATTAACATACTACAGTACACATCTAGAGGAATATCTAAATATGCAAATGCTAGTACATATTGCTAGTTAAATTAGAGTACTAACTTCATACACATACCTTGTACAGAAGAGTCATGTGAAAGAAAAGGTTTTGATGTCTTTCGGAGTTCATAGCACAGCAAATGTTCACTTTCAGGGACTAAATTCAATACAGTCTCCCAGAGACATTGATATAATTGATTTATTTCGTTACCAAATTCCAGTTTACATTCTATAACAAAACATAATACTTGAGGCAGTGACTTAAAACACCAATGACCTACCTGTATTGTTCATTTTGGATAAATTACAATTCATTAAAATCTCAAACTTTTTTTTGCATTTGCACTTGCACAATATTTTAGTGTATTGTGCATTATGGCTACAGATGAGTGAAGTTTTCAAACATTCAATTCAGTCACTTCACTAAATTTTTTCCAAAAATTTGCTTGGATCCGAATTAATTTTATAACGAAGCATGTTAAATCAGGTCTATCCTAGACTGCAGTAAAACTTTAGGGAGAATGTATCCTGGTGTACATCACTCTGTAGTGCAGCAACATGCATAGCTAGTCCTTTCTGGTAGCAAAACAGTTACTGTTCATCAAAATGACAGGCAGGTCACTTATATGGACATGATGCGCATTATCGTGCAGGCTACCCACATTCCTAGCTAACCCCCAGCTAAAAAAAACTGCATACAGCAGCCTTCAGTAGAGCAAAAACAAACAACGA
Organism: Bufo gargarizans; assembly: GCF_014858855.1. Classification (NCBI taxonomy): domain Eukaryota; kingdom Metazoa; phylum Chordata; class Amphibia; order Anura; family Bufonidae; genus Bufo; species Bufo gargarizans. Next base: position 99,920,945 of record NC_058080.1, read on the forward strand.
AAGCTCCAGCTGGTGTCCCAATGACTCTTTAGTGGAACGAAATGAGGACATAGTCAATAAAATAGCGGAGAAAAATAAAGGTTCTTTTAATCCATGTTATGGCAGTGCAAACACCTGTTTGAAAACCTTCTGTTAACTGTAGAATGACTGTGCGTCACTATAAGGCCTCATGCACACGACAGTTTTTTTTCACGGCCCGCAAAAACTGGGTCCGTGGGTCCGTGATCCGTGACCGTTTTTTCGTCCGTGGGTCTTCCTTGATTTTTGGAGGATCCACGGACATGAAAAAAAAGTCGTTTTGGCGTCCGCCTGGCCGTGCGGAGCCAAACGGATCCGTCCTGAATTACAATGCAAGTCAATAGGGACGGATCCGTTTGAAGTTGACACAATATGGTGCCATTTCAAACGGATCCGTCCCCATTGACTTTCAATGTAAAGTCTGGAGTTCTTTTATACCATCGGATTGGAGTTTTCTCCAATCCGATGGTATATTTTAACTTGAAGCGTCCCCATCACCATGGGAACGCCTCTATGTTAGAATATACTGTCGGATATGAGCTACATCGTGAAAATCAGATCCGACAGTATATTCTAACACAGAGGCGTTCCCATGGTGATGGGGACGCTTCAGGTTAGAATATACTGAAAAACTGTGTACATGACTGCCCCCTGCTGCCAGGCAGGTGCTGCCAGGCAGCAGGGGGCAGACCCCCCCCCCCCTGTTTTTAACTCATTGGTGGCCAGTGCGGCCGCCCCCCCTCCCTCCCCTGTAGTAAACTCGTTGGTGTCCACTGGGCCCCCCTTCCCTCCCCTGTAGTTAACTCATTGGTGGCCAGTGCGGCCGCCCCCCCCCCCTCCCTCCCCTGTGCGGCCGCCCCCCCCCCTCCCTCCCCTGTAGTAAACTCGTTGGTGTCCAGTGGGCCCCCCCTCCCTCCCCTGTAGTTAACTCGTTGGTGGCCAGTGGGCCCCCCCTCCGTCCGCTATAGATAACTCATTGGTGTCCAGTGGGCCCCCCCTCCGTCCGCTATAGATAACTCATTGGTGTCCAGTGGGCCCCCCCTCCCTCCGCTGTAGATAACTCGTTGGTGGCCAGTGGGCCCTCTCCCCTCCCTCCCCCTCCTAATTAAAATCGCCCCCCTATCATTGGTGGCAGTGGTGAGTACCGATCGGAGTCCCAGTGTAATCGCTGGGGCTCCGATCGGTAACCATGGCAACCGGGACGCTACTGCAGTCCCGGTTGCCATGGTAGCTTAGCAATTTGTAGAAGCTTCATACTTACCTGAAGAGCTGCGATGTCTGTGACCGGCCGGGAGCTCCTCCTACTGGTAAGTGAAAGGTCTGTGCGGCGCATTGCTTATAGCGCAGACCTGTCACTTACCAGTAGGAGGAGCTCCCGGCCGGTCACAGACATCGCTGCTCTTCAGGTAAGTATAAAGCTTCTACAAATTGCTAAGCTACCATGGCAACCGGGACTGCAGTAGCGTCCCGGTTGCCATGGTTACCGATCGGAGCCCCAGCGATTACACTGGGACTCCGATCGGTACTCACCACTGCCACCAATAATAGGGGGGCGATTTTAATTAGGAGGGGGTGGGAGGGGAGAGGGCCCACTGGCCACCAATGAGTTATCTATAGCGGACGGAGGGGGGGCCCACTGGACACCAATGAGTTATCTATAGCGGACGGAGGGGGGGCCCACTGGACACCAATGAGTTATCTATAGCGGACGGAGGGGGGGCCCACTGGACACCAATTAGTTAACTACAGGGGAGGGAGGGGGGGCTGGCTACCAAGAAGTTAACTACAGGGGAGGGAGGGGGGGGGGGGGCGGCCGCACTGGCCTCAAATTAGTTAAAAACAGGGGGGGGGGGGTCTGCCCCCTGCTGCCTGGCAGCACTTGCCAGGCAGCAGGGGGCAGTCATGTACACAGTTTTTCAGTATATTTTAACTTGAAGCGTCCCCATCACCATGGGAACGCTTCTGTGTTAGAATATACTGTCGGAAATGAGTTTTCACGAAGTGAAAACTTAGATCAGAAAAAGCTTTTATGCAAACGGATCTTCGGATCCGTCTGTATGAAAGCAACCTACGGCCACGGATCACGGACACGGATGCCAATCTTGTGTGCATCCGTGTTCTTTCACGGACCCATTGACTTGAATGGGCCCGTGAACCGTTGGCCGTGAAAAAAATAGGACAGGTTATATTTTTTTCACGGCCTCGAAACACGGGTCACGGGCGCGGTGTAAAAACGGTGCACAAGCCGAGTTTTCTACGGCCCCATTGAAAGTCAATGGAGCCGTAGAAAAAAACGGAAAACGGCACAACGGCCACGGGTGCACACAACGGTCGTGTGCATGAGGCCTAAGGCTTAGTTCACACTTCAATTATAAGGTCAGTAATTGTCAGCCCAAAGCAGGTGAGGGTCAAACTCACAAAACAGAGGCAGATCTATTCATGATACCTAATCCGAGAGTAGGCATGGCTCCTGAATTTGCCTCACAATAATTGATAGAAATTACTGACCAAATAACAGAAGCGTTCACTCCGACTTACAGGTCAATGTTAGCATCAGCTCTAACTCATCGGCATGGACTTAAAGGGGTTGTCCGGGATTGGGGACATTACTCTAATAGTACAAGTGTGGCATACACATTACATACAAGCAGGTAGTACCTTTGGCACAGATTTCTGCAGCCCCGTTTTCATCTTTGAAATTCCTGGCCGGAAGTTACTGTTTTCTTCTCCTCAGTGACGTACCGGATCCCTTGCAGGCAAGCAAAGCTTCCTCTTCCGCTGCTCAGGGAGCCCGGTGACGTCACTGGCAGCAAATGAATCGAGGTGAATATGGATGAGGGGGCGGAGTTACAGTGGCTGGCCGACATCCCGCTAAGCCCCGCCCCTTAACCAACAGCTCAGCTCCGCCCCTTGGCAACCCACTCAGCCCCGCCCCGCCCCTCCAGTGGTGAGCTTCAGAACGAATTGAGGCGAATATTCATGAGGGGGCGGAGTTACAGCGGCTGGCCGACATTCCGCTAAGCCCCGCCCCTTAACCAGCTCAGCTCCGCCCCTCCAGTGCGGTTGTAACTACCTGATGCTGCGCTGCCCCAGGACCCACAGGGCAGTGCAGCCGGAAGTCAGGTAAAGATAAACAGATATATAAACAATGAGTGGGGGACCGTTGGAGCCACATAGAAGTGGCAAAAATAGCTGAAAATGTATGGAGGTCTTTACTTAGCTGTACATTGTGAGTAAACGTGTTTTTTTAAAAAACATTTGGTCCCGGACAACCCCTTTAACCGTGCAGTGGACCAAAGTTCAAGGAGTGTGCCCATGACAGTGTGGAGGGTGTCAGCAGTAGGACTGTGTTCACATCACTGTTTATTGTTCCATTCTTCTGATCCATCAGAAGAACAGGCCAAAAAAAGCAGATCCTGTTGTAGTGTACGGGAGTGTAATACCCCGTCACTACAGAAGGGTCACTTGTGTGCTGTCGTTCCCCCCAGTATTTATGGGGAGGTTGGTATAAAACATCTTGCTAATGTAATGCTATGTACTTCCCTGTTACTGTGAAATTTGCATGTGCAGGCCGGCTAGGGGTGTTATTCCAGCTCTGAGTCACTAGAGGGAGCTAGGGAACCCTAGTTTATATAAGGCCCAGTCAGGGAGTAGAAAGCAGGCAGACAGTGGGAGAAGGAGTAAGAGATGATACTGTGTCTGAGTCAAGGCCAGGCCATGGGCCTGTGAGAGTAAAGCAGGCCTGGAGCCTGCCGACTAGGAGAGGGTAGTATAGGCCCTGTAACCGGGTTCCGGATCCAAGGAAAAGGTTCCCCTCCTGAGTCATTAGCCGTTTTAGCCGAAACGTCATATTCAACCAGCCGGGACACAGAATAAAACAGAGGCAACCTGATGAAGCAAGAGGTACTCAAGGTAACAGAGGAGGTACTTGGTAAAGACAGATTCAAGGATACGCCAGAGATAGGGCATTAGACCTTGGAGAATAAGTCGCATGTTTCAGGACCAGTCAGGAATTGAGTGCAAGCCGCCTGTACTGCAACTCCTGTAATTAACACTCTGTAATGCACCTTGCTATAACCGGCCAGTCTGTAACTTCTATGAAACCACTGTCAACCTATGTAAAACCAACTGTCTGCAATGGAACTGCGCTTCCAATGATGTCCATGCTTGATGACTATTGACCATTCCAGTAAAGTTCCAGTTTTGGTTGGCTATCACGTGGTTACTCCATTATTCCACATAACATTACACGGCGTGTCACCGTTCAATTGACACTGGCGTCACGAACATTTATGAACTGCCTGTTCCAGTCGCTGCCCAGATTGAAGACGACAGTGAATCCCAGGTTAGTGGGTTGCCCTGCACTACAAAGCCCAGCATATCTAAGGCTACACTACTGACCCCCTGGGACACTGCATCGCTCTTTTTGGCGTCACGAACAGGATCCGCATGCTTCTGGAGTGCAGAGAAGTGTGAACTCTGTGCTTTAACTATTCCACCACCGTATTGCAAGGACTGTACCCTTTATTTCCAAGCCGGTGGATTACAATTGTGCCTGGGAGGAATCGGAGGCGCTGTATTGTGTTGCGCTACCCCCAGAGAGAAAATCGTATTGGTGGACTGTAATTTATTGGACTTTTCATCATCCTGCTTGCTGTCACTGAATAGCAGCATCAGGACATCCAAAATGGCCGCCGATGCCATGGAATTCCTTACTGCGACATCACGGAGTGCAGAGGCGCGAATATTTGGCGCCAAAACCTTCCAAGAGGGAGGAGGAGAATGCCCTGGAGCGCCACCCACCTTGAAGAGTCATGATGCGGCTGCCTTCCCTGAAATGTTACGCCTAGGAGGCGGGCCTGTGACGGAGGTAGGCCTGCCCAGTCTGAGGGAGGAGTCAGTGTGGACGCTGAGTGCAGCAGATGAGGAGATGGCAATGGCGGACGCTGAGAGGTCCGAGTTTGATTCCACGTGTGAGTGGGGCGCCACTCCACCGGACTGTCCTGCTTTGGAGGCATGGGATCCCCCAGCCTGGGCAGCCGGTTTCCAGGAACAAGCCGTAGATCTACGAGTGACCCGTCGCCGGCCTGCGCAATGGCCGACACTAATGGCTGAATTGAGAGCTGCGGTCGCAAGGAAGAACACTACCAGGAAAAAGCGATTTGAGGAGATGGCCAAATCCATACAGGGAGACTCCTTCCCAGGTAAGCCCCAGCTGGAAAGGCGCCGCGGGATCGTGGTGGCCTTCGATAAGGAGCGGGGGTTTGGATTTATCCAGGAGCTGGGAACTGGCCGGGACTTCTTCGTTAACCGGCGTTCAGTAAAACGCCATTATCTGCCGGAGCGCCTCCACAATTTAACATTGGGGGAGATAGTCGAGTACACCCCAGCAGAGAGTTTAAGGGGCCCCTCTGCCACCGCCGTCACCCGCCCCAGGGCGCCGCCCGAAACTTGGGATCTAGACAAGGAGGGTGCTGACCCGATTGAAACAGAGGAGGCGAGAGTTAAACCGTCCCGATCCACTCACCTACACAGCCAGATCTACCTCGGGCCCGACGTCTTCTGAGAGCCCATAGTGTTGCAGGGGCCGGCTGAGCAATATCCCCCTCCTGAAGCAGTGAGGCGGGAGATGGCAAAAGAGAGGCAAGACAGCTACCAGCGGTCGGAGGACTGCGCTGAGGCCCGGCGTCTGGTGGCAGCCACTGCAGTTACACTGGAGGCCACCGTTACCGGACCCCCGGTGGAACCACTGACTAATGAGAAGGTGGACATAGAAGCCCTGCGGAAGAGGATCTACTGGGTAGAGGCCCTTGGGTACGCAGGCTGCGTCCAGTGCATCCCGTTCCCCAGAACCCAGGATGAAATAGAGGCAATGAAGGATAAACCTCCTCCTCTGAAAATCATACGAGGGGATGGGTTCCAGATGTGGCCTGCTTTACCCGAACACTTGCTGCAGGAACCTTTTGTGGAATCCTCTTCTGATGAGGAATATGATACCCGACTGTAAGTAGGCCGGCTAGGCCTTGCTATATGTTTCCACAGACGTGTATCCATCGTGGCTGAGTTGTTCCCTCCTGTTGGCGAAGCTGGTGAAGCTTGCTGCCAGTTCTACACGGCCGGTGGCATTATAACCAAATGAAAGTGCCATTGAATACCACTGCTTCCAGCCTGCCCATTTTATGTTTGGGACACCCGGCCTGCTGCTGAAATATCCCGGTTGTGCCTTAAGTTTGCACCATTTTCCCCTTTTTACCCCCATTTCAGGTTGAAAAGACATTTTTATGTCAGCACTATTTTAAAGGGTAAGCAGGACTTGCCAGGATAACATGGCCCTGGTATTGTCAGAGTCCTGTATTGTCATTTTATATATGTGCTGCTGACTGTATTTAATAACCGGTTTTTATTCACGTCTATGTGCCCAGAGATGGACTTCCTATGTGCAAGCCTCTGAGAGGTTGGTTTTATGATGGACTTATTTATTGTCATGGACTATCCTGGTTCTTTAAACATCCGCTGTGCCAGGTCAGCGCCCCCGTTCCACTCACTATCCTGAGAGAAGAGAACGACGCCCCTTGTCACCGCACTTCACCTTTGCCAATTGGGTCTGATATGAGTATAAATGACATATCTGTATGCATGCATGTGTCTTTCTCTATTTCAGGTAATGATTCCAGTTGGGCGGGCCCTGATGGAGTACGAGGTCGTACTCAGCTTAAAGCAGCGGTGTATGTAGTGTACGGGAGTGTAATACCCCGTCACTACAGAAGGGTCACTTGTGTGCTGTCGTTCCCCCCAGTATTTATGGGGAGGTTGGTATAAAACATCTTGCTAATGTAATGCTATGTACTTCCCTGTTACTGTGAAATTTGCATGTGCAGGCCGGCTAGGGGTGTTATTCCAGCTCTGAGTCACTAGAGGGAGCTAGGGAACCCTAGTTTATATAAGGCCCAGTCAGGCAGTAGAAAGCAGGCAGACAGTGGGAGAAGGAGTAAGAGATGATACTGTGTCTGAGTCAAGGCCAGGCCATGGGCCTGTGAGAGTAAAGCAGGCCTGGAGCCTGCCGACTAGGAGAGGGTAGTATAGGCCCTGTAACCGGGTTCCGGATCCAAGGAAAAGGTTCCCCTCCTGAGTCATTAGCCGTTTTAGCCGAAACGTCATATTCAACCAGCCGGGACACAGAATAAAACAGAGGCAACCTGATGAAGCAAGAGGTACTCAAGGTAACAGAGGAGGTACTTGGTAAAGACAGATTCAAGGATACGCCAGAGATAGGGCATTAGACCTTGGAGAATAAGTCGCATGTTTCAGGACCAGTCAGGAATAGAGTGCAAGCCGCCTGTACTGCAACTCCTGTAATTAACACTCTGTAATGCACCTTGCTATAACCGGCCAGTCTGTAACTTCTATGAAACCACTGTCAACCTATGTAAAACCAACTGTCTGCAATGGAACTGCGCTTCCAATGATGTCCATGCTTGATGACTATTGACCATTCCAGTAAAGTTCCAGTTTTGGTTGGCTATCACGTGGTTACTCCATTATTCCACATAACATTACACGGCGTGTCACCGTTCAATTGACACTGGCGTCACGAACATTTATGAACTGCCTGTTCCAGTCGCTGCCCAGATTGAAGACGACAGTGAATCCCAGGTTAGTGGGTTGCCCTGCACTACAAAGCCCAGCATATCTAAGGCTACACTACTGACCCCCTGGGACACTGCACTGTAGTTTCAGCATCCATCTTCACACTGTAAGGATTTGGTCAGCATTTGGTCAGCATTGGTAAGGCAAAACAGGATAACATGTGATATTTTCATGTCTTCTGGGTTTTGGACCCACTCATTCTTTTGGCTTCCGAATCCTGATCAAATTCCAATGCAAAATACTGACCGTGTGATAGAGGCCTTATGCTCAATTTGTGTGAGTTTTGGCAATTTGCCTCTGAAATCAGCTTTATTGCATGCAGGACTTTAATGGCCTCTATCACACGGTCAGTATTTGGTCAGTTTTTTTGCATCAGTATTTGATCAATATTGGTAAGGCAAAAACAAGAGTGGGTCCAAAAAAGAGACACATGGACACTTAATGGCCCTGTAACAGACTAGTAAGGGTGGCACCAGCATTAAAAGTCACAATTTTGGCCCCATGACAGATAGGGGAGGGTGGCAAAAACATGAAGAGTCACAATAGTGGCCCCCTACACTATCCCTATCCAATATTCTACAAATAAAAGATTGCTAAAACACTGTCCCTAGCACCTGCCACTTCTCTCCCTGTGCTCAGCTCACAGTAAAATGGCGGAGAACAGACAGAATTAGGCTTTTCATAGGGATGTGACATCACAGGGGATGGCTATCTGCTGACTGGCTGGCTGCATGGCATTATGGGTCATATCTCCTTCCCAGGCTTCTTACCTTCCCTTTGTAACAGGTGTAGCCGGCATTTTAGGAAAAAATTGTTTCGATACAAAGAAGTGAGATGAAATTTAGGATTCGTTGCAAATCTGTTTCCCTGAAATTCTGATTGAATTCAATTTGTTTCACTTTGATTTGCTCAACATTAATTATGGCACATACATACCAGTGTAGTGCTCTTTTTCACAGTAATATGCAATGTTTTTCAGCAGTAAACCATCACTTATGTCAGAGACATAGGTCCAGTCAACTATAATATTCTTGATGTGATCTCTCATCTGAGTTAAAGCATATTCTTCACATGAAGTGTACTAGGAAAAAGAAGATTGTTAAAAATAATAATCAGACAGTAGATTTCATTAGTTTACGTTGTGACATAACCAGTATGCAGACTTCTGTAATACAATCAGATACTGATCAAAACGACACCTATCAACAGTAAGAAGCCAGTAACAGAAGTGGTGTACACAGTAACATAAGAAGAACGATGCTAGGAAACGTACCTTGGTCCATCTAGTCTGCAATTATGTCATTTTTATTTTTCTCTTAGGATAGCTAGATGTTCACCCCTGGCATGTATAACTTTACTTACAGTAGTTCCAACCACATCTGAAGTTTATGCTAAGCATCTACCACTTTTTCAGTAAAATAATACTTTCTGACATTGTTTCTGATCCTCCAACCACCTAATTTTAGATTGCACCCCTTGTTAACGTGTTCATGTTCTTATGACAAGCACTTCCCTCCCAAACCTTATTTAACTCATTTACATTTTTAAAGGTTTTAATGTTGCCACCTCTTCATCTTTTTTTTTTTTTTTTTTTTGCAAAGTTATGGAAATTTAATTCTTTAGGTCTTTCTTGACAAGTTTTATGTTTAAAACCTTCCACCATTTAGTAGACTGTCTTTGCACCCAACACAGAGCTGAGAAAAATAGCAGAGAGCACGCCTCCAGCACAGCTCCAAATCCTGGGCATTTGCAGGACCAGAACCTGGCAAAAGTTCATATTCACACTACTTCTTATAAGAAAAGCTCCATAAATGGCATGTTTGTGCTGTTCCCCCCCTACTTAGCCAAAACTACTAACAGTCTTATTTTAAAGTATAAATGGCATTTATTTATTTTTTTATGTGTAGGGCCAGTGATTCAAATTTATTAGGGAAATGTAAACTTGCAAACTTTAATAAAAAATAAAATAAAAAATAAAATCTATAAATGTCCCATTAGAAACACTCTGAGCATTGCTAACTAGCTTTACACTAGCGGCAGGGGAGTCCCGCATGCTGTTCCGGCGGGTGAACAGCCTGTCGGATCCGTCCTGCCGCTAGTGACCGTGTGCCTCCGGACTGCCGCTCTGTTCCCATTGACCATAATAGGGGCGGGGGCGGAGTTCCAGCGGCAGAACAGGAGCACACGGTGAGAGGCAGCCGGACTAAAAGTACGACATGCAGTACTTTTAGTCTGGCTGCCTCTTGCCGTGCGCTGCCGTGATTCTGCCGGAACTCCGCCCCTGCCCCCATTATAGTCAATGGGGAAAGAGCGGCAGTCCGGGGGCACACGTGAACTAGCGGCAGGACGGATCCGACAGGCTGTTCACCCACTGGAACAGCCTGCCGGAGTCCCCTGCCACTGATGTGAAAGTACAAAGAGAATCTGTCTTCAGCATGAACTGCACATGAAGTCAGATAACTGTAAAATGCAGAGGCTGACTTCTCCGCCTGCCTCTCCTCTTTTTCCCCCAGGTGCTGTCTACCTGAATACATAGAACATATTTTACCAAGTAATTTACTAGATTTATTACTAAGAATCCTAACCTGTTTAATCTGTTGCCAATACTTATTGCTGCCAGCTCTGCTCCCCTATTTCTTCCCTCCACATTTCTGGTTAGTAAGTAAGCGCTGGAAACAGGGCCGCCATCAGGGCAGTACTACTGGAAGGGGCTCTGCTGCAAAGAAGCAAAAAGGGGCACGCTCACAGGACAGCACAAACCTTACTGACCGCAAGAGAGAAGACAGCCTCCCCCTCCTCTCTCCAGTCCATGTGAGGAGGGTCTGAGAATGCTGCCAGACGAGCCGTGAAAACAGCCGGCAAAAAGTCTGCACCTTTCGACCTCCTATTACTGTGCCTCAAGTGCCTGCTGGAGGTAGAAATCTCAGTCCCCTCCCTGGTCCCTGCATTCTTCTTCTACACACAGCAGCAGGGGGCTAAATTAATCTGGGAGGCCATGAAGGTGCCGCCTATCACCTGCCTGTGTTGAACACAGACAAGCTTCAGTACAACAAATGTCTGTGCTCCCCTGACCTCACAGAGCCCCTGCAAATCTTATGTCCCTTGGTTGCCCTTGCCCCATCACAGATCCCTCCCTTCTATCTCACCTTTACCCCCCGCCCCCCCCCCCCTTCCCCCAGCAGAGCCCCTGCTTACTGTATCACCCTACATTACAGAAGGAGCTATGGAAATATCTCTGGAGGTTATATTAGTACTGGAGCATTATAAGAGGAGCGGCTGATATCAGTTACATGTTATGCAAATGTATATGGCGGTTTTATTAGTACTGGAGCGTTAAAAGAGGAGCGGCTGATATCAGTCACATGTTATGTAAATGTATATGGAGGTTATATCAGTACTGGAGCATTATAAGAAGAGCTGCTGATATCAATCACATGTTATGTAAATGTTCTGGAGGTTATATCAGTACTGGAGTGTTATAAGAAGAGCGGCTGATATCAATCACATGTTATGTAAATGTTCTGGAGGTTATATCAGTACTGGAGTGTTATAAGAAGAGCGGCTGATATCAATCACATGTTATGTAAATGTTTTGGAGGTTATATCAGTACTGGAGTGTTATAACAAGAGCGTCTGATATCAGGCACATATGATGTAATGTCTCTGGAGGTTATATCAGTACTGGAGTGTTATAACAAGAGCGTCTGATATCAGGCACATATGATGTAATGTCTCTGGAGGTTATATCAGTGCTGGAACGTTATAAGAGGAGTGGCTGATTTCAGTCACATATGATGTAATGTCTTTGGAGGTTATATCAGGCAGGAGCGTTATAAGAGGAGCAGCTGATATCAGTCACATATGTAAATTCCTCTGGAGGTTATATCAGTGCTGGAGCGTTATAAGAGGAGTGGCTGATATCAGCCTGGGTGGGTCACAGGGGGGCCCCAAAAAATGTTGCCTGTAAATTCCTGATGGCAACCCTGGCTGGCAAGATAGAGGGGAGTGGGCCACCACCAATCAGCGCTGTTAATAAATGTACTATGTTCCAGTTACTAAATATATAAAATAGCTTTTAGTACGTTGCCTTTAGTGCGTCGCAGGTCCCAATCGTGAAGTGGGTACAGTTCACATTCAAAGGTGTGTTTTTCAGTCGGACCGCGCTGCTCTATGGAACAGAAAATTCCTCACTCAAAATTCATTCAGATGTTGATGGATATAGGAAAGCACTCAGGCCACAGAAAGTCACCTTCTCCTCCCCTTTACAAGCTTCTGTCAAAGACCAAAAGTTTCAACAATAGTAAAGCACCGTCACACACCGGTTGAAATGAAAAGGGTTTTTTATACTCACAAGGTTAAAACGATAATAAACAGTATATAAAAGATCAAACATCCGACCCGGGTTCCGCTCCGAAAAGCTTTTTCAGGGGCATCTATTCCGCCCATTCCAGGGAGGTCTTTTTAAACCCACAGGTAGGTATACACCCCACCTCTATAAAACGTCATATTACAATCATTACAAAATATCCCCCACATGTAGGGTGTGACGTGGGTGTAATTTTCTGAATGAAAGAGGGTGGGCCTTAGGATTAGTGAACTATGATTGGTTTATAAGACGTCTTGAGTTATGTCACGTGAGGGATGTGTAAACATGAATGAGGAGTAACCACGGAGGTTTTTAAAGTAAATAGAGCATTTACTGTCTAATTTATATGAGGAGAGGAAGTTTGATGACATGTATTTATATTGTTTTTTGTTTTAGTAATATGTTATGGTTTTAAGAGTATATTTTATAATGATTGTAAGATGACGTTTTATAGAGGTGGGGCGTATACCTACCTGCGGGTTTAAAAAGACCGCCCTGGAATGGGCGGAATAGATGCCCCTGACGAAGCTTTTCGGAGCGAAGCCCGGGTCGGGTGTTATCGTTTTAACCTTGTGAGTATAATAAAACCTTTCCATTTCAACCTATGTGACGGTGCTTCACTATTGTTGCAACTTTTGGTCTTCGACAGAAGCTTGTAAAGGGGAGGAGAAGGTGGCTTTCTGTGGCCTGAGTGCTTTCCTATATCCATCAGCATCTGAATGAAGCTTGAGTGAGGAATTTTCTGTTCCGTAGAGCAGTGTGGTCCAACTAAAAAACGCAAATGTTCCAGTTACTGTCTGCACTGAATGCTGCCAACCAGCACCCTCTATCTCCCCTCTAAGCCCTGGACAGAGCAGCCATCAGAGCTGGCAGCAGATCAAATAGTCAGGGCTTTAAATATGCCACCTGCTCAGGAGGCCATGGTAAATATATAATCATTACCCTTTCCCTATTTTAAAAATAAACAAAAAAATACCTGTATGCCTTAAAAAAATATTGTGCAAGTTGGACATTTAAAAAAAAATTGTTAAATAAGAGTCATGACAAAAACTACATCTTTCATGGAAGATATAATATAGGCCTGCGGAACACAGTCAACTAGAATCAGCTGTCATAATATATATATATTTGTTCTCCAGCAGTATGCATCACTGACCTCTATACTGCTAAAGTAATTAATAAATGCTCACTGCGGAAATAAATGAGGAGGCAATTCCGTTCCATTTTGCATTTAGCCTTCTTATTCTTGCTCGCTGTGAAAGTGGCAAAGTGATCATTAGCGCCACACACAGACATTGCATTTTGCACAAGTCACTTGCTTCTTCCAATGTCAGGCGCATGTTGTCATCCTTTAAGAAAGGAAGAATGACTTTAATATAAAGCGTCATTTGTATTACAATGTAGATATTAAATAATTTTCCAAAAAGAGCTTAAATGGACTACAAATTTTTTGAAATTCATTTTGGCAGGACTGTATACAATTCCTTTCAAGCTCTTCAACACCAAGACAGCATCAGTAATGTCAAAGTGACAGCGTCATATATAGCCATGGGTAAATGGATGATAGCCAGTGGTAGCTGGCCAGCGTGGTGATGTCATACGACACCGCACACAAGATTTTGCGGGGGGTTCTTCAAGCAAGATGGCCACTACGGCCTATTTGCACTCAAATCATTAAGGTAAGTACAACTTAATTTTACCACCATTTCAGGGAAAATTGATTCTTTACCACGAAGCACAAGGAAATTTGGCTTTGCAGCCAATCAAATTTTCCCTGAAATTTGGATCAAAGTTCCTTACCTCTAAATTACTAATACCTGTAGCTCAAAAACACTTATCAGTAAAGATAAGAATTGAGGTATAATATGTGTTTACAAGGTCAGAGATCAGAGAAAAAGCATTGTATGTCCAAAGTTTGGTTGAGTTCCATCAAGCCATGTAGGAGCCTATGAAGAGCAAATGTACAGCCAAATAAACACATTTTCACAAGTAGATATATATATATACAGTACAGACCAAATGTTTGGACACACCTTCTCATTCAAAGAGTTTTCTTTATTTTCATGACTATGAAAATTGTAGATTCACACTGAAGGCATCAAAACTATGAATTAACACATGTGGAATTATATACATAACAAAAAAGTGTGAAACAACTGAAAATATGTCAAATTCTAGGTTCTTCAAAGTAGCCACCTTTTGCTTTGATTACTGCTTTGCACACTCTTAGTGGGGTGACAGAAGCCCTTTAAGATGTGACCTTTACAACATTTCGACCCCTTAACAGTGACTTCTACAGCACCCTGCTCCTTAACACTAAGCTTCACAGCTAACCGTCCCCTTAACTGTGACCTCCACCATCCCCTTCCCCCTTAACAGAGCCCTCTACAGCGCCCACTCCTTAACACTGACCTCCACAGCATCCCGCCCCCTTAACAGTGACCTCAACAGCGGCCCGTCCCCTTAACTGTGAGCTCCACAGCAGCCTGCCCCTAGGTTGGCCAGAGGTCCGGTTTTAGGCCGGATGTCCTTTTGAACAGCTCACTCTCAATACCCGTCGGCTGCTAAATGTGAAGGGCGTGGCCTAACTAGGTCAGGGGCAAGGCTTAGTGGGACCTGGGGGGGTGTTTTTAAGTCCGTCTTTTGAGGCTTGTACTTCGCAACCTTAAAGGGAACCTGTCATCTGGATTTTGGGTATAGAGCTGAGGACATGGGTTGCTAGATGGCGGCTAGCACATCCACAATACCCAGTCCCCATAGCTCTCTGTGCTTTTATTGTGTAAAAAAAAAACGATTTGATACATATGCAAATTAACCTGAGATGAGTCAGAGCTTAAAAATATAACTCTTCTCTGGTTACACAAGTAAGATATGACTCTTTTATGTTAATTTGCATAAAAGGCGGGAAGTAAAAAAATGCATAATACTTATTGAATTTGTCTGCAAATTAAATTAAAAGTGTAATTTATATGTTTAGGGTAACACAATGAACATTTAGAAACGCTCAGTGAGGGTAGCATAGTAGAGGTGACAGGTTCCCACAGCTCCCTGCCCCTTTAAAGCTGACCTACAGCAGTGAAGAAAAATGGCTGGGTTGTTATGGAAACCTAGTGTAAAACTGTGTATGTGGAGACTAGGGGCCTGCGAGCTTCTATTGGCTGAGAAGGGTCATGTGACCATGTGTAGGGCAGTTGGGATATGAAGAGAAAGATCTGCAGGCTTCTATTGGCTAATGTAGGTCATGTGATGTGCCATATTTCCATTTTTGGGAAATATCTCAGGAACGGTACGTCCTGGAGAGCTTAGACCCGGTCTAAAACCTTCCCGGACACCCGATGTACATGTGTGCCAAATGTTGTGATTGTAAATGCGACAGTGCGAATTCTTTTAGCGGACATACATCTATATATATAAAGAAGGACGTATATATGTGTGTGTGTGTATGTTCCGCAATCACTCAAAAACGCAAGCATCGATTTCAACGGAACTTGGTATACACATCCCTTGCTACCTGGAAAGAAATCTTGTGGGGGTCACAGCTCTCTAGGACGTACTGTTCCTGAGATTTTCCCAAAAAATGACCTACATTAGCCAATACAAGCCTGCAAGTCTTTCTCTTCATATCCTAACTGCAATACACACGGTCACATGTCCCTTATTAGCCAATAGAAGCTCGCAGGCCCTTAGTCTCCACATACACACAGTTTTACTCCAGGTTTCCATAACAACCCAGCCATTTTTCTTCACTGCTGTAGGTCAGCTTTAGGCTAGGGCTACACGACGACATGTGTCGGCCGACAATAGGTCGCACGACACATAGGGCACAACTACGCTGCTACATGTGTCGCGCAACATTGATGTCGCATGACAATTTTTATAATGATGGTCTATGGTGTTGCACTGCGACGCGACAGTCGCAGAAAAATCTATCTTGTCACCAGAGCCTATCATTATAAAATTGTTGAGACAAAATGTTGCACGACACATATCGTCGTGTAGCCCTAGCATTAAAGGGGCGGGCACTGTGGAGGTCACTGTTAAAGAGGCATTCACTGTGGATGTTACTGTTAAGGGGGCAGGCCGCTGTGGAGGTCACTGTTAAAGGGTCGGACACTGTGGAGATCACTGTTAAGCGGGCAGGAGCCACTATTAAAGGGGCAACTGCTGTGGAGGTCACTGTTAAGGCAGCAGGGTACTGTGAGGTCACTGTTAAGGCAGCAGGGTACTGTGGTGGTCATTGTTAAGGGGGTGGGCCCCTGAGGAGGTCACTCTCAAGGGAGTGGGGTGCTCTGAAACTCACTGTTAAAGGGACGGGCTGCTGCGAAGGTCAAAGTTAATGGGATGGGCTTCTGTGGAGGTCCCATTTTAAAGTGGCGGGGCACTGTGTGGGGGGGGCATCAGTGTTAAGGGGTGGGGGAGTGTGGAGTTCACTGTTAAAGGGGTGGGGTGCTGTAGAGGTCCCTGTTATGGGGATACTGTTGATATCTTTTAACAACACACACATTAAATGAAATTGATGAAATATACCTGTGCGAAGCCGGGTCCTTCTGCTAGTAAAATATATACTAAAGGCATAACATGAAACTCTTGGGCCCTCTTGCAGAAATCTGTAACAGGTTCCCACACCTAGCAGGTGTGATATATGATACTGTGATTTTCTTATGCAGCCTCTAAGGCCTAGGTGCAACTCATACCTATAGCTATGCCCCAAAATAAGAAGAGCCATTGATTTAAGTAGAAGATGAACCTCACTGCTGCTCCAATCCCCAGATTAGTTCTCTCTACTACATGCAGACTGTACCTGTATGGGTTTAGGTTCAGCATGTATTCTCAGCGCCATTGAACATGCAACAACACAAGTGATTGCCCGGGCATCTTTAAGATGTGTAGGAAGAAGGGAAATGCTTTTCTGCACCTATGGAAGAGAGGTAAACTTTAAATCTGTTAGTTTAGTTTATACCATTGCTATAAGGCCTCTTGCACACGACAGTATGTATTTTCCGTTTCCATTCCATTTTTCGCTTTCCGTTTGTGGTCCGTATGTGGAACCATTCACTTTAATGGGTCCTTAAAAACAACGGAAGGTACTCCGTATGCATTCCGTTTCCATATTTCCATATTTCTGTTCCATTCAAAGATAGATTATGTCCTATTATTGCCCGCAAATCACGTTCCGGTGCTCCATTCAAGTCAATGGTTCCACAAAAAAACGAATGCATACGGTATGTATCCGTTTTTGCGGAACCATCTATTGAAAATTTTATGCCCAGACCAATTTTTTTATGTACTTACTGTTTAAACATTATTGTATGCTTCAATTTCTGTTTGCGATCCGCAAAAAACGGATCACAAACAGAAACCAAACGGAAAAACGGAACAGCAAAATGGAATGGAAGTGGAACAGAAACGGAAACACTACTGAAACAAAAAAAAAAGAAAAACTATATTATAGCACAAATTTGATTTTCAACAGCACAGTTTGGATTGAGACCGGTATATTAAATGGGTGGTTTTAGGGTACATCCACACATTATTAGGCCTCTTTCACACGGGCATCCCGGATTTGCTCCGGATGCGTCACGTGTGCATTGCGGGAATGCGCACGCAATTTCAGTCATTTTTCACTGCGATTGCGTTGTTCAGTTTTTATCGCGCGGGTGCAATGCGTTTTGCACGAGCGTGATAAAAAACTGAATGTGGTACCCAGACCCGAACCCGGACTTCTTCACTGAAGTTCGAGTTTGGGTTAGGTGTTCTGTAGATTTTATTATTTTCCCTTATAACATGGTAATAAGCGAAAATAATAGCATTCTTAATACAGAATGCTTAGTAAAATGTGGATTGAGGGGTTAAAAAAATAAAATAAATGTATTCACCTCATCCACTTGTTTGCGCACCTGGCATCGTCTTCTTTCTTCTTCCTTCAGGACCTTCAAAAGAACTTTTGATGACGTAATGGCGCTCACCACTTGGTGAGTGCGGTGACAGCGCAGGTCCTGCTGAATGAAGATAGAAGATCCTTCTATCTTTTTTATTTTTTAACCCCTCAATCGACATTTTACTAAGCATTCTGTATTAAGAATGCTATTATTTTCCCTTATAACCATGTTATAAGGGAAAATAATACTGTGAATTTACGTTAATGGGGTCCGGGGTTGCTCATCACTATCATCTCCTAGCAAACATGCGTGAAAATCGCACCGCATCTGCACTTGCTTGCGATTTTCATGCGAGGAACCAAACGGAACCGTTATGTGTCCCCATAGACATGTATTAGGATGGAACAACACTTAATGCCTCTTAAACGCTTCCGTTTTGCATCCTGTCCTAAAATTCCGTTATATTCCATTATAACTCTGTAATAATGGAACCTATAACGGGATTCCGTAATACCAATGCGGACCCGCCCTTATGCACATTTGACATCTGTTTTAGCCATTTCGTGAGGTCCGTTATTTTAGATGGTAATAAAAGTCCTACACGCAGTGATGTGAACTCGCCCTAAGGGCTCGTTCATCCGAATGTGTGAAGCCCCCGCCTGTGCTGTGGACCGCAAATTGCGGTCCGCAATGCACGGGCACCGTTCGTGGGGCATGCACATGGGGATCGCAGACCCATTCACTTGAATGGGTCTGCGATCCTTCCGTTCCGCAAAAAGATAGAGCAAGTTCTATCTTTTTGCGGTGCGGAAGCGCGGAACGGAACCCCAGAAAGCACTCCGTAGTGCTTCCCTAGTGTTCCGTTCTTCCGTTCCGCATCTCCGGATTTGCGGACCCATTGAAATTAGCGGAACGGTGCCCGTGTATTGTGGATCCGCAAATGCGGTCCGCAATACGGCAACGGGCATCACACATTCGTGTGAACGAGCCCTAAGTGGGTAAAATTTGTACCTGCTCCTTCCAGTCCATCTTCTTCAGAAGTTCAGAGAGAGGGTTGGATGAGTTATGTCGCTGAAACCTAATGATTGCTTTTGGAGCTGAGTTAAACATTTCCGTTATCTAAAGAAAGAAGAAAACAGGATTCTAGGCTTTAATATGCATTTCACATGCAACACTTTAATTAGGCTACATGACCACGACCGTATGTGTTTTGCGGATCCGCAAATTGCAGATCCGCAAAAAAAACGGATGACATCCGTATGCCATCTGTTTTTTTTTGTGGATCCATTGTAACAATGCCTAAAACGGACAAGAATAGGACATGTTCTATTTTTTTCACAGAGTTATGGAACGGACATACTGATGCGGTGTGCTGTTTGCATTTTTTGCGGACCCATTGAAATGAATGGGTCCGCATCCTATCCGCCCAAAAAACTGAACGGACACAGAAACAAACAACGTTCGTGTGCATGAGGCCTTATAGCAATAATGAAATAAGACCTTGTTGCCCCTTCCTGAAATGAATCATTTATAACGGGGCCTCCATTCCCGCGCTGCAAGCCCAGGAGGAGCACAGAGGAAAGTGGGAGTCGGAGTGGCTCTGTCAATGACAGTTCACAAAAATCATAGTGGCAATCCTCACACTGATGCTCCCTAGAGCTGCACAGTGACAGCATGGATCACCATTTCCTCCCTCGGGGCCCACCTTGATGTAGTTGGGGTGCCCTTAGTGTCTAGCGTTTTGTAAGGTTGCAAGGCTGGAGTTGTATATTGTGTCTGGTGGATGGTGCTAGAGTCTGTAACTAGTCCAGTGGTAGGAAATAAATAAGTCTCTACTAAATTGCAAAATGGGAATTGTAGTACAAACCGGATTCCCAAAAAGTTGGGACACTATACAAATTGTGAATAAAAACTGAATGCAATGATGTGGAGGTGCCAACTTCTAATATTTTATTCAGAACAGAACATAAATCACGGAACAAAAGTTTAAACTGAGAAAATGTACCATTTTTAGGGAAAAATATGTTGAATCAGAATTTCATGGTGTCAACAAATCCCCAAAAAGTTGGGACAAGGCCATTTTCACCACTGTGTGGCATCTCCCCTTCTTCTTAAAACACTCAACAGACGTCTGGGGACCGAGGAGACCAGTTTCTCAAGTTTAGAAATAGGAATGCTCTCCCATTCTTGTCTAATACAGGCCTCTAACTGTTCAATCGTCTTGGGCCTTCTTTGTTGCACCTTCCTCTTTATGATGCGCCAAATGTTCTCTATAGGTGAAAGATCTGGACTGCAGACTGGCCATTTCAGTACCTGGATCCTTCTCCTACGCAGCCATGATGTTGTGATTGATGCAGAATGTGGTCTGGCATTATCTTGTTGAAAAATGCAGGGTCTTCCCTGAAAGAGATGACGTCTGGATGGGAGCATATGTTGTTCTAGAACCTGAATATCTTTTTCTGCATTGATGGTGCCTTTCCAGACATGCAAGCTGCCCATGCCACACGCACTCATGCAACCCCATACCATCAGAGATGCAGGCTTCTGAACTGAGCGTTGATAACAACTTAGGTTGTCCTTGTCCTCTTTGGTCCGGATGACATGGCGTCCCAGATTTCCAAAAAGAACTTCGAATCGTGACTCGTCTGACCACAGTTTGCCACACTCCATTTTAAATGATCCCTGGCCCAGTGAAAACGCCTGAGCTTGTGGATCTTGCTTAGAAATGGCTTCTTCTTTGCACTGTAGAGTTTTAGCTGCCAACGGCGGATGGCACGGTGGATTGTGTTCACTGACAATGGTTTCTGGAAGTATTCCTGAGCCCATTCTGTGATTTTCTTTACAGTAGCATTCCTGTTTGTGGTGCAGTGTCGTTTAAGGGCCCGGAGATCACAGGCATCCAGTATGGTTTTACGGCCTTGACCCTTACGCACAGAGATTGTTCCAGATTCTCTGAATCTTCGGATGATGTTATGCACAGTTGATGATGATAGATGCAAAGTCTTTGCAATTTTTCGCTGGGTAACACCTTTCTGATACTGCTCCACTATCTTTCTGCGCAACATTGTGGGAATTGGTGGTCCTCTACCCATCTTGGCTTCTGAGAGACACTGCCACTCTGAGAAGCTCTTTTTATACCCAATCATGTTGCCAATTGACCTAATTAGTGTTACTCGGATTAAACGTTTGATCTGTCATCTACGTTCTATTACAAATAAAATATTGACATTTGCCATCTTCACATCATTGCATTCAGTTTTTATTCACAATTTGTTTAGTGTCCCAACTTTTTTGGAATTCGGTTTGTACTTCCAGTGGTTAAAAGATAAAAATAATCACAATGCAATTCCTCCCCAATAGCAATGTATGGTTAGCAATAAGGTGGCAATAAGGTTCTTGCAAACTTTTCTGTAATTCCCAGGCTGAGGGGTATAGAATTAAGATACGGTTGGCCAGAACTGTGTCAATGTGTGAAGAATGTACTGTATTGGCAATGTCCCCTTTCCCAGCTGCAAAGTCTGTCAGCCCTAAATGAGTACAATACCTGGCTGATTCTAGTGCATGACCACGTAGATTCTGGATCTTCTAGTTCTTCCTTTCCTCTCTCTGGAGTACTGTAGAGTAGAGATGGCTTTCTTGATGCAAATGTCTCAAAGATTGTGGTTCTCTGGGACACAGGCTTAGTTCTCTGAGGAGTGAGCACATGTAGCTTCTCTCCCTCATCTAGCACACAACACTCACAAACTGAACTAGGGGCGGACCTAAGTCCATCTCCAAGCTTCCTAATACAGAACTATTGATAGAAACAATTCAGTAAATCAGATCAATCCATTAAACCTATTATAACGAGAAAGCCATTTGCAGTTATCCTGTTCTGGGGTACTGTACCCGTGGCTGTATAGCAGCTGCTTGGGCACCTTATAGTGTATGTAAAAACCTTCATTAGTATGGCACTTTTCAGCTTTAGTGTTAATCAGGGGTGTTGCTAGGTTAAAATATTCGGGGCCTGGGTAATGTTTTGTCCCACTCTCCAAATGTCCTGCCTGCCAGTTTATACAACTGTATTGCCATCCTTAGGACAGCAATACAATTGAATCAAATGCACTGGAAGAGCTGAAGGACCTGTGATGACATCACAGGTCATGTGACCAGTAAAACAGGCAGTGGTTGAGAAGGACCTGCGATGATGTCACCATCATGTGACCAGTGCAGAGAGGACGGCAGTAATGAGGAGAAGACCTGGGGGAAGACGCTGTGGTGATGTCTGCTACATGAGGACAGGTAAATGAAGTGAGAGGCAGAGCAATGCTGGGAGTTGTGGTTATTTAACTGGCACTGTATGTTAAGGCTGAAGGGAGGGATGTTATTTACATGGGACTGTGTGTTGGAGGTGGCAGGGGGTCATATTATTTACATGGGACTGTATGTTGATAGTGGTTGTGGGAGAGAGCCATGTTATTTACATAGGACTGTATGTTGATGGCGGCTGTAGGAGGGAGTGATGTTATTTACATTGGACTGTATATTGAAGGTGGCTGGGGCACAGTGATGTTATTTACATGGGACTGTATGTTGATGGCATCTGTGGGAGGGGATGATGTTATTTACATGGGACTGCATGTTGGAGACGGCTGTGGGAGGGAGTGATGTTATTTACATGGGACTGTATGTTGGAGGGGGCTGGGGTAGGGTGATGTTTTTTTACATGGGACTATATGTTGATGGCGGCTTAGGGAGGGGATTATGTTATTTACATGAGACTGTATGTTAGAGGCAGCTGTGGGAGGGAGTGATGTGATTTACATGGGACTGTATGTCGGAGGGGGCTGGGGCAGGGTGATGTTATTTACATGGGACTATATGTTGATGGCGGCTGTGGGAGGGGATGATGTTATTTACATGGGACTGTATGTTGGAGGCGACTGTGGAAGGGAGTGAAGTTATTTACATGGGACTGTATTTTGGAGAGGGCTGGGGCAGTGTGATGTTATTTAAATGGGACTGTATGTTTATGGCGGCTGTGGGAAAGGATAATTTTATTTACATGGGACTGTATGTTAGAGGAGGCTGTGGGAGGGAGTGATGTTATTTACATGGGACTGTATGTCAGAGGGGGCTGGGACAGGGTGATGTTATTTAAATAGGACTGTATGTTGATGGCGGCTGTGGAAGCGGATGATGTTATTTACATGGGACTGTATGTTGGAGGTGGCTGTGGGAGGGAGTGATGTTATTTACATGGGACTGTATACCAAAGGGGGCTGGGGCAGGGTGATGTTATTTACATGGGACTGTATGTTGATGGCGGCTATGGAAGGGGATGATGTTATTTACATGGGACTGTATGTTGGAGGAGTCTGTGGGAGGGAGTGATGTTATTTACATGAGAGTGTATGTTGGAGGGGGCTGGGGCAGAGTGATGTTTTTTAAATGGGACTGTATGTTGATGGCGGCTGTGGAAAGGGATGATGTTATTTACATGGGACTGTATGTTGAAGGCAGCTGGGAAGGACGTGATGTTATTTACATAGGACTGTATGTTGAAGGCGGCTGGGGGAGAGAGTGATGTTATTGACACGGGACTGAATGTTGAGGGGTGATGTTTACATGGGATTGCATGTTGGAGGCAGCTGGGGAGGAGGTAATGTTATTTACATGGGACTGAATTTTGGAGGGTGCTGGAGAGATGGTGTGATGTTATTTACATGAGACTCTATGGCGGAGAGAGGGAAATAGTGTTATTTACATGGGACTATATATTGGAGGGGCTGAAGAAAGGGGAGTGGTGCTATTTACATGGGACTGTACTTTGGAGGGGCTGAAGGGAGGGGCAGTGATGTTATTTACATAAGACTGTATGGTAGAGGGAGGAATATAACTACAGGGGGCACTGCAGGGTGAGAATTATAACAGTAGGGGGCATTATAAATACTGGGGGCACTTCAGGGTGAGAATTATAACAGTAGGGGCAGTATAAATACTGGGGGCACTGTAGGGGTATTATAAATCCAGGGGACATTATAGGCGTTCTTATTAACACTGGGGGCTGTATAGGAGGGACTTATAGATCCGCATTATTTCTTTTAAGAGCACTATGGGGGGCCTTATTATTACTGAGGGATCTGTAGAGAGCTTTATTACCACTTGGAGAACAATACGGGTGTCTTATTTCTACTTGGGGCTCTGTGAGGGCATTTTTAATACTGGAGGGCTCTTCTACTAATGGAGGAACTCTTGGGGAGCATTATCACGGGTGGGGGCACTGTAGGGGGCAGTATTACTAATGAGGGCATTCTAGAAGGGAATTACTATTGGTGGGACTATAAGGAGCACTATTACTATGGGGGTCTCTAATTTTCCCTCAGGATAGTATTTGGGGGTATTGGAGAGCACAGCGAGCAGCAGGATGACACTGCGGGGACTCCAGGTTGGGGGATGATGATAGAAATGTGAGGAAGCTAAGATGTCCGTGTGTCACACTCTGTAGAGACGAGGCTTCTGAAAGAAGTTGTCCGGACTGAATGAACAAGAAGATGACAGAGAAGATCTACATCAGAGGAGACGTCACCCGGGAGGACCTGGTTGTGAGAGGTATGTGCTGCTGTAAAGTGAGTACAGGAAGGTGCGGGGGAGGGTCGATTTAGAGAACTGGGCCATATACATTGGGGCTTGAAACCCAGATCTTTTGAGACCCTAGCAACACCCCTGGTGTCAATTATTCTAAACCATAAAACATTCACTATATGAGACTAGTCCATAAACGTGTTCTTACCATTGTCTTGGTTTTAAGTGAAGATATGATGTGGTATCCATAAACCCTGAGGTGATCAGACTCCTGTCCAGCAGTAAGCACAACATCAAGGTTGTTTCCCAGAGAATCTAACATTAGCAGATTTAAAAAATATGTTTGCTGAGGATTCATTCCTTTATCAGAAACCATTAAAAAGTAAGGAGACTGGTCTCTGAGAAAAGATTTCCATTGCGAAGAGTGAAAGTTTGAGAATAAGTATACGGTTGTGTTCGCATTTTTCTCCAGATGAATTATCAACTGAGTACGCCAGGACTTTATCTCAGGATATTGGGAATATGTTGGTTCCATGTCCTGTGAATGGCACAAAACACATCTATAAGAGAAGCAGTGGCGGTGACGCATTTCTTCATGGCTGCATGATTGAAGATTTTCCGTTTAGAGTGAAAATTGGATTTTTTTTTAGTTTTCCAGCATTAGTAAAGTGCAGCTGCTAGGATTTTGTGTATAGAGCTGAGGACATGGGTTGCTAGATGGCCGCTAGCACACCTGCAATGCCCAGTCCCCATAGCTCTGTGTGCTTTTATTGTGTAAAAAAAAACGATTTGATACACATGCAAATTAACCTGAGATGAGTCCTGTATGTGAGAGGAGTCAGGAACAGGACTCATCGCAGGTTAATTTGCATATGTATCAAATCAGGTTTTTTACACAATAAAAGCACACAGAGCTATGGGGACTGGATATTGCAGATCTGCTAGTGGCCATCTAGCAACACATGTCCTCTGCTCTATACACAAAATCCCGGTGACAGGTTCCCTTTAACCCCTTAAGGACTCAGCCCTATTTCACCTTAAGGACTTGGCCATTTTTTGAAAATCTGACCAGTGTCACTTTAAGTGCTGATAACTTTAAAACACTTTGACTTATCCAGGCCATCCCCAGGCTGTACGGGGACACGGCAGGGCGCAGAAGGAAAGGAATGCCATACGGTTTTTGGAAGGCAGATTTTGCTGGGCTGTTTTTTTTTACACCATGTCCTATTTGAAGCCCCCCTGATGCACCCCTAGAGTAGAAACTCCAAAAAAGTGACCCCATTTTAGAAACTACGGGATAGGGTGGCAGTTTTGTTGGTACTAGTTTAGGGTACATATGATTTTTGGTTGCTCTATATTACACTTTTTGTGCAGCAAGATAACAAGAAATAGCTTTTTTGGCACAGTTTTTTTTTTGTTATTTGCAACATTCATCTGACAGGTTAGATCATGTGGTATTTTCATATAGCAGGTTGTCACGGATGCGGCGATACCTAATATGTATACAATTTTTTTATTTATGAAAGTTTTACACAATGATTTCATTTTATAAACAGAGACATTTTAGTGTCTCCATAGTCTGAGAGCCATAGTTTTTTCAGTTTTGGGGCGATTATCTTAGGTAGGGTCTTATTTTTTGTGGGATGAGATGACAGTTTGATTGGCACTATTTTGGGGTGCATTTGACTTTTTGATCGCTTGCTATTACACTTTTTTGACAAAAAATAGCTTTTTTTACACCGTTTTTATTTTTATTTTTTACGGTAGTCACCTAAGGGGTTAGGTCATGTGATATTTTTATAGAGCCGGTCGATACTGATGCGGCGATACCTAATATGTATTAAATTTTTTTTATTTATGTAAGTTTTACACAATGATTTTATTTTTGAAACAAAAAAATCATGTTTTAGTGTTTCCATAGTCTAAGAGCCATAGTTTTTTTTCAGTTTTTGGGCGATTATCTTGGGTAGGGTATGATTTTTTGCAGGATGAGACGGTTTGATTGGTACTATTTTGGCATACATGCGACTTTTTTGATCACTTTTATTACCTTTTTGGGAAGTACGTTTTTTTTTTTTATGGTGTTCACCGTGCGGGGAAAGTAAGATCCAGTGGGTCTGATGTCTGTATAATACAGTACAGTACCCTATATAGTGTATTGTACTGTATTTTACTTACACTTTGTCTGAACAGATCTAAGCCTTTAGCACAGATCTGTTCACCACCTGAGAAGGCGTCCTGTTGCCATGGGAACCTTCCCCGTCTGCTCGGTTGTGTCCACAACTGAGCAGACGGGGAAGGGTCAGGAGGGGAGCTCTGACACTGACTGTTATCCTTTTCCATACAGCGGTCCGTACAGAGTCTGAGTCGGATCAGGAGGAGGACGCTGACCTCGCAATGTGCTGACACTCTGGTATATACCCACTGGACACCAATGAATTTTCAAGAGGAGGCAGGCGATCGCAATCCCGCCTGCCTCCCGCACCGCCCGCACCGCCAACAACCCCCCCCCTGCACCACCCACCGGCATAAAATCATTCAGGGGTGCAGGGGGGGTGAAAAATCTACATTTTGGGCATTTTAAAGTTTCTGATCCCTGCGGTCAGGGACCGCGGGGATCAGAAACTGCAGAAAGCGCAGCAAACTGCAGGTCTGAATTGACCTGCGGTTTGCGGCGATAGCCGATAAGGGGGGTCATCGGTACCCGTACGCCTTAAGGGGTTAAAGAGGTTGTCTCACCTCAGACATTGGGGGCATATCACTAGGATATGCACCCAAAGTCTGATAGGTGCGGGTCCCACCTGCATCTATACTTACAATACAGCCTGAATAGTGAAGGAGGGTGCACCGCACATGCGCAGCCGCCCTCCATTCATTTCTATGGGAGCACCGAAAATAGCTGAGCAACAGGATCAGATACGGTCTTAGAGATTCTGTCCAACAGGATTGGTTGACAATGAAAAGTGTATGGGGTGTCCGGACTCACCGCCATTGGCAGAGGTCAAGGAAAAGAGGGATTGGGTATATGAGATATAATCATGCCCTGTCCTTTTCTCTAGAAAAGATAGGATGCTGCCAGAGAGGTCTCATCATTGAAATAAACATGCACGCTATGCCTATCTTGCATATTTATGGTAGAATCAGGATAAACCGATGGTGGACAAATGATGGTTTGGTTGACAATTATGTAAAGAGGTTGTCCAGGATCTTACTATATATGGCCTATACTCAGGATAGGCAGTCAGTATCTTAAACATCTGATTGGTGGGGGGTGCAGAATGTGAGACATTTCAGAATAGATTCCTCCAATGTATAGTAGATGGAGGTGGTTACTCCAGAGCTGCTCCTTTTTGCGTGAATGGGAGCAGTGTTGTGTAACCAGCTCCATCCATGACACAACTGATGGAGCTGTGTAGTTCTAGCTTCAGAGCTGCCCCAAAACAGCTGACTGATGGGTGTTGGAAACCAGCCAATGAGGTATTGATGGCCTATCCTGAGGATAAGATATCAATAGTAATATCTTGGACAACACCTTTAATGTGTATGGTCAGCTTCAGGTCACTAAAGGCTGCCTACTACTGTATTTAGTCGATATGTGTATTTCTCTTGCATGTTCTGACATGACACTATGCCCATTTGGGCTAAGCAGTAGTTACCAACCTGGAAGAAGACAACAACATATCTTGCTCCTTTGTCTGTAAAATTAAGCAAGAAACGTTCCACCAAGAAGAAGAAATGCAAACTCTGTCCTTTCTTCAGGGATTTATCCAAAGCACAGGATAATAATAGGGAATCTCCATCAATGACAAAAACATCCGATTCTACATAATCATTAAGAAGACTTGCATACCTAGCGGAAGGAAAAGAACACGTGTAGTACACTGTACACTTACTAGTTGGTTTTGCAACACAGTATGTGCCTAAAATACAATAAGTTTGCCCAAAGTATGTAAATATTCTTTTGATTTGTAACCAGCCAACATGACACAAGATTGTCACATTGAAAAACTATAAGTATCATGACTAACTAGGTATACTCGGGGACACCTCTCCCAGTACCAGGTCCAGTACATAGGCACACAGAGCTGTGCCTTCAGTGGTTCCATGGAACTGAGATTCAGGCTGTGCCAAGGGCATGTTAGGGGTGCAGTGGTGGTAGAGTATACTAGAACTGAAAACTATTTCAGCAAATAGTTGAAGTACACATTTCTTAGGCTAGTTTTACACTACTGTTAAAATCTCCCGCAGGCTGTTTCAGCAGAGGAACAGCCTGCAGGAGTAAATCGTATCTGCCTTTCCCAGCTGCAGCCCATTGACTATAATTGGACCCGGCAGGGATGCAGTCTGTTTCCGGCATTTATGCTGAGATTTAGCCAAACAAAAAACTTTGAAAGCCGTCTGGTCACAGGGTCGGCTTTGGATGAAAATAAAACACCAAAAGAGCAGGGTTTTCACCGCATAGGAGATATTTTTTAAGATTTTAATAGTTTGGACTTTTTCGGATGTGGTAATATGTAGTATGTTTATTTTTTCATTGTTTATATATTTTACATGTAAAATTGGGAAAGGGGGTGATTTAAACTTTTAATATTTGGTGGGTTTTTTTACTTTTTTTTTTTAGACTTTTTTATTTCATAACCCTTGTCCTTGTCCTATTGTCTAATAGAGCTCTATTAAGGTAAATAGGACCTCACACTCTCCCTGCTGCCCTGTGCATAGTACACACAGCAGCAGGGAAGTAGTTCCTGGCTGCCATGGTAACTGATTGGAGCCCTGCAATTTCACTGCTGGGGCACCGATTGGAAGCTGCCACTGCAACCAATGAATTGACAGAAGGGGAGGGGACCCTGTGGCCATTGCGCCACCAATGATTATAATACTGGGGGCACCAGAGGAGTTAATTGCCATGGTTTGCGGGATCACATGCCCTGTCACTGAGGCCGGGACCCGCAGCCTACATTTGAATTAATGGGTTAATTATATTCATTGGTGTCGCAGAGGCCATAGCCCCTCCTCTTCAGTATTAAATTCTCATTGGTGGCAGCGGCACAGTGAGGAGGGAGGGAATCCCTCCTTCTCAACTGTGCTGCTGAGGAGAACATGGCGCTGGCTGAGATCGGCGTGTGCCATGTTCTATAACTGATACTAGGCTGCGCAGTAGCACATCCTTGTATTAAGAAATAAATTCCGGTATCGAATCGATCCAGGTCTCAAAGTATCGATTGGGTATCGATACTTAGATACCCGGTAAAACCCTAGTCTATAGGCCGAGAAAGTATACCATAGTTTGTAATTGGATTAAAAACTGGCTGAAGGACCGTCTGCAGTTGTGGTCAATGATTCCTATTCTGAATGGTCCCCATTTATAATCGGTGTACCCCAAAGTTCAGTGCTGGGTCCTCTATTATTTCATTTATTTATTATTATAATGGTTGGAATTAATAGCACTGTTTCTATTTTTGCAGATGACACCAAGTTATGTAGTACAGTGCAGTGTAAAACTACAAGTACAAGCTGATTTGGACACTCTGAGTGATTGGGCAACCATTTGGCAAATGTGGTTCAATGTGGATAAATGTTAAGGTATGCATCTGGGTACAAAAATTTTACATGCATCTTATGCCCTAGGGGAGTAAGTGGTCTATGTACGTGTATATCATAGACTAAATAACAGCATACAATGTCAATCATCTGCTTCTAAAGCTAACAGGATATTGTAATGTATTATACAAGGCATGGCAGCAATACACTACACAGTAGCGATACACTATGAAGTGCAAAAGAATGTATCTCTATGTAATGTATGTCTTTACTGTATATGAGTGCACAAGGTATTAATAGGCCATATTTACAGCTCTCCCTCCATATAGAGAAAAAGAACATTCTAGAGATGGTACCAGCCAAGGCAAGGCCATATATATTGATTTGGTATTAGAAAGCACATCCACATGTTTTCAGTATGTAGATAATGTTTTCCCATTGTGGATAAGAGATGAGGTGTCCCTTTTGAAGTCCGTTGAACAGTTGAATGGACATCATCCAACTATTAAAACAGTTGCACCCTCTCAGACATTGAGGGCATAACACTAGAATATGCCCCCAATGTCTGATAGGTGTGGGTCCCATCTCTGTGGCCTGCACCTATAGTTAGAATAGAGCTGGCAAAGTCCCGGACGGCTCACCGCTGGCGCTACTACTTCCGTCAGTCCCACAGAAGTGAATTGAGCGGTGCCCCTCTCATTCTTTTCAATGGGACTTCCGAAAATAGCCGAGGCAGCACTATTTTAGGCACTCCCATAGCATGTGCGGGGCACCCTCCGGGACTTTGCTGGCTCCATTCTAAGTATAGGTGTGGGTCCCAGAGGTGAGACCTGCACTTATCAGACATTGGGGGCATATCCTAGTGAGATGCCCCCAATGTCTGAGATGGTACAATCCCTTTAACCACCTCCGGACCGCCTAACGCACATGTGCGTTCCGGAGGTGGCAGCGCTGCGCACAGTCACGCATATACGCGTCATCTCGCGATACGCGAGATTTCCTGTGAACGCGCGCACACAGGCGCGCGCGCTCACAGGAACGGAAGGTAAGCGAGTGGATCTCCAGCATGCCAGCGGCGATCGTTCGCTGGCAGGCTGGAGATCCGAATTTTTTAACCCCTAACAGGTATATTAGACGCTGTTTTCATAACAGCGTCTAATATACCTCCTACCTGGTCCTCTGGTGGTCCCTTTTGTTAGGATCGACCACCAGAGGACTCAGGTAGGTCAGTACAGTCGCACCAAACACCACACTACACTACACCCCCCCCCCCCCCGTCACTTATTAACCCCTTATAAACCCCTGATCACCCATGATCACCCCATATAAACTCCCTGATCACCCCCCTGTCATTGATCACCGCCCTGTCATTGATCACCCCCCTGTCAGGCTCCGTTCAGACGTCCGTATGATTTTTACGGATCCACGGATACATGGATCGGATCCGCAAAACGCATACGGACGTCTAAATGGAGCCTTACAGGGGGGTGATCAATGACAGGCGGGTGATCACCCATATACACTCCCTGATCACCCCCTGTCATTGATCACCCCCCTGTCACTGATCACCCCCCTGTAAGGCTCCATTCAGACGTCCGCATGATTTTTACGGATCCATGGATACATGGATCGGATCCGCAAAACACATGCGGACGTCTGAATGGAGCCTTACAGGGGGGTGATCACCCATATACACTCCCTGATCACCCCCTGTCATTGATCACCCCCCTGTAAGGCTCCATTCAGACGTCCGCATGTTTTTTGTGGATCCGATCAATGTATCCATGGATCCGTAAAAAATCATGCGGATGTCTGAATGGAGCCTTACAGGGGGGGTGATCACCCCCTGTCATTGATAACCCCCCTGTAAGGCTCCATTCAGACGTCCGCATGCGTTCTGTGGATCCGATCCATGTATCCATGGATCCGTAAAAAATCATGCGGATGTCTGAATGGAGCCTTACAGGGGGGGTGATCCGTGACAGGGGGGTGATCACCCTGATTACCCTGATCACCCCCTGTCATTGATAACCCCCCTGTAAGGCTCCATTCAGACGTCCGCATGTTTTTTGTGGATCCGATCCATGTATCCATGGATCCGTAAAAAATCATGCGGATGTCTGAATGGAGCCTTACAGGGGGGGTGATCCGTGACAGGGGGGTGATCACCCTGATTACCCTGATCACCCCCTGTCATTGATAACCCCCCTGTAAGGCTCCATTCAGACGTCCGCATGTTTTTTGTGGATCCGATCCATGTATCCATGGATCCGTAAAAAATCATGCGGATGTCTGAATGGAGCCTTACAGGGGGGGTGATCCGTGACAGGGGGGTGATCACCCTGATCACCCCCTGTCATTGATAACCCCCCTGTAAGGCTCCATTCAGACGTCCGCATGTTTTTTGTGGATCCGATCCATGTATCCATGGATCCGTAAAAAATCATGCGGATGTCTGAATGGAGCCTTACAGGGGGGGTGATCCGTGACAGGGGGGTGATCACCCTGATTACCCTGATCACCCCCTGTCATTGATAACCCCCCTGTAAGGCTCCATTCAGACGTCCGCATGTTTTTTGTGGATCCGATCCATGTATCCATGGATCCGTAAAAAATCATGCGGATGTCTGAATGGAGCCTTACAGGGGGGGTGATCCGTGACAGGGGGGTGATCACCCTGATTACCCTGATCACCCCCTGTCATTGATAACCCCCCTGTAAGGCTCCATTCAGACGTCCGCATGTTTTTTGTGGATCCGATCCATGTATCCATGGATCCGTAAAAAATCATGCGGATGTCTGAATGGAGCCTTACAGGGGGGGTGATCCGTGACAGGGGGGTGATCACCCTGATCAC
Organism: Bufo gargarizans; assembly: GCF_014858855.1. NCBI lineage: Eukaryota > Metazoa > Chordata > Amphibia > Anura > Bufonidae > Bufo > Bufo gargarizans. The sequence continues at coordinate 99,953,817 of NC_058080.1, forward strand.
CCCCTGTCATTGATAACCCCCCTGTAAGGCTCCATTCAGACGTCCGCATGTTTTTTGTGGATCCGATCCATGTATCCATGGATCCGTAAAAAATCATGCGGATGTCTGAATGGAGCCTTACAGGGGGGGTGATCCGTGACAGGGGGGTGATCACCCTGATCACCCCCTGTCATTGATAACCCCCCTGTAAGGCTCCATTCAGACGTCCGCATGTTTTTTGTGGATCCGATCCATGTATCCATGGATCCGTAAAAAATCATGCGGATGTCTGAATGGAGCCTTACAGGGGGGGTGATCCGTGACAGGGGGGTGATCACCCTGATTACCCTGATCACCCCCTGTCATTGATAACCCCCCTGTAAGGCTCCATTCAGACGTCCGCATGTTTTTTGTGGATCCGATCCATGTATCCATGGATCCGTAAAAAATCATGCGGATGTCTGAATGGAGCCTTACAGGGGGGGTGATCCGTGACAGGGGGGTGATCACCCTGATCACCCCCTGTCATTGATAACCCCCCTGTAAGGCTCCATTCAGACGTCCGCATGTGTTTTGCGGATCCGATCCATGGATCCGTAAAAATTATACGGACGTCTGAATGGAGCCTTACCAGGGGGGTGATCAATGACAGGGGGGTGATCCGGGAGTCTATATGGGTGATTACCCCCCTGTCATTGATTACCCCCCTGTCATTGATCACCCCCCTGTCATTGATCACCCCCCCTGTCATTGATCACCCCCCCCTGTAAGGCTCCATTCAGACATTTTTTTTGGCACAAGTTAGCGGAATTATTTTTTTTTTTTTTGTTTTTTCTTACTAAGTCTCATATTCCACTAACTTGTGTCAAAAAATAAAATCTCCCATGAACTCACCATACCCCTCCCGGAATCCAAATGCGTAAACATTTTTAGACATTTATATTCCAGACTTCTTCTCACGCTTTAGGGCCCCTAAAAAGCCAGGGCAGTATAAATACCCCACATGTGACCCCATTTCGGAAAGAAGACACCCCAAGGTATTCCGTGAGGGGCATATTGAGTCCATGAAAGATTGAAATTTTTGTCCTAAGTTAGCGGAAAGTGAGACTTTGTGAGAAAAAAACCAAAAAAATCAATTTCCGCTAACATATGCAAAAAATAAAAAATTTCTAGGAACTCGCCAGGCCCCTCATTGAATACCTTGGGGTGTCTTCTTTCCAAAGTGGGGTCACATGTGGGGTATTTATACTGCCCAGGCTTTTTAGGGGCCCGAAAGTGTGAGAAGAAGTCTGGGATCCAAATGTCTAAAAATGCCCTCCTAAAAGGAATTTGGGCCCCTTTGCGCATCTAGGCTGCAAAAAAGTGTGACACATCTGGTATCGCCGTACTCAGGAGAAGTTGGGGAATGTGTTTTGGGGTGTCATTTTACATATACACATGCTGGGTGAGAGAAATATCTTGGTCAAATGCCAACTTTGTATAAAAAAATAGGAAAAGTTGTCTTTTGCCAAGATATTTCTATCACCCAGCATGGGTATATGTAAAATGACACCCCAAAACACATTCCCCAACTTCTCCTGAGTACGGCGATACCAGATGTGTGACACTTTTTTGCAGCCAAGGTGGGCAAAGGGGCACACATTCCAAAGTGCACCTTTCAGATTTCACAGGCCATTTTTTACAGATTTTGATTGCAAGGTACTTCTCACACATTTGGGCCCCTAAATTGCCAGGGCAGTATAACTACGCCACAAGTGACCCCATTTTGGAAAGAAGACACCCCAAGGTATTCCGTGAGGGGCATGGCGAGTTCCTAGAATTTTTTATTTTTTGTCACAAGTTAGCGGAAAATGATGATTTTTCTTTTTTTTTCTTTTTTCCTTACAAAGTCTCATATTCCACTAACTTGCGACAAAAAAAAAAAAATTCTAGGAACTCGCCATGCCCCTCACGGAATACCTTGGGGTGTCTTCTTTCCAAAATGGGGTCACTTGTGGCGTAGTTATACTGCCCTGGCAATTTAGGGGCCCAAATGTGTGAGAAGTACCTTGCAATCAAAATGTGTAAAAAATGGCCTGCAAAATCTGAAAGGTGCACTTTGGAATATGGGCCCCTTTGCCCACCTTGGCAGCAAAAAAGTGTGACACATCTGGTATCGCCGTACTCAGGAGAAGTTGGGGAATGTGTTTTGGGGTGCCATTTTACATATAACCATGCTGGGTGAGAGAAATATCTTGGCAAAAGACAACTTTTCCCATTTTTTTATACAAAGTTGGCATTTGACCAAGATATTTTTCTCACCCAGCATGGGTATATGTAAAATGACACCCCAAAACACATTCCCCAACTTCTCCTGAGTACGGCAATACCAGATGTGTCACACTTTTTTGCTGCCAAGGTGGGCAAAGGGGCACATATTCCAAAGTGCACCTTTTGGATTTCACCGGTCATTTTTTACACATTTTGATTGCAAAGTTCTTCTCACACATTTGGGCCCCTAAATTGCCAGGGCAGTATAACTACCCCACAAGTGACCCCATTTTGGAAAGAAGACACCCCAAGGTATTCCGTGAGGGGCATGGCGAGTTCCTAGAATTTTTTATTTTTTGTCGCAAGTTAGTGGAATATGAGACTCTGTAAGAAAAAAAAATAAAAATAAAATCATCATCATTTTCCGCTAACTTGTGACAAAAAATAAAAAGTTCTATGAACTCACTATGCCCATCAGCGAATACCTTAGGGTGTCTACTTTCCGAAATGGGGTCATTTGTGGGGTTTTTCTACTGTTTGGGCATTGTAGAACCTCAGGAATCATGATAGGTGCTCAGAAAGTCAGAGCTGTTTCAAAAAGCGGAAATTCACATTTTTGTACCATAGTTTGTAAATGCTATAACTTTTACCCAAACCATTTTTTTTTTGCCCAAACATTTTTTTTTTATCAAAGACATGTAGAACAATAAATTTGGCGAAAAATTTATATATGGATGTCGTTTTTTTTGCAAAATTTTACAGCTGAAAGTGAAAAATGTCATTTTTTTGCAAAAAAATCGTTACATTTTGATTAATAACAAAAAAAGTAAAAATGCCAGCAGCAATGAAATACCACCAAATGAAAGCTCTATTAGTGAGAAGAAAAGGAGGTAAAATTCATTTGGGTGGTAAGTTGCATGACCGAGCGATAAACGGTGAAAGTAGTGTAGTGCCGAAGTGTAAAAAGTGCTCTGGTCATGAAGGGGGTTTCACCTAGCGGGGCTGAAGTGGTTAATAGTTGGATGACATTCATTTGACTGTATAAATAGCCGAACATTCATTCAACTGTTCAACTGTAAAATAGCCGACCCACACCTATCATACATTGGGGGCATATTCTAGACTTATTTTATGTACTGAGGAAGAGTATGAAATCAGTGGGAAAAAGTTGAGTAAAAAGTGTATCATTTGTGGATATCCAAAACGACTGATGAAAAACACAGCAAATGTACTTGGCTTGAGAAACAAAATGATTTGTGAAGGAAAGTGGAAAAAATGATAAAAGTGAGTGGTGTGTATTTGTGTTTGTATATGAAGCTGCATTGGTAAGGAAAACTGTTAATAAGTATTGGAAAATGCTGAAATTAGATAGTAAATATGGCATGCGTTTAAAGGAGCACGTTTTTAAAGAGGACCTTTCATCACTCCTGACATGCTTGTTTTAATAACTTCATGCATTCCCCATTTAATAACAATTCTGGAGCAATTCTTATATCTTATGTCTTTATGTTGTGCCATTCCTTTATTATCCCTGCTAGAAGTTATAAATGAATTGCTAGCAGTCTGCAGTAAGGGTACAGATGGGTGTTACCAGTTGGGGGGGTGTGCCTGCACAGTCTCACTCCATCCAATCAGTGCTGCCATTTTCAGACTGTGCAGGTACACACCCCCTAACTTGTTACCACCCTTCTGTACCCTTACTGCAGACTGCTAGCAATTCATTCATTGCTTCTATTAGAAATAATAAAGGAATGGCACAACTTAGAACCATAAGAATAGACGTTCCAGAATTGTTATTATATCGTGAATGCATGAAGCTATTAAAACAGGCATGTCAGGAGTGGTGGAAGGTCCTCTTTAACTATGGTGGAGGAAAGTCCTTAGGCAATATGTTGGTTAGAGGGGATATTGTCCCCAAAAAGAAGGATAAACAAGCATTTTTGGCTACTAGAATAAAAGGCATCTTTCTGGGTTTGGGGAGCCAGAATTGTAATGTGGTGATTAGAGATCATACTGTATATCATCCAAGACAAGGATACCGACTAAGCTGAGAGGCTATGCCACCTGTTGTACTAGAAACCTTATCTATTGTTTGAAGTGCTCCTGTTCAATTAGGCAAACACAGAGGGAAATTAGAGTTCATGTGAAGGCGCAAACGGCAAGCATTAGGAAATATAGGGAGATAAAGTTGCAGCAGGGAAGTAATAGTGCACAAGATATGAAGGAAATAGAAAAGGAGAGATACTTTGGTAAAACTACTTTTTTGAACAGAACCGCTAGCTGTGTGATCTAAAATGGTTGGTCTTGGAATGTGTGAACAGGGCTGATCATGAGTTGGAGAATAAAAGAAGGTTGTTTGAGCAGGAAGTATATTGGATTGCTAGATTAGTGGTACCACAGTGGTTAAATTAAGTATACAATTTTGGGGTATTCTTGTGATCCTTTGTGATTGATTTTTTTATACCTTTGTATCCTTTTTTATAATTTGATAATTATATCTATGTAAAGCTTTTGTATAGCAATGTAACATCAACAAACAGGAAGATGTAAATCTAGTTCCAGCCCTCAATGTTACGCAATAGCCATGTCTGCCTGATGAGGATTGGTTGGGGGTCTGGATCTCCCAGACTGCTATTTGTGTTGTAAATCGCTGTTTGGAGAAAATACAGGTTGTGAAGAATAAAGAAAGGGTATTGTTATACCAAGAGAAGAGTGAGTAGTATGTCTTTCACATGCTAACATTATTCATCATCAGACTTGATATCTGCATGTGTTATTGACTTGCCTGGATTTGTATATAAGGAGTGTGGTGGAACTCTGGTGTAAAAGCCAATTTAACATTGTAATAGATTGTCTAGGAGAACCCCAGAACCAGAGTGTGCCCTGAAGGGAAGGACAGTGCACTCTTCCCATCACTGCACAGCCCAGGCGAGTGACAGAGTAAGCAGTAAAACTCTGATTCTTGCTATTACCATTCTTCTTCTTCTCTGCTTTCCCTGCGTTGCAGTGCACATGGACTCACAGGACAGCGACATAATACTACCACTTTAGAAAGCTTTGGTATGGCCTTATCTGGAATATACAGTTCAGTTCTAGGCACCAGTTTAAAAGAAAGGATGCCCTGGAGTTGGAAAAGGTACAAAGAAAAGAAACTAAACTAATATGGGGCCTAGGGCATGGAGGGTCTTAGTTATGAGGAATTACATTTATTTAGTGCTTGAGAAGTGGTGTCCAAGGGGGAGGGGGGCATTATTACCCTATATGAGTATATAAATGGGCCATACAAAAATACAGTGAAAAGTTGTTCCATGTAGAATCCCTCACTAGACAAGGTGGCACTGCCTCTATCTGAAGAAGGAAAAGTTCTCCAGAGGTGTCAAGGCCTCTTTACTGTAAGAACTATGAATCTGTGGAGTAGTCTACCTCAGAATGTGGTAACAGCAGGAATAGTGGACAGTTTTAAAAATCCTTAGAGGAATTCTTAGAACTAAATATCAATAATATTTATGAAAATGTGTAGAAATCTGGGTCTCGCTCACCTTTTTCTAAACTTCACATCCTCACCCATACCTTGGTTGAACTTAATGGATTTATCTTTTTTTTCCATGCTAACTATGCAATTACTGTATGTAACTTTCCTAGGAGGCCTCAGAATGTCACACATGACTTTTCAGCAAAATCTGAACAATTTTGGTTTGAGCTGAATTTATTTGTACATGAATCAATTCTGCTGACCGATTTCTTAGAATTGAATAAGACATAAATCAAGAAATATTTTCATCGCGAGTCATCAATATTTTATTGATGGAGGTCCAACTCCCCCTAGGCCAGTGACATCACGTTCATTCGTCACATGGCCTATGTGCAGCTTAGTCCCATTCAAGTGAATGAGCCTGGGCTGCAATGCCAAGCACAGCTCAACATAGTTGCTGGTGGGGACACCATCTTCACTAGGACTAGATAATCTTTTTCACCATAGGATCTACTTTTTGAGGCATCTGAGTTAGGTGATCTACCAGGTCAACTGATACAGTTACAAGGATGACACTGTTATAATTATTTGTCACTTGCATTATCATCAACAAGCCATAAAATTATATAAATCCATACTTACATAGATTTTTGATGTATGACATCTTTAGAGAGTCTAGCTATGATTTCAGTAAGCTTCTTAAAACCTGTATATGATCAAATCAGGACAGAGAAACAGTGGCTTAATATTAACGATTATAGACATCACAATATATTGGGATAAATGGATATTTTTTTTATTTTTTTATGCTTGCAAATATTTGCTAATGGAATATATGACAGCACAATGACTAAACATGGTGTCTGAGCTGCAGGCAATGTGTTACAGAGCAGGAGAAGCTGAGCGGATTTGTGGGAACTTGCAACTTATTCAGATAAATTCATAGTCATTCTGGGCTTTGAAGTCAAAGTGGCGGTCCTGTCCTGTGATTGACAGCCTCCCCTCTATGACTGTGTATACAGAGATAGCTGTCATCACTGATAGGACGGTCTCCTGGACTTCAAAGCCTAGAATAAACAGGAATATAAATGAATAGAATACAAGTTAGGCCTTATGCACACGACCGTTGTGTGCATCCGTGGCCGTTGTGCCATTTTCAGTTTTTTTTCGCGGACCCATTGACTTTCAATGGGTCTGTGGAAAAATCGGAGGATGCACCGTTTTGCAGCTGAGACCGTGATCCGTGTATCCTGTCCGTCAAAAAAATAGGACCTGTCCTATTTTTTTGACGGACAACGGTTCACGGACCCATTCAAGTCAATGGGTCCGTGAAAGAACACGGATGCACACAAGATTGGCATCCGTGATCCGTGGCCGTAGGTTACTTTCATACAGACGGATCCGAAGATCCGTCTGCATAAAAGCTTTTTCAGAGCTGAGTTTTCACTTCGTGAAAACTCAGATCCAACAGTATATTCTAACACAGAGGCGTTCCCATAGTGATGGGGACACTTCTAGTTAAAATATACTAAAAGAACTGTGTACATGACTGCCCCCTGCTGCCTGGCAGGTGCTGCCAGGCAGCAGGGGGCATACCCCCCCTCCCTCCCCTGTAGTTAACTCATTGGTAGCCAGTGCCCCCCCCCTCCCTCCCCTGTAGTTAACTCATTTGTAGCCAGTGGGCCCCCCTCCTCCCACCCCTGTAGTTAACTCGTTGGTAGCCAGCCCCCCCTCCCTCCCCTGTAGTTAACTCGTTGGTGGCCAGTGGGCCCCCCTCCTCCCTCCCCTGTAGTTAACTCGTTGGTAGCCAGCCCCCCCCCTCTCTCCCCTGTAGTTAACTCGTTGGTGGCCAGCCCCCCCTCCCTCCCCTGTAGTTAACTCATTGGTGGCCAGACTCCGATCGGTACTCTCCACTGCCACCAATGATATGGGGGGGAGATTTTAATTAGGAGGGGGAGGGAGGGGAGAGGGCCCACTGGCCACCAACGAGTTAACTACAGGGGAGGGGGGGGGCCCACTGGCCACCAATGAGTTAACTGCAGGGGAGGGAGTTGGGGCCCACTGGCTACAAATGAGTTAACTACAGGGGAGGTAGGGTGGGGCTGGCTACCAACGAGTTAACTACAGGGGAGGGAGGGGCGGCCGCACTGGCCACCAATGAGTTAAAAGAGGGGGGGGTCTGCCCCCTGCTGCCTGGCAGCACCTGCCAGGCAGCAGGGGGCAGTCATGTACACAGTTTTATAGTATATTCTAACCTGAAGCGTCCCCATCACCATGGGAACGCCTCTGTGTTAGAATATACTGTCGGATCTGAGTTTCACGATGTAACTCATATCCGACAGTATATTCTAACATAGAGGCGTTCCCATGGTGATGGGGACGCTTCAAGTTAAAATATACCATCGGATTGGAGAAAACTCAGATCCGATGGTATAAAGGGACTCCTGACTTTACATTAAAAGTCAATGGGGGACGGATCCAGTTGCAATTGCACCATATTGTGTCAACGTCAAACGGATCCGTCCCCATTGACTTGCTTTGTAATTCAGGACGGATCCGTTTGGCTCCGCACGGCCAGGCGGACACCAAAACAACTTTTTTTTCATGTCCGTGGATCCTCCAAAAATTAAGGAAGACCCACAGACGAAAAAACGGTCACGGATCACGGACCTACGGACCCCGTTTTTGCGGACCGTGAAAAAATACTGTCGTGTGCATGAGGCCTTATACTGAATCTTTTCCAAGAAAACTATATATGAATCTGCTCAGCTCCTCCTGCACTATAACATGCTGCCCACAGATTACACTGCATTTTCAGGGTGACAGGTTCCCTTTAATAGTTTCATAGACATGTCAACGCCTACAAAGAAGATAGTTTCTTTCATTAGACACAGACTTAGATCTGAACTAGAAACATTCTTTCAAGGGATATTCCGGTAACAATATCACTGGGGGCCCGACCAATCTAATAGTTATCCCCTATCCTAAACAATTGTGAGCTCAAGTGTTAGGCTTGGGTAGAACGCTCCTCTGGGCAGCTCTACTCCTAATTTGTATATAGGCAGCTACCAGCAGATACTTCTCCCCAAACCTAGCACTTATTAGAACTATGATTTCGTTAAAATGCTGTAGCATTGGTTTATTGGAAGCAGAGCAACCTAAAATCTGCTGCCCGCAGGTATTTCATAGAGAATGTGCTGATAAGTACTCTTTAAAGGGGTAATTTAAAATTTCAAACAAACCCTGCAAAAGCCTAAAATAAAATAAAAGTATCTTATACTCACCCCTTTCTCCAACGCTGCTCTTATTCTCTGTGGAGCTGGTCTGCTTCTCCTGCCGCTGCTTGTTAAACAAACTGCAGCAGAACTACGTCTGTATACAGCACATGACAACTGCAGCCAATCACTGTCCACAGTGTTAGAACAATGAGGATTATGATTGGCCACATCAATCATATGCCCTATGCTAGCAGTTTGTAAACATGCAGCAGCAGGAGGACCAGATCAGCTCAGCAGAGAATGGCACTGGGGAAAGTGAGTATAAGGCCAGGTTCACATCACTGTTTAGTTTTCCGTTGACAGAAAAAAAAAAATCCTTTTAAGCATCCGTTATGCTCAGTATGTACATTGTGAATCCATTTTAGCCATTTCCGCCTGAGATCCGTTAATTTAAAGGGGAAAAAAAAAAAGTTTTTTTTAGTCAATTTCTTTATTATCTAAGGCGGAAATGGCCTAAACAGATGTGCATACAGTAGATATAAAAAGTCTACACACACCTGTTAAAATGTCAGGTTTCTGTGATGTAAAAAAATGAGACAAAGATAAATCATTTCAGAACTTTTTCTACCTTTAATGTGACCTATAAACTGTACAACTCAATTGAAAAACAAACTGAAATCTTTTAGGTAGAGGGAAGAAAAAATATAAAAATAAAATAATATGGTTGCATAAGTGTGCGCACCCTTAAACTAATACTTTGTTGAAGCACCTTTTGATTTTATTACAGCACTCAGTCTTTTTGGGTTTGAGTCTATTAGCATGGCACATTTTGACTTGGCAAGATTTGCCCACTCGCTTTGCAGAAACACTCCAAATCTGTCAGATTGCGAGGGCATCTCCTGTGCACAGCCCTCTTCTGATCACCCCACAGATTTTCAATCGGATTCAGGTCTGAGCTCTAGCTGGGCCATTCAAAAACTTTAATCTTCTTCTGGTGAAGCCATTCATTTGTTGATTTGGATGTATGCTTTGGGTCGTTGTCATGCGGAAAGATGAAGTTCCTCTTCATGTTCAGCTTTCTAGCAGAAGCCTGAAGGTTTTGTGCCAATATTGACTGGTATTTGGAACTGTTCATAATTCCCTCTAGCTTAACTAAGGCCCCAGTTCCAGCTGAAGAAAAACAGCCCCAAAGCATGATGCTACCACCACCATGCTTCACTGTGGGTATGGTGTTCTTTTGGTAATGTGCCAAACATATCTTTTGGAATTATGGCCAAAAAGTTCAACCTTGGTTTCATCAGACCATAACACCTTTTCTCACATGCTTTTGGGAGACTTCAGCTGTGTGTTTGCAAAATGTAGCCTGGCTTGGATGTTTTTCTTCGTAAGAAAAAGCTTTTGTCTTGCCACTCTACCCCATAGCCCAGACATATGAAGAATATGGGAGATTGTTGTCACATGTACCACACAGCCAGTACTTGCCAGATATTCCTGCAGCTCCTTTAATGTTGCTGTAGGCCTCTTTGTAGCCTCCCAGACCAGTTTTTTTCTCGTCTTTTCATTAATTTTGGAGGGACATCCAGTTCTTGGTAATGTCACTATTGTTCCATATTTTCTCCATTTGATGATGACTGTCTTCATTGTGTTCCATGGTATATCAAATGCCTTAGAAACTCTTTTGTAACACTTCTCCTGACTGATACCTTTTAACAATGAGATCCCTCTGATGCTTTGGAAGCTTTCTGTGGACATGGCTTTTGCTGTGGGATGCGACTAAGAAAATTTCAGGAAAGACCAACTAGAGCAGCTGAACTTTATTTGGGGTTAATCAGAGGCACTTTAAATGATGGCAGGTGTATGCTGACTCCTATTTAACATGATTTTAAATGTGATTGCTAATTCTGAACACAGCTACATCCCCAGTTATAAGAGGGTGTGCACACTTATGACACCACATTATTTTAGTTTTTGTTTTGTTTTCTTCCCTCCACCAAAGATTTCAGTTTATTTCTCAATTGAGTGGTGCAGTTTATAGGTCACATTAAAGGTGGAAAAAGTTCTGAAATGATTTATCTTTGTCTCATTTTTTTACAGCACAGAAACCCGACATTTTAACAGCGGTGTGTAGACTTTTTATATCCACTGTAACTGAGCATAATAGATGCTTAAAATACAGGACCCGTTTTTTTTTTGTTTCTTTTTCTGTTCTTCTGATTGGTGTGAACCCGGCCTAAGATAATTTAAAATTTTAGGCTATTGCAGGGCTTATTCGAGGATTTTAATTCTCTCAGACAACCCCTTTAACAAAAACAACCTCCCAATAACATATTTAATTGTTCTCACAACTCTGTGAATTTTTTTATGCAATCACACCATATAAGAGCTTATTCACACAATCATGTCCATGAAAAAACGGATAGCTTCTCTTTGCATTCCATTTTATTTTTCTCTCACATCAATAGAAATGACTATCCTGATCCACCAAAATGGACCAGAATAAGAAAAAGTCTACCAGGAACATGGATCTATTAAAAAAAAAAATGGATGTGTGAATAGCCCCATATGACTAAGGGTCCGTGTGCTTTTGTTTTTAGAAACAGATAGCACAAGGGAAAAAGTGTTGTGTTCTGCAAAATTATATAATTTGTTTTTTTTAAATGAGGCATATACTCAATGAAAACTATAATGACATTGAAAATTATAAATCACCAAAAAAAATGTAAAAACATATTAGACATATAAACGTGAAAGGAATACTGTATAATTTAAAATTTCCCACTGTCAGTAATGTAAACTCACTGTACCTGATTGTTTCTGCTTTTTTTTTGTGCTGGTGCCAGGAACACTGAGATCAACGGGTTCTCTGCTATCAGACATCACTTTTCCGCTGGTGCCAGGAACACTGAGAGCAACTGATTCTCTGCTATTAGATGTCACTTTTCCTTCAAAAGTATCAGCATCAGCAGATACTTTATGTATTGCAACGTTCTCTGGGTTTGGACCTCCGGAGTCCATAATTCCTTGTTGAAAACCTGTAAGATGCAATTCAAAATGATTGCCATATTTGTATCTGTGATCCCTGCCACATATGCAGGTAGAAGAGATGCAGTGATATAATTATACCTGCCTTGAGGCATTAAGGGGCATCATTACTGTGTGGAGGCATTAAGGGGCATCAATACTGTGTGGAGGCATTAAGGGGCATCATTACTGTGTGGGGGCATCATTACTGTGTGGGGGCACTAAGAGGAATTCCTTATAGTGTGGCATGGATTATAACTGTGAGGTACTAAGGGGGCATCATTAGGCATTACTGTGGATGGAAAAAGTATAGACAGTATTTGGTATGAAAATTTAGGACAAAAGCAGCGGTGCCCTTAATGGAGTAGGTTCAGTCTCCTAAATGACAAAATTAAACAATGGGTGCGGGAACCACGCTATATGTCAGTGATCTATGTCAGTCGTTCAAATGGAATCCTATAAGGATGGGGGACTGAAATCGCATCCAGCTTTCCGAAGCAACAGTCACAGGTACGTATTTCTCATACAGGGAAACTGTTATACACCTCCTGCTGGTCCTCAGATCCCGTCATGAGCCACCAACCGCTGATTCCAACACCGGGTCAAGATGCCTTCATAAAGGAACAGAAAAGATGGTGCAATACCCTTGATATCTTAAAGGTAACAGGGTTTTATTGTACTCACAAACTTAAGATGGTTAGCATGCACATAGAATTGCCCGACCCGGGTTTTGCAGTTAGCTTCTTCAGGGGCTGCGGTACAAACACCGCCGTAGACCACTCGTTTGTGAGTACAATAAAACCCTGTTACCTTTAAGATATCGAGGGCATTGCACCATCTTTTCTGTTCCCGCACCCATTGTTTAATTTTATTACTGTGGAGGACCTATTACAGAGTGTCACACAACGTGTGCCCTATGACAGTATGTGGTAACACAAAGGGGCGCTATTACTATCTGGGGGTACAAATACTATATTCTGGGCACAAATGGGACACTGTTAAGGTGGGTTCACGTTTAATGCCTCCATTTGATGTATACATTAAGAAAATAAAGGATGCAAAAACAAAGCACACCACGTTCTTGTATCCTGCAGAGTCCAGTAAAGAAAAGTATATGTTATATATATGTTATATATATGTTATATATAATAGGATGGAAAGCATGGAGTGAAGATGCATACTGAGTCTTCTCTTCATATAGTCATGTAGAGACCATGTGCAACAGTGATCTAATGGCTGTTATCATAATTAAAGATGAGTGAATCGAATCCAACGACGTGGAATTCAATCTGAATTTCAGGATAAATTTGATTCTCCGCAAAGCCGAATTTTCCTCGTGCTTTGTGGTAGCAAATCGATTTAACCGGAAATAGTGTAAAAAAACGACAAAAAATCATACTTACCTCCTCCATTTAATCACGTTGGGTTGATTGAAAATCTCTGCCGAAATCCCGTGCGTGGTGACGTATGACGTCATCACGCCGGCCTCGCTACTTATTTAAAAAATGAGCTTCGTGACAAAGTACCGTAATTCGTCATGAAGCTAATTTTTTTCTACAACTTGGCTAAGCAGCCAAATCGAATTTTGCAAAAGTTTGCTCATCTCCAATCATAATTACACTGTTTTCAATTAACTTTTTATGGTGACAGCAGGAAACACACATAACGACACCTGCTAACCTGAGCCACAATAGTGTAAAACAATATATAAACAATTACACTGAACAAAATTATAAACGCAACACTTTTGGTTTTGCTCCCATTTTGCATGAGCTGAACTCAAATATCTGAAACATTTTCTACATACACAAAAGACCCATTACTCTCAAATATTGTTCACAAATCTTTCTAAATCTGTGTTAGTGAGCACTTCTCCTTTGCCGAGATAATCCATCCCACCTCACAAGTGTGACATATCAAGGTGTTGATTAGACAGCTTAAATATTGCACAGGTGTGCCTTAGACCGCACACAATAAAAGTCCACTCTGAAATGTGCACAGTTTTGCCTTACTGAAGGGGAGGGGGGTCAGAAAACCAGTCAGTATCTGGTGTGGCCACCATTTGCCTCAGGCAGTGCAACACATCTTCGTCGCATAGAGTTGATCAGGTTGTTGATTGTGGCCTGTGGAATGTTGGTCCACTGCTCTTCAATAGCTGTGCAAAGTTGCAGAATATTGGCAGGAACTGGAACACGCTGTCGTATACGCCGATCCAGAGCATCCCAAACATGCTCAATAGCTGACATGTCCTGTGAGTATGCTGGCCATACAAGAACTGGTATGTTTTAAGCTTCCAGGAATTGTGTACAGATCCTTGCAATATGGAGCCGTGCATTATCATGCTGCAACATCAACATGAGGTGATGGTCGTGGATGAATGGCACAACAATGGGCCTCAGGATCTCATCATGGTATCTCTGTGCATTCAAAATGCCATCAACAAAATGCAACTGTGTTTGTTGTCCATAACATACGGCTGCCCATACCATAACCCCACCGCCACAACGTTGACGTCAGCAAACTGCTCACCCACATGGCGCCACACACGTTGTCTGCCATATGCCCTGAACAGTGAAAACCGGGACTCATCCATGAACAGAACGCCTCTCCAACGTGCCAGACGCCATTGAATATGAGCATTTGCCCACTCAAGTCAGTTACGACTACAAACTGCAGTCAGGTCCAGACCCCGATGAGGACGACGAGTATGCAGATGAGCTTTCCTGAGACGGTTTCTGACAGTTTGTGCAGAAATTCTTTGGTTATGCAAACCGATTGTTTCTGCAGCTGTCCGGGTGGCTGGTCTCAGACGATCATGGAGGTGAACATGCTGGATGTGGAGGTCCTGGGCAGGTGTGGTTACACCTGGTCTGCGGTTGTGAGGCCGGTTGGATGTACTGCCAAATTCTCTGAAACGCCTTTGGAGACGGCTTATGGTAGAGAAATGAACATTCATTGCATGGGCAACAGCTCTGGTAGACATTCCTGCAGTCAGCATGCCAATTGCACGCTCCCTCAAACGTTGCGACATCTGTGGCATTGTGCTGTGTGATCAAACTGCACATTTCAGAGTGGCCTTTTATTGAGGGCAGTCTAAGGCACACCTGTGCAATATTCATGCTGTCTAATCAGCACCTTGATATGCCACACCTGTGAGGTGGGATAGATTATCTCGGCAAAGGAGAAGTGCTCACTAACACAGATTTAGACAGATTTGTGAACAATATTTGAGAGTAATGGGTCTTTTGTGTATGTAGAAAATGTTTCAGATCTTTGAGTTCAGCTCATGCTAAATTGGAGCAAAACCGAAAGTGTTGCATTTATATTTTTGTTCAGTGTATATAAAATAATGAAATAAGCAATTTTACCTTGGCCAGGGTATTTAGATGGACATGAAGCTACAGTAGGTTAGCGCACCAGGAGAAGAAAAACCTAGCCATGATTTTGAATAATGAATCTCAGCAATGTACAGGCAGCAAGTTATATCCTAGCTTTTTACATGTAGGAGTCCAGTGGGTGGTTTTATCAGTGACTGACAGCTATTAGGCTACTTTCACACTAGCGTTTTAGTTTTCCGGTATTGAGATCCGTCATAGGGGCTCAATATCGGAAAAAATGCTTCAGTTTTGTCCCCATTCATTGACAATGGGGACAAAACTGAACTGAACGGAATGCTCCAAAATGCATTCCATTCCGTTTAGTTGCATTCCTGTCTTGCTGGGATGCAGAGCAAGACAAATCCGGCATGCAAATCCAATGCAAGTCAATGGGGACGGTCCGTTTTCTCTTCCACAGTCTGCGACAATAGAAAACTGATCCGACCCCCATTGACTTTCAGTGAAGTTCATGACGGATCCGTCTTGGCAATGTTACAGATAATACAACCAGGTCCGGTCATAACGGATGCAGATGGTTGTATTATCAGTAACGGAAGCGTTTTTACTGAACCCTGCCGGATACAGTAAAAACGCTAGTGTGAAAGTAGCCTCACTCTATGCACAGCCATACAGGGAAGGCTGCAAATCACTGAGTAGGTTTTCTCTTCACATGTCTGGTGATCTGGTTCAGTTCCCCTCTGGCGTGAAGTAGAAAAGTGCCGAAGGGGAACTGAAGCCAGAACTGATCCGATTGCAACATATCTGTGCATCAATTGTGATGCTGGATGCCAATGCCAAATAGCTCTGTGAAGAAAAATGCTGCATGCTTAGTTTTTCTGTCTGTCTATGTGAGAGACAAAATTAAGATTTCTCCTGTAGTACACATTTGTCTCCACTAGATGGCAAAAACTCAATTAGGAGCCTCATGTACATTTTCTTTGTCCTAAGTTCATTAGTGAAAGAAAGGAGGAGTTAAGTTGCTATCTTTCGAATGTGCCAATCAACTCAGGAATGGAGTTAGTAAACCAACCCTTTTTGTCACAGAGCCAATGAACTTTCATCTAGGACTACCCTTTTTGTCTACCTCATGTTGCCTATATAAGTGTATGTAACTGTAATAAAGAGAGATATTTTTCCATGATACCAGCCTGCATTGGTCTCTGAGAGAAAGCTGTATGAGCTCATACTTATAATTCTAACTGATTTGGAGCCACACAAAAGAAGAAGTTGTGTCGTAGATTTTGCGACAACAATTTGGCGCCCAACGTGGGGCAGACAGCTTGCGTAACTTCCGATTCAAACGCCAGGAGAGGACTTGCGTAAAACCATCAGACGAGGCATAAACTGCAGTAAAGGTAAGAAGCTTTTATTCTTACAACCTCCTCTGTGTCTTTTGCCCAGGTGTTTTCTCAAGAGTTGAATTGGTGTTATCGCGATATAAGGGTTCAAATTATAGCTGATCTGTCCGTTAGAAAGAACCTGTTGAAATATTCCTTCTTTGTGTGGTGGAACATGCTGAAACTAAACGGAAGTTGTTAGACAGCTGAGTCGGATATCCTGTGACGTAGAATTGGATCCCAGCCAAGTTCTGACGAGAGCGTTTGGAGATTCATGAGTAGTGACTAGGGGTCCTCATGAGTGTGCAGGATTAACACTGATTGCATAGTAATAAGCAATTGGAGGTTATTAAGTTGGTGCCCTGTACAAGAGAGATTGTGGGTTCAATACTATTATATCATTTGAGCTTTGTGCAACTGCGTTTGAGTTAGTGGGTTCGGTGGCGATTACTTATAGTAATCGGATACCGTTTGAGCTTTGTGCAACTACGCTTAAGTTTGCGGGTTTGATAAGTAGATATTGTTAAGTTGGTGCCCTACAATAATGGGAAATTCTAATGTTGCAGGACAGAGTGAAAAAATGTTAACAGCAGCTCAGTTGATGAGAGAAAGAGAAGGAAAAGTTTCAGTAACTAAGTTAAAATCATTCATGCAAGCAATTGGTATGCATGAAACTGGAAGATTAAATGAAAGTTTATGGAAAAATATATTGCAAGAAAAGAAAGGTTGGCTGAGAGATAATAATAGGCTGGTGCAAGCAGAGTTATGGTGGAAGTTGTCTGCAGATGTGACTGATGGAAAGTTGAAAGAAATTGAGAAGAATGGTCAATATTGGTATAGTAAGATGGAGGATTTGGATGTGATAAGGAACAAAGAACAGGACAGTTTGCCATGCGGCATCCCTTCCCCCACCACATCTGTTGTAAGTAATCCTGGGTCTAGTGGTCCAACAAACAATCCATGTGTCAGTCCCTCCTCTACACCATGTGCTGGAATGTGCTCATCAGGACCACCCACTGTGCTTTCTGCTTCCTCTATCCCTTCTCCATCCCCCAAAACTGTTTCCTTTGAACAACAACCCCCTCCTTATGGGGGGTGGGAGTGTGTGTGCAAACACAAGAATGCTGAGAGGAATAACATGTGTGCTGTTTGTGGATCTCAAAGACAGGACACAATTCCTATCATAGGTCCCAGCACTGGATTATATCCAGTGATGTCTTCCAATAACCCTTCCCAACTGTATGTCCCAACAGTTAAAAATGTACCTGCAGTAATTGCCCCTATGATGCCTACTAGAAATATTCCAGACCAGTCTACCCAATCTAGGATTGCACCCACTTTAAGTCCATTTTCAGACTTGAGTGGATTTCTATCACAGGAAAGTATGGGATATCCAACATCAATGTTGGATATGCAAAATCTCATGCACCCAGTTTCCCCTATTATACCATCTCCGCCAAATCCACCCCGACCAAATATATCCTATCGTACGCCCAGGTACCTAACCCCTGGAGCTGCTCCTCTCAGAGGTCCAAATGACATCCCTGATGAACCTGTGTATCGCCCTTGGTCCCCTAGTGAGATGCTGGCCATGATGAGTAGAATCCCCAATCCAGAGGACTTACCCATGCCATTCTGTAGGGAGTTAGCGAAGATAAGGAAAGCGTTCTCCTGTTGCTGGAGGGATCTAGAAGATTTAGTTCAGTGTAAAGCTGGTGACTCCTTCTCTCAGATTATAGCCTCTGCAGTGGGATCTTATGAGGGAGATGATACTACTTTGTTGTCCGGTGAGCGATACATAGTAAGACTCACGGAATGGGGGAGAAAAAGATTAGGTGATCAGTCTGTTACGTTGTCGGATATGCATCAGGATAAAATGGAGAGTGTGGAGAAATTTTACACTAGACTCCAGCAGAGATGGGTGGATTTGGGCTTTGAGTATACTTCAGACATGCATGAGAGGATTTTGAGTGCTGCTTTTGTGGGTGGTGTTAGGGAAAGCATTCGCAAAGGTCTGGTATCAGCTAGGCCTGAATGGAGAACTATACAGCCCTCCATTTTGTTACAAGTAGCAAAGGGGGTAGAAGCTGAATTGAACAAAAGACCTAAGGCGGGTGTGGCCGCATACCAGCACTTTCCCCAAAAAGGGGGAAGGAAACCATATTATAATTCCATAAGATGTTTTAACTGCGGCGGGGTGGGGCACTTTGCACGTTGTTGCCGATCTCCACGCCCATGGGAGGAGGAAGAGGAGGAGAATGCTCAGCAGCATCCCCAAGTGCGACGCCCATAGGAAGTTGGCAATCCAGAGTCAAATGCTGTGCCCCTATTAAAAATTCAAACCTTAGGGCCTGCCCCAGTTGTCTCCTTGGCAATTAATGGGGGGGAGCCCATCCCCTTTTTGATTGACACTGGAGCAGCCAAAACTGTTATTCGCAGCAAACATGTAAAAAGATCCCTCATGTCTAAAGATAGTATTCCATGTGTAGGAGTAGACGGGAATGAGATTCCTACTCCTCTCACAAAGCCAATACAAATTGCATTTGCCCCAAACCAACAAATGCTAAGTCGCCTCTTAGTCAGTGACACCGCCCCTGTTAATTTGCTAGGAGCAGATTTGTTGCAGAGAATATATGCGCAGATAACATATCTTCCTGATTGTACTGTGAAGTTACAAGGCAAACTAGGAGAAGAGGATATATGTCTCTTAGCAGCCTGTGATTATAATCCATTTCACATGTACGTGTCTACACTCTCTGAAGAGGGCGTGTCCCTTCTGCTGCAACAATTACCTGCACATCTGTGGGCCTGCGGACCTACAGATGTTGGCCATTTATCTGTCCCTCCAATGATGATAGAACGTAAACCTGATGCTCCTTTACCTCGGAAGGCACAATATCCCCTTAGTATACAACAAACGGATGCCATCACCAAAATAGTACATGATTTTGTCAGTAATGGGGTACTAATTGAAACCACCTCTCCATGTAACACTCCCTTGTACCCCATTAAGAAAAGGGGGGAAAAGGGTCAGCCAGTGCAGTATAGAATGGTACATGATCTTAGGGCTGTTAATGAGGCTACAGTTTTTAATACCCCTGTGGTACCAAACCCACATACGTTGTTGGCACAGATTCCCCACAGTGCTACCCATTTCACTGTGGTGGATCTTGCAAATGCATTTTTCTCAGTTCCGTTACATCCAGATTGCAGATATCTTTTTGCTTTCACACATGACAGGAAGCAATACACCTGGACGGTCTTACCACAAGGTGCCCATAATTCCCCCAGTATGTACAGTACTGCCTTAGCCCAGGTTTTAGCAGATTGGCCCATTCCATCTGAAGTTGTCTTACTTCAATATATAGATGACTTACTTCTTTGCTGCCCGGGAGAGGAGGTGTGTAAACAAACCTCAGTGTCTCTTCTCACCTTCCTGGCTGCAAATGGCTGTAAAGCTTCCCGCAAGAAGCTTCAATTCTGTTGTACCACTGTCACCTTTCTAGGGCACTGTATATCTGCTGGGATTAGACATCTCACCCCAGACCGTATAACTGCAGTTGAACAAATTCCTTTGCCTACTACTGTGGGGGCTCTGAGAATTTATTTGGGTCTAGTCTCATACTGTAGGCCTTGGATCAGAAATGCCTCTGCTCTTTTGCAACCCTTGTATGATTGTCTCACCTCTCTTCCTTTTTCATTGACAGATAAGGCCGTGGAGAACTTTCATACATTAAAATTAGTCATCAGTTCGACACCAGCATTGGGTCTACCGGACTACAATAAGGATTTCAGACTTTATTGCACTGAATGTCTTGGCCATGCTTCAGCTGTTCTCACACAAGCTAGGGCTGGCCAACAGCGTCCAGTGGCGTATTACTCTGCCAGACTCGATCCAGTGGCTAGAGGAGCGCCATCTTGTGTCCGTGCGGTAGTGGCTGTACAACTCATGCTTGACAAGAGCTCTGAGATTGTGCTCAATTATCCAATCACTGTTTTTGTCCCTCATGACATCTCGGCCATTCTCACACAAGTACAGCCTAAACACCTGTCCACTGCCAGACACCTTAGACTAGAATGTGCACTACTTATGCCACCAAATGTCACCATCAAAAGGTGCACAACTTTGAATCCAGCTACTCTGCTGCCTCTGGAGGGGGGAGGGAGTAGTGGTATGAGTCATCTAGCCGAATATCTTCCTGACCTGGAAGATAAACACGACTGTCTCCAATTAATGTCCCAAGAGACAGCAGGGTTTGATCACGTGGTAGATACTCCCTTAGGAAACCCAGATTTAGAGCTCTTTGTGGATGGATCGCGGTATGGTGTCCAGGGGAAGTTTTATACTGGGTATGCAGTTGTCACTCAGCACGATACGATCAAAGCGGAATCACTGCCCTCTCACATGTCTGCACAGGAAGCTGAACTTAAGGCTTTGGAAGAGGCCTGCAGGTATGCGGAGGGAAAAACTGCAAACATCTATACAGATTCCAGGTATGCTTTTGGGATCACCCATGATTATGGTCCAATTTGGAAGGCTAGAGACTTCCTTACAGCAAATGGCAAGCCAATTAAAAATGGCAAAGGGGTGAAAGCCCTAATGGATGCTCTGCTGTTGCCAGCGAGGGTGGCCATTATGAAAATTAAAGGCCATTCGTCAGGAAAAACTCTTGAAGCTCGAGGAAATCATCGAGCTGATCTGGCAGCAAAAGCTGCTGCACAGAAACCCAGAGATGATCCTGTAGGGACAGCAGCAGTACAAGAGCAAATTTCCCTGCCTGTCAACTATGAAACATTTAAAACCTTACAGTCTCAAGCAACCAAAGAGGAAAAGGCAGTATGGATAGAGAAAGGAGTTGTGGTGACCCCAAAAGGAACATGGCAACTTAGAGGAAAGCTGTGTTTGCCCCGTGCTTTATTCCCAGTCACAGCCCAGGCCACTCATGGGAATACTCACCTGTCCAAAACTGCCATGACTGCTCTTGTTAATAGTCACTGGTATGCCCCAGGATTCAGTGTAACTGCAGCCAAATTCACTCAGGCTTGTATGATTTGTGCACATCACAACATAGGAAGGACGGTAAAAACACCTTTGAGGCACACTCCCAGGCCCGATTTCCCCTTCCAAAGACTGCAAATAGATTACATCCAACTACCCAAAGTGGGGACCCTAGAATACGTCTTGGTATGTGTAGATCTGTTTTCAGGGTGGCCAGAGGCCTACCCTGTGGCCAAAGCCACTGCACAAAACACAGCCAAGAAACTTCTGAATGAGATAGTTTGCCGTTATGGGGTCCCAGAGACAATTGAGAGTGACCGAGGTTCTCACTTTACTGGGGAGGTCATGCGTGAAATTATGGGAGCCCTGGGTATTGAACAAGCCTTCCATACTGCGTATCACCCACAAAGCAGCGGTAGAGTAGAGCGACTCAACGGCACAATTAAATCAAAAATACAGAAGGCCATGGCTGAACTGAAAAAGCCATGGACAGAGTGTCTACCCTTGGCACTTTTCTCCATCTGGTATACACCTAACCGGAAGACAGGCCTGAGTCCATATGAAGTACTCTTTGGGAATGCCCCTAGACTAGGACTCTATTTTCCACAGCAACTCCAGATGCAGCATAATAGTCTTTCAAAGTACGTTATCTGTCTTACAAACAGACTGTCTAATGTGTATTCCCAAGTTTTTGCTTCTCTTCCAGATCCAGACAGCATAGAGGCAACTCATTCTCTACAACCAGGAGATTGGGTAGTGGTGAAACGACACGTGCGGAAAGTTCTAGAACCACGATTTGAGGGTCCACATCAAGTACTGTTAACCACCGCCACTGCTGTCAAGTTGGAAGGAAAGCCTAATTGGGTCCACGCATCACACTGCAAAAAAGTAGCAGAACCTCAAGTGCTGGAATGACTGCAAGGGCCGTAATATCTTTTCATTTTTTACTATTCGTTTTATATTGTACAGGGGAACATGCACAGTCAGATCAAGTCCCAAATTCCATATTTAGAACAATATTAACACAAGGGAATCAGAATACAATTACATCTCCTACAGATTCACCCATGATTGACAAAATGGCCTTAGAGACAGGGTTTTCAGACACAAATGTATGGCTAGAATGGATCCGCTATACGGTTCTTTCCCAGAAGCGATCCAATTGCATAGCATGTGCTGCAGCTCGACCTCATTTGGGTACGGTACCTTTCCCTTTGAGTGAGGTTGCCGATCCTGAGGGTTTCAAGTGTATCCTTAAGATGTACACTGAAACCATTCCCAGTAATGACACCTCCCGCTGCAGGACATTAGAATTACTCTATCCTATTGTTCATGATAAAGATCATATGGGTTTCGGTATAACGCCATACCCTGGAAATTATACCTGTTTCAATCGTAACCATACAGGCAAAGACATTGGTGTTTTCCCTCCAGGATATTGTTCCTATAACATCTATCTAAATGAGACAAGTAGTGACTCTGATGCTTACCCTGACAAATGGTTTGTCCACCAAGGTTATCAACATTCGGATATCTGGTGGTTGTGTGGAGACATGAAGCTCCGACCCAGGATACGAATGGAATGGATTGGCCAATGTACCTTGATTAAGGTGCTGATGCCATTTGTTCTATTTTCGACTCTTGAGTGGGAGCAAGTCAGTACGCAAGCCAATGTCCGGTCAAGGCTAAGGAGGTCACTCCCTACATCTTTTGATTCTCATGTATACATAGATGCTATAGGAGTCCCTAGAGGAGTTCCTGATGAATTCAAGGCTAGAAACCAGATAGCTGCTGGTTTCGAATCAATACTTCCCACAATTGGCGTAAATAAAAATGTAGGATGGATTAACTATTTGTATTATAATCAACAGAGATTCGTGAATTATACCCGAGATGCAGTAAAAGGAATATCGGAACAACTGAGCTCTTCATCGGTGATGGCGTTACAGAATCGACTGGCCCTCGACATGATCCTAGCGGAAAAAGGAGGCGTCTGCAAGATGATCGGAAGTTCCTGCTGCACCTTCATTCCGAACAACACTGCCCCTGACGGAAGCATCACAAAGGCTTTGAATGGACTGACTTCGTTATCAAATGAACTAGAGGAAAACTCTGGAATCAACAACCCCATTAATTCATGGCTAGAACAGTGGTTTGGGAACTGGTCTAATGTGTTAGCCAATATGTTAATGACACTGGTGGTAGTACTTGTAGTATTGGCATTAATAGGGTGTTGCGTGATTCCTTGTTTTAGGAAAATTGTTTTTAAAATGTTCAACTCAACCACACCTGCAACAACCATGTACATGCATTGTGAAACTGACAAACCTAAAGATTATTTGGAGAACCTCTTTGAGGAACGCGATTCCGTCCTAAAACAAATGAAATCTTGTTGATAGTTGCGGAATAAATAGAACCAGATGAAGGCAAACCCGAAAGGGAGTTGGGGGGATCTGGTGAAGCAATAAGGAAAGTCCAGCTCTTCGCCGTTTAGGGCGCTGGGAGAGTACCTCACATTGCTTATTCATCTTGTATCTATTTACCGCAAAAAGGAGGGATTTGTGAGAGACAAAATTAAGATTTCTCCTGTAGTACACATTTGTCTCCACTAGATGGCAAAAACTCAATTAGGAGCCTCATGTACATTTTCTTTGTCCTAAGTTCATTAGTGAAAGAAAGGAGGAGTTAAGTTGCTATCTTTCGAATGTGCCAATCAACTCAGGAATGGAGTTAGTAAACCAACCCTTTTTGTCACAGAGCCAATGAACTTTCATCTAGGACTACCCTTTTTGTCTACCTCATGTTGCCTATATAAGTGTATGTAACTGTAATAAAGAGAGATATTTTTCCATGATACCAGCCTGCATTGGTCTCTGAGAGAAAGCTGTATGAGCTCATACTTATAATTCTAACTGATTTGGAGCCACACAAAAGAAGAAGTTGTGTCGTAGATTTTGCGACAACATCTATCAGTGTACAGACGCCGGATCTATGCACTAAAGTGCGTACACATATGTCAGTTAACATATGTGAATCGGGCCTAGAACCTGAATCAGAAATGAATCAGAAAAAGTTACACTGAATCTTTTCTACAAAACAAATACATTTTATTCCTTATTGTACACGATCACAGTTATGACACAGTTTATCTTTTTTCTTGCGCGCTTCATATTTTTAAAATCACAATTTTGAATAACAAATATTACAATCTAGAGATTAAACTGGACTGCTTAATAAAAAGAGACCGTGACAGTAACAGTGACAGTAGTGGGAAGGCTGCCAGCCTAATGCACACAGCGATATAAAAACACCTGCCTTTAATAGTAAGGCAAACTAACTGTATCCCTAAGGCCTCATGCACACGACTGTGCTGTTTTTTTGCGGTCCGCAAACCACGGAAACCACAGCCGCCCCTGTGTGTCTTCCGCAATTTACGGAAATGCCTATTCTTGTCCACAAAACGGACAAGAATAGGACATGCTATATTTTTTTTGCGGGGCCACGGAACGGAGCAACGGATGCGGACAGCACACAGAGTGCTGTCCGCATCTTTTGAGGCCCCATTGAAGTGAATGGGTCCGCACCCGAGCCACAAAAAATGCGGCTCGGATGTGGACCACAACAACGGTCGTGTGCATGAGGCCTAACATAACGGATTAAATATGAATGTTTGTGCACTACACAGTGATGCACACGGCGATACACTCTCCCTGCAGTCTCCCTGCAGTCTCCCTGCACTCTCCCTCTCCAATATTGTCTTATTAATAGTTTGCAGCAACACTGTCCTAGCGCATGAGCGCTTATCATGTCTCTCCCTATGCTCTGCTCACAGGACAATCATGAAGACCGCTCGGGATGAGGCCTATATAGGGCTGCGACATCACAGGTGATGGCTACCTGTGGGTTGGATGGCTGCACGGCATCATGGGTGATCTCATGTTACCCGGCTTCTTACTTTCACTATGTAACACGGGCAGATGCAATTTTAGGAAAAACGTATTTGTTATTGTGGAGAGCGAGGATATTCAGCTTCATTGCAAATCAAAGTTTTCCTAATCTTCAGACCAAATTCCACTTCAGGTGCTTTTATTCATTCAACACTAATAGATAATATAAAATATTACTAATGTTGCATAGCTTTTTTTTTGTCTATAAGATGCACCCTTGTTTAAATAAAGAAAAAACATAATATACTGTATATCAATTACTCCAATAATTCAATTAACAACACGTCCTATTTCATTATAATATACTGTAGACCGTCCTGTAATTCTCTACCCAGATGAATAAGACCAATGATCATCAATTACTCTTATTGCCCTGAATGTAACAACTACTCCACGCCCCCTTCTTATTAACCATAACATCCCCTAAATACAAATACCCAAAGCTGATGACTTTCCTACACAAAACTAAGACTATCAGATCTCCATATATGAATTCTACAAAGATCAGCATTCTTTATCCGTCGGTCTGCACACCTCACTTGTATGGAATCTTTCTTTTCATGTTTACTATCTTTATATTTGTTTGTAGATGTGGTAGAGAGGATTTTAGTTATGGATATATCATATTTCTGAAATTGTAAGATGGGGGGCTTGGTGTGGGTTTAGTGGGCCGGGCCCCTCAGTATGAAGGATTTGCTGCCAGTGCCTCATATGACCGTCCTCATATGACCTGCGTGGGCCCCCCTTTCAGAATTTAGATGGTGAGCTGCTGTGTGTGTCGACCATTAAGTTTATCAAGTGCGGTGTGTCACTGTGCCACACTGCCGCCACTGCCAGGTGAGTATAAAGTCGGCGGTGTGCACACATTACACATACAAAAAAAAAATACTTACCTACTCTGCTCCGCTCCGGACTTCAGTTGATGCCGTCCTGTTCTCACGCAATCCCGTCATTCGGCGTGCGCCGCGTCATCCCGTCAGACCCGGCGCTGAGGTCACGGGTCTCGCAGGATTATCACAGCAAGGAGTGTCTGGTGGCGCAGCGAGGGAGAAGGTATGGGTGGGTAAGGTTAGGTAACTAACTGCACAGTGCTGCGCCACCGGCCAGGCACAGAGGCCCTGACTGGCCATTAAAAGCACTTGCGGGGCTGCGGTCGCACCCTCTGCGTTACGTTTACGTCGTTATGCCCCTGGGTGTGATGTTGAACAGCGTTATTCACTCAGAAAAAAAAGGCAGATTTGTTAATCATATTTGGAGATCTGGTAGTCTTTAGATTTCTGTAGGAAAGTCATCAGCTGTGGGTATTTGTATTTAGAGGATGTCATGGTAAATAAGAATGGGGGGTGGTGTAGTTGTGGTGTAGTAGGACGGTCTATATTCTTACAAAATAGGAAGTGTTGTTAATTTTTTTACTTTATTTAAACAAGGGTGTGTTTTATAGACCAAAAAATAAGGTACCAAATAGGAACCTTTGGTCCTTTTTATTTCTACAATATATTTATATGTAGCTACAGTTGTATCTTGGCAGACACTTGAGTGTAGTTTTTGTAGGACCACAGTTTAGAAAGACACTGTGTTATAAATAAATAAATAATAATGATATAAAGTAATAAAAGTTCATTGTTCACGGACAAATATGCTGAAACAACATAATCTGGAGCTTAAACCCTCCCAACAGTCACATTAAAATTAGAAAAACGCTCTTGAAAATGTCACTGTTTTATTGTACTGTATATTTGTAATAAATGTCTGAAGTAAATATTGGTGGCACACAACTTAGGGAACACAATTGAATTTTTAACCCCTTAGTGAAATAAATAATTTTAGTCTGAAGGACCTTTTTAACTTTTTTCTTCTAACATTTTTTTATTTTATTTTGCGGGATGACTTGTATTTTTTTTAGGAACCATTTTGGGGTACATATAGTGTATTAAAATAACTTTTCTTATTTTATACCTAAGGGTACAGTCGCAAAGACAGTTTTCTGCATGCAGTTTTGGCAGCCAAAATCAGTAGTGGATCATAAAAGGAGAGAAAGTATAAATGACAGATACGACTTCTCTCTTTTGAATTAGTTCTTGGTTTTGGCTTCCAAAATTGCATCAGAGACCTGACCTGTCCTATTATTGGAAGGATTGGACTGTTCTATTAGGGTCCAGCTGTTCCGTTCCGCAAAATACGGAATGCACACGGATTTCATCAGTATTTTTTGCGGATCCGTTTATTGCGGATCGCAAAATACATACGGTCATAGGCATGAGACCAAACTCGCAGTATGTGTCAGTGAGAGGTCCCGTTCTGGCAGGATCTCACAGAATTATACTTAATTATAATGCTGTGTAAGAGCTCATTCACACAGCCATTTTGCGATCCCCAAAGCATGGGCACCATACGTATGGCTGCCATGATGGATCTAGACCCATTCAACTTAAATGGGTCCATGATCCATCCGCACCGCAAAAAATAGAACATGTTCTAACCTTCCGCGGGGTTCCGTTCCTCCGTTCTGCACCGACCTTCCAGATTGTGGCACCATTCAAGTGAATGGGTCCGCATCTGTGATGCAGGGTGCACACGGGCACGGCCGACAAACGGCCGTGTGAATGAGCCCTAACCATGAGGGGCACATCTATCAAGCTCGCCTGCTTTTGGCCCTAAAATTAAACAGGCTTACTTTATTCAGCTATCTTTCTTTTGCAGAGTATTTATTAAAAGTCGCACAGCAGTTGATTAAATATACTTGGCGCATTTTTATTAGTCTGACCTCTGGTGGTTGTTTTTCAGTTAGACATGCTTATGGTTCCGTATACGGTCCGCAAAAAAAACAGAACGGACACGGAATGAAAATATGTTCGTGTGCATGAGGCCTTTATCACATTGCACTCCCTTCTGTGTCTCTGGCCTCAAGCGTCTTTCTCACAAACTATGCTGATTCTGTCAAGTGCAAATGAAACTTGCACCATTTCACAAGCAAGTTCAGTCAGTTTGGTCTGTAATCGCGTTCAGTGTTTCATTTTTTTCCGCGCGGGTGCAATCAGTTTTGATGCGTTTTTCACGCGTATAAAAAAAAACTTGCAAACAACATCTCCTAGCAGCCATCAGTGAAAGCGCAATGCATCCAGATTGCATCCAGGTTACATCCGGATGCAATGCATTTTTCACTGATGCCCCGTTCACTTCTATGGGGCCAGGACTGCGTGAAAAACACAGAGTATAGAATATGCTGCTATTCTCACGCAAAGCTGAAATGATGCGTGAAAAGCCACGCTCATGTACACAGACCCTTTGAAATGAATGAGTCAGGATTTAGTGAGGGTGCTATGTGTTCAATACACTCATTGCACACGCGCGGAATACTTGCTCGTGTGAAAGAGGCTGTTAAGGAAATTATCCAGCTTTTCTGAAAGTGGATATTAAAATGCATTTATGGTTTAATTTTCTCTGTGTGCGGCGAAAATTGAAAAACAAGATGACATAAGCAAAAACTATAGAAGTTAGCCGTGTGTGTTAAGATAAGATAAGCGTATGTACAGTCAGGTCCATAAATATTGAGAAATTGACACAATTCTAACATTTTTGGCTCTGTACACCACCACAATGGATTTGAAATGAAACGAACAAGATGTGCTATAACTTCAGACTGTCAGCTTTAATTTGAGGGTATTTACATCCAAATCAGGTGAATTACAACAGTTTGCATATGTGCCCCCCACTTGTTAAGGGACCAAAAGTAATGGGACCGAATAATAATCATAAATCAAAATTTCTCTTTTTAATACTTGGTTGCAAATCCTTTGCAGTCAATTACAGCCTGAAGTCTGGAACACATAGACATCACCAGATGCTGGGTTTCATCCCTGGTGATGCTCTGCCAGGCCACTACTGCAACTGTCTTCAGTTCCTGATTGTGCTTGGGGCATTTTCCCTGCAGTTTTGTCTTCAGCAAGTGAAATGTATGCTCAATCGGATTCAGGTCAGGTGATTGACTTGGCCATTGCATAACATTCCACTTCTTTCCCTTAAAAAACTATTTGGTTGCTTTTGCAGTATGCTTTGGGTCATTGTCCATCTGCACTGTGAAGCGCTGTCCAATGAGTTCTAAAGCATTTGGCTGAATATGAGCAGATAATATCGCCCGAAACACTTCAGAATTCATCCTGCTGCTTTTGTCAGCAGTCACATCATCAATAAATACAAGAGAACAGAATCAGAACGGCGGGATGACGTGAACACAGCACGTCTCGCTCTCCCGCGCCAGCCTCCTCCCCCCAGGCTCCCGGCTTACCCGATCAGCTGACTAGCCGATGCTGTGCAGCTGACGCTGAAGCGTTGATGCGCTGAGCGGCGTCTCTGTGCTGGACGTGGCTCCTGGATCCTGGATCACCTTACCTGCCGCTCATCGGTGCTTGGCTGCTGGACGCGCTGCATGGGACCCTCCGCTGTTCTTCTCTTGCTGTCGGTTCTCCCCCCCGCTTGTGCTTGACTTCGGCTGCTTCACTGCTCCAGGGACTTCCTTTCTCCTTCCTCGTCGGCTGGCTCTTGTCTCCTGTCTTCTCCCTGTTTTGGATCCGGTGACCTCGCTGTTCTGCCTGCGGCTTCTCCTCTGCTGTCTCCCTGCAACTTGGACTGCCGGCCAGCCCTGGACATTCCTGGACACGTGAGAACACAGCCTTGGTTGACCCTGTTTTTGTATAGTGCTGGTTTCTGTGTTGCTGAGTTGCTGGGAGGACGTATATTTAGTGCCTTGCCTTTTTCCGCTTTCCTTTTGCGGTGTCAGGTAGGGGGGGAGGAAGCGGCGGTTAAAAGGGGGAGAAGAAGGTGAGAGAGAAGCTATAAGGAGGTTCTAAAGGAGAGCATAAGCTGGCAAAAAGAAAGAAGCAGTGAGGTGTGAAATCAACAGGGATAAAAGGAAGGAAGAAAAAAGAGAGAAAAAAAAGCAAAGAAAGGGGGGAAAAAAAAAAAAAAAGGGGGAGACATAAAGAAACTGGTAAATTAATAAAAAAAGGGAGAGTACCAGCCAGAAAAAAAAAAAAAAAAGGGGGAAGAGAATGGCCCCAAAGCGACGATCAGTGGACTCCTCGGCAACCAAACTGGGGTCTAAAACACCAGAAAACAAGATTGATAAGTTTTTGAAATCACCCTTCCCTATTGAAAAAAATCCACCTAAAATTAAACCCTCTGCTAACGTGAAGAAAAATGCTAAAACGCCCCAGTTTGAGGAACCCTCTGAGGACGGATCAATGGAGGCAGATCAGGAGACGGTAGAGGAGGGTTTCCCTGTACAAACGCGAACAGAATATGATCCATCGGTATTAGATAAGATCCTTTCTGCCGTGGAAAACAACGGCTCCCTGGTCCAGGGGATGTCCACTCAATTGGGCTCAGTGCAGAGCGATATTACCCTAATCAGGGAAGATTTAGTAAAGATCCGTGACCGAGTTCTCAATGTGGAAAAAACTGTCGTTTCACTGCAAACCGATATAGCCACATTAAAATCTCAAACTTTGCTTCTCGCCTCAGAAAACCAAGCGCTACAACACAAGCTGGAGGACCTTGAGAATAAGTCAAGGCGGAACAATGTCCGTATAATTGGTTTCCCAGAAGGGGCTGAGGGTCGGCAGCTAGAGGAGCAACTCAAAGATGTCGTCACACACAATCTAGGCAGCGAGAATTTTTCTTCTATGTTCCAAATAGAAAGAGCTCATCGAATACCAGGAGGAAAATCTATTCCAGGGAGGCCGCCGCGCACAATTTTAATGAAACTTTTATTGTCCGCTGATAGGGATATGATATTAAGAAGAGCTAGAGAATGTACTCCCATTGAATATCAGGGCTCTAGGTTGCTCTTTTTTCCTGACTTTGCTCGCCAGACTCGGGAAAAGAGACGCAATTTTATAGAGATAAAGAAGCGCTTGGCGCTAAAGGATATTAAATATTCTTTACAGTATCCAGCGAAATTAAGAGTGATCTACAATGGGACTTCCTTGTTTTTTGAGACACCACAACAAGCGTCAGACTGGATCGATCAAACAGGCATTTGAAATTGCGTAATATTATGTTTGAAGGGATGCTGGGGGGCGGGGCTTGGCTGGGGGAGAGTGGCCGGGGGTTAGAGGTTCGCTGAGTAGTTCGGGCGGTCAATGGAGAGGGGGTTGGGAGGGTGGGGGGGGGGCTGGGAACACACCTTGCAGGCTGGGCTTTTTTTTTTTTTTTTTTTTTTTTTGATTGATGTCTATCAGAATTGTATCTTGGAATGTTAGAGGGCTTGGGGAAAGGGTTAAAAGGCAAGCTGTTATGGATGCAGTAAAAAGATACCTTCCAGCAATTATATGTATAGTAGAAACTCACCTTACTAAAGAAACCCTGCGCCGTCTGACAACGGGATGGCACTCCCAGTCTTATCACTCCACTTTTAGTGGATCCTCCAGGGGCGTTTCAGTCCTGATTCATAATTCTGTAGACTTCATCCTTATAAAATCCTTTATAGATGACCAGGGTAGATTCATTTTCCTACATGGCAAGCTGTATGGCCACAGTTACATTCTGGCTTTCTTTTATATACCCCCTCCATTCTCAATGTACCCCCTGACTCAGCTATTGCTCTTTGCTGAAAATAGACCAGAATGCCGGCTAATCCTGATGGGGGACTTTAATGCGGTTATGGACCCCAACAAGGATAGATTTACTTTAGATGCAGATCGGGGGAGGAACCCCTGT
Source organism: Bufo gargarizans (assembly GCF_014858855.1). Lineage (NCBI taxonomy): Eukaryota > Metazoa > Chordata > Amphibia > Anura > Bufonidae > Bufo > Bufo gargarizans. The sequence continues at coordinate 99,986,134 of NC_058080.1, forward strand.
AACTCCTTGTTGCCCCAGTTCTGTTTAGAGGTAGGAGTGGTAGATATATGGGAACATCTCGGCGGAGGAAAGAGAGTATACTCCTGCGTTAGCAGGGGGGGGAGAGCAATGTCTCGGATTGATCTAGCACTCACTAATGAGAGCAATTTGAGTAATATCAGCAAGATTCGATACGGAGTACGAACCGTTTCGGACCACTCACCCGTACTAATTGAGGTTCGCACTGGGGAGAACAAGGCCATAAGGGGGCTAGGATTCAAGTTGAACCCATATTGGCTTGCCGTTATGGAGAATCCTCAGTCTATTACATTATTGATATCCTCCTTTTGGGAGGTAAATTTTCCCTCTGCTAATATCAATGTAGTATGGGATGCCTTGAAAGCGTATCTAAGAGGGGTCTTTATCAGTGAGATCGCTGCAGCAAGGAGAATATTTAGGTGTAAAGAGGAGGAATTGGTTAAGATCGCTGTCTCTACCAATGAGTGTTTTACCAGTCAACCCACGGAACACAATAGGGAAGACATGCAGAAGGCTAGCTGCTGCTTGGAAAGGTATTTAGTAGAGAAAGCAAATCATAGAGTATTCTTTAAGGGGCTTAAATATTTTTCGGAGTCCGGACGTCCTGGTAAGCTCCTAGCAAGAATAATTACTCAACAAGATAGGAAAAATCAATCCATCACTTTAATTCGTAATTTAGAGGGGGAAACCATAACAAATTTAGAGGGGATTAGGGATACCTTCTTACAATATTTTGCTCAGATATATAGACCCCCTCCCGATACGACACCCGAACTGGCGATGCGATTCTTGGAGAGGATTCCACTTTCTACCTTGAATGAAGCTCAGGTGGAATTTTTGGAGGAGGAGCTGTCCCTTTCTGAGTTGAAGGAGGCTCTGGGGTCTATCTCGGGGAGCTCATCGCCAGGATTGGATGGCCTCCCATATGAAGTTTACCGTAGGTATGGTGAGACGCTCCTCCCCCAGTTACTTGAGGTGTTTTCCCAAGCGATCCAGGGAGGGGCCTTACCATGCTCTATGATGGAGGCTCTTATTGTTTTAATTCCGAAAAAGGATAAAGACCCGGCAGAATTGAGCTCCTATAGACCAATTTCCTTATTAAATACCGATGTTAAGCTACTATCAAAAATTTTGGCTAGGAGGCTCTCGCGGGTTATATCCACTATTATCCACCCAGATCAAAATGGTTTTATGCCAAGAAGGGGCACCCATCATAACTTGCATAGGCTATTTATGAACATCCAGTCCCCGGGGAGCGGCGCCCGCTCCATCCTGTCGTTGGATGCTACTAAAGCCTTCGACAGGGTCGAGTGGACCTTTCTCTGGGAGGTGATGAAGAAAATGGGCTTTGGCCCAAGATTCTTGGCGATGGTACAGCTCCTATATAACTCCCCAGTTGCTAGGATAAGGATCAATGATATGATAACAGAGAGTTTTATATTAGGAAGAGGTACCCGTCAGGGCTGTCCTCTCTCCCCCCTGTTATTTAATATTTACATTGAACCCTTAGCGGTTAGTATTAGGCAGGATCCGAGGGTGGCTGGTTTTGGCACAATGGGGAATCATGATCGAGTATCACTTTATGCAGACGATATCTTGATTTTTATACATCAGACAGACACTACTCTTCCTCGCATAATGGACCTGGTTGGTCTCTTTTCCGGTCCTTCCGGTCTCGAGATCAACTGGGAGAAGACCGTTCTCCTCCCTATAGATGAATTACGGGGCGAACGGTACAACCAGCTAACGATCTCAGATTCAATAAAGTACCTGGGGATAACAGTTTCTGCCAAACCACAGGAATATCTACAACTTAATCTGCTCCCTCTGTTGACAAAGCTGAGGGTTAAAATAAAGATATGGCAAAAAATCCTGTCGGCAAGAGCCGACAGAATTTCATTAATAAAAATGGTGGTGCTGCCCCAGGTTCTATATATCTTACGCAACTCGCCTGTATGGATTGTAGATAAGTATTTTAGATTGATAGAGCGGATGCTTAATGATTTAATATGGGGGAGGAAGCGTGTGAGATTGAAGGTACTCTATTTTTCTATGCCCTATAGTCGGGGAGGCCTTAACCTCCCCTACTTTAGGGGGTACTTTATGGCCTCTCAACTCTGCTTGTTTAATGAATGGGAAAATAGCCAGTTCTGCAGCAGGGTGGTGAAAGACTCAGGCTTTGCAGATTTTTTTACAGTACTTGAGTCTGACTATTTACTAAATGCATTAAATGGGTATACACTCTTCTGCAGAATGGCTATAAAGTCTTGGCGAAATATAAGGAACTGGTGTGGAGCTGGGGCATCACTTATTTGTACTCCACTGTGGCATAACCCAAAGCTCTTGAATTTAAATGACCTTAGTTGCAGCCAGTATTGGAGGACCAAGAATATTCAGTACCTGCATCAAGTTGTCAGTGGTGGACACATTTTGCCCCTTGCGGATTTAAAGCAAGGGGCAAATCTAGGTGAGGTGGCTTGGTATGCATATTTTCAATTAAGGTTAGCACTTTCTAGCACTGCGAATCGCTATCTTCTTATTATAGAAACTCCTGAATTTTTACATGATTTAATTTCCAAGAAAATTGGCACGAGAATTAAAGTATCTCACTGTTATAGACACTTAATGAAAAAGTTTTTTTCTGATGTTCTTTCACCAGGACAGAGAGCCTGGTCATCTTCGCTTTCAGCGACGGGCTCTCCAAACTGGGAGAATATAGGGGAAAGTTTAAAATTGGTTTCGCATAACTTTAATCACATTGTGGTACAATTTAATATTTTGCACAAAATATATGTGACACCCGCATGGTTATATAGGAGAGGACTTAGAACCTCCTCTGACTGCCCACGCTGTGGTAAATCCGAGGCAGATCACTTACATCTGTTCTGGGACTGCCCAATGGTGAGCAGGTACTGGAGATCGGTTCAAACCAATCTGGCTCGTAAACTCAACATTGCTGTTCCCTTTACTCCCAGGATATGGGTTCTGGGAGACCTATCGGAGGTCAATTACCAACCCGCAAATGGTCGATTGTTGATCAAGGTGATGTTTCTGGCTAGGCTTCTCATTTCTAGAGTATGGTTTTGCTCCTCCGCTCCAGATTGTAATAATTGGCTGGGTTTGGTTGAGAAGGTGAAAAGCTACGAGAAGATCTTGTATAAACAACGAGGATCATACTTAAAGTGGGATAAATTGTGGAAAGACTGGGATATGACCAACTAATTTAAATATTTTACCCCTTTTTTTTTTTTTTTTTTTTTTTTTTTTTGTCTGCAAGGTGGGGGGTGGGGGGGGGGTAAGGTGGGGGATTCTTTGGGGAAGATCCAATTTGTCCGGCTTCTTTTTGTATGCAATGTATTAATGCAGAATGTGAAGCCATAATAGAGCATTGGAGCATCTTTAGAAATGCCGGGGGCTGGCAGGACTCACCGGTATTAGATATTGGTTAGTTTTTGATTAATCTAAAATATTGACTAACATTCGGGTGAGGGTTCGGGGCTCGGAATCTTGGGTGGTCCGGGCATCGGGTGCGACCCGGGATGCGGCCCTTCCTCTTGGACGTGAGTTTTTACTACGGGCAGCGATTTGACACGGGTGTGGTCTGGGTCCCGTAATTGTCCCTTCTTAAATGAACTGGAGCTGATGCCGGGCTCTGCTCTCTTAATGAGACAGTGCTGGCTGGCTACGTTTTTTTTTTTTTTTTTTTCTTCCCTCTCCCCAAGTGTTGGAGATTGCTGAGCGACACTGTGATTTGTGTCCCCTCTCCATGAGACACCATGGTGAACCCATGCGAGTTATGTTTAAACAAGCTATTAACATTTAATCCAACTATATGGGGATGAGGCAGGAAATCCTGGGAGTGGGTTTTATACCACTGGGATAGAAGACTGCTGGACCCCCCTCCCCTCTCCTTCGGCTCTACGGAAGGGTGCGATCAAAGATCGCTGTGAGCTTGCCCCATACGGGATAGGTGAGCACCAGAGATTCGCCCCACGGGTGTTGGTCCTGCCCGTGGTGCTTACTCGCGTCTGAGGGAGGCCGTGGGGGGTGCGTGTTCGCTGCTCGGTGAGCCGCCCGGGTCTCGGGCCTATGCTCCCTCCCAGTATGGAGATAATAATATTAAATAAGATCTCGTTTTCTATCTGTAATCCTTAACCCTTTGATGCCGGGTTGGTCCTGCTTCCCCCCCCAGGCAGTGAGACCTCTATTTGATATTTGATTTGATTTTAGTCAATATCTATATAATTATGGGTATTTGCATGAAATCATATTTAATTATGCTTTAAGGACTAGAACTGACGGACTTTTGGATTTTATAGCATTGTAAATGGTATATTGTTATGTATCTTTTTGTATGATAACTAAAAAATAAAAGTTTATAAAGGGGAAAAAAAATAAATACAAGAGAACAAGTTCCATTGGCAGCCATACATGCCCACGCCATGACACTACCACCACCATGCTTCACTGATGAGGTGGTATGCTTAGGATCACGGGCAGTTCCTTTCCTTCTCCATACTCTTCTCTTCCCATCACTCTGGTACAAGTTGATCTTGGTCTCATCTGTCCATAGGATGTTGTTCCAGAACTGTGAAGGCTTTTTTAGATGTCGTTTGGCAAACTCTAATCTGACCTTCCTGTTTTTGAGGATCACCAATGGTTTACATCTTGTGGTGAACCCTCTGTATTCACTCTGGAGAGTGTTCTTGATCTGGCCAACTGTTGTGAAGGGTGTTATCTTCACTAGGGAAATAATTCTTCGGTCATCCACCACAGTTGTTTTCCGTGGTCTTCCGGGTCTTTGGTGTTGCTGAGCTCACCGGTGCGTTCCTTCTTTTTAAGAATGTTCCAAGCGGGTTTTTTTGGCCACGCCTAATGTTTTTGCTATCTCTCTGATGGGTTTGTTTTGTTTTTTCATACTAATGATGGCTTCCTTCACTGATAGTGACAGCTCTTTGCATCTCATCTTGAGAGTTGACAGAAACAGATTCCAAATGGAAATAGTACACTTGAAATGAGCTCTGGACCTTTTATCTGCTCATTGTAATTGGGATAATGAGGGAATAACACACACCTGGCCATGGAACAGCTGAGGAGCCAATTGTCCCATTACTTTTGGTCCCTTAACAAGTGGGGAGGCACATATGCAAAATTCCTACACCATTCACCTGATTTGGATTTAAATACCCTTAAATTAAAGCTGCAGTTAAAGCACATCTTGTTCGTTTCATTTCAAATCCATTGTGGTGGTGTATAGCAGTGTTTCCCAACCAGTGTGCCTCCAGCTGTTGCAAAACTATAACTCCCAGCATGCCTGGACAGCCTTTGGCTGTGCGGGCATGCTGGGAGTTGTAGTTTTGCAACAGCTGGAGGCACACTGGTTGGGAAACACTGGTGCAGTGGCGTTGCTAGGGCTGGTGTCACCCGGTGCGGTAGAAAATGGTGTCACCCCCCCTGGGTGACACCTGACAGTGTAGGCTATATGTATATAACAAACATATTTCATATGAAAACTTACAATTACTTGGCTTGGCCCTTGGGGATCTCGGACGCCACTTCCACACTTGGCCGGGGGTTCGGCGGAGTTGATCTTGTGTTTTATCCTAATGAGAAAGATTTCATAATAAGGATTTGGAGAAGGAGCAGAGGGATAGCAGAGCAGGGAGAGGCTGCTGCTGCTACTAGGGGGTCATACCATGGGGGAGTAATAACGCCCACCATAATGCCCCCCCCCCCAGTAGAAATAATTCTCCTTATAATGTGTCAGTGCAAAAAATACCCCCCTGTAATGTCCCCAGTTGAGCTAATGTCCCCATAGTGCCTCCATAATGTGCCAGTATAAAATACCCCTATATAGTGACCCCAGTAAATGCCCCCATAGTGCTCCTCTCCCCCCTAGTGCCCCCATAATGTACCAGTATAAAATGCCCGATATATAGTGCGCCAGTAGATGCCCTCAGTGTCCCCCATAATTTGTAAGCATAAAATACCCCTTCTCAGTGCCCCGTAGTAGTCCTCTCCCCCCTTCCCCATAGTACCCAACACAATGTGTCCCAGTATAAAATGCCCCTATACAGAGCCCCCATATAAAATAACCGTTCTTTGTGGCCTCAGTAGATGCCCCTATAGTGCCACCAATAATGTGCCAGTAAGAAGTGCCCCCATAGATGTCCCCCAATAATGTGCCAGTGAAATGTGCCCTCATAGATGCCCCTTAATCATGTGCCAGTAGCCTAAGCCCCCCATCAACATGTGCCAGTAGCCATAGGCGCCCCCCCTATCATGTGCCAGTAGCCATAGGGCCCCTCTATCATGTGCCAGTAGCCATAGGGCCCCCTATCATGTGCCAGTAGCCATAGGGCCCCCCTATCATGTGCCAGTAGCCATAGGCGGCCCCCCTATCATGTGCCACTAGCCATAGGGCCTCTCCTATCATGTGCCACTAGCCATCAGTATTGTACAGGAAAAAAAAAAGGAAAAAAACACTTACCTCTTTGGCAGCGATGCGATGCAGGCCTCTTCTGGCCTGTGTCCCGCGCTGTGTACGGCTCAGGGCTTAGGCGGCGCGATGACGTCATCGCGCCGCCTGCGCCGGCCTCTGATAGCAGGGCTCCAGACTAAAAAAAATACCTAGTAGCCATTGGCTCCTGAACTGAAAAATTTAGGAGCCAAATTACATTTTTAGTCACCAAATCAAAACCGAATGAAAATTTTGGTATCGTGACAACGCTACGCCGATCAGATCGGCGTAGGGTTGTTTCAATACCAAAATTTTGATTCGCTTTCATCACCATAAAAAAGTATTGCGATACTCGATACCAAGCAAAAAAGCCACGTGCATTTCGCATTTTATGAAACGTTCGGCCCATAATAGAACAGTCCTATCCTATTTTTTGGGGTGACAAGGTGACTAAAAAATGGCGAATGCTCACCGCATAGGAGATATTTTTTAATAATTTAATAGTTTGGACTTTTCGGACGCAGCGCTATGTAATATGTTGATTGTATATATTTTTTATATGTAAAATTGGGAAAGGGGGGATTTAAACTTAATATTTTAGAGTACTTTCACACTAGCGTTTTTCTTTTTCGGCATAGAGTTCCGTCACAGGGGCTCAATACCGGAAAAGAACTGATCCGTCATATCCCCATGCATTCTGAATGGAGTAATCCGTCCAGGATGCATCAGGATGTCTTCAGTTCAGTCATTTTGACTGATCAGGCAAAAGATAAAACCGTAGCATGCTACGGTTTTATCTCCGGCGAAAAAAACTGAAGACTTGCCTGAATGCCGGATCTGGCATTTTTTCCCATAGGAACGTATTAGTGCCAGATCCGGCATTCAAAATACCGGAATGCAGGATCCGTCCTTCCGGTCTGCGCATGCCGGTAAAAAGATACAAGATGGATCCGACTGTCTGCATGACAAGCGGAGAGATGGATTCATTCTTGCAATGCATTTGTGAGATGGATCCGCATCCGGATGCATCTCATAAATGCTTTCAGTCACATCAAGATCGGCGGATCCGGCACGCAGTTCTGACAACGGAACTGCTTGCCGCATCACACTACCGCAAGTGTGAAAGTAGCCTTAGTGTTTTATTTTCACTTACTATTAGCCCCCTTAGGGGCTGGAACCCTTGTCCTATTCACCCTTAGGCCCCTTTCACATGGGTGAGATTTCTGCGCAGGTGCAATGCGTGAGGTGAACGCATTGCACCCGCACTGAATCCGGACCCATTCACTTCTATGGGGCTGTGCAGATGAGCAGTGATTTTCACGCATCACTTGTGCGCTGCGTGAAAATCGCAACATGCTTTATGTTGTGCGTTTTCATGCAACGCAGACCCCATAGAAGTTAATGGGGCTGCGTGAAAATCGCATTGTATCCGCAAGCAAGTGCGGATGCGGTGCGATTTTCACGCTTGGTTGCTAAGATGAAAGTCTATTCACTGTGTTATTTTCCCTTATAACATGGTTATAAGGGAAAATAATAGCATTCTGAATGCTTAGTAGAAGGTCAATATAATAAACATTGAGTGCGCCCCCCCAGTATAATAAACATTGAGTGCGCCCCCCCAGTATAATAAACATTGAGTGCGCCCCCCCAGTATATCAAACATTGAGAGCGCCCCCCCAGTATAATAAACATTGAGAGCACCCCCCCAGTATAATAAACATTGAGTGCGCCCCCCCAGTATAATAAACATTGAGTGCGCCCCCCCAGTATAATAAACATTGAGTGCGCCCCCCCAGTATAATAAACATTGAGTGCGCCCCCCCAGTATATCAAACATTGAGAGCGCCCCCCCCAGTATAATAAACATTGAGAGCACCCCCCCAGTATAATAAACATTGAGTGCGCCCCCCCAGTATAATAAACATTGAGTGCGCCCCCCCAGTATAATAAACATTGAGTGCGCCCCCCCCCAGTATAATAAACATTGAGAGCGCCCCCCCAGTATAATAAACATTGAGAGCGCCCCCCCAGTATAATAAACATTGAGAGCGCCCCCCCCAGTATAATAAACATTGAGAGCGCCCCCCCCAGTATATCAAACATTGAGAGCGCCCCCCCAGTATATCAAACATTGAGAGCGCCCCCCCAGTATAATATACATTGAGAGCGCCCCCCCAGTATATCAAACATTAAGAGCGCCCCCCCCCCCCCAGTATAATAAACATTGAGTGCGGCCACCCCCCCAGTATAATATACATTGAAAGCGCCCCCCCCAGTATAATATATAATAAACATTGAGTGCGGCCACCCCCCCAGTATAATATACATTGAGGGCGCCCCCCCCAGTATAATAAACAATGAGTGCGGCCACCCCCCCCCCCCGTATAATATACATTGAGTGCGGCCCCCTCCCAGTATAATAAACATTGAGTGCGGCCACCACCCCCCAGTATAATATACATTGAGTGCGGCCCCCTCCCAGTATAATAAACATTGGTGGCGCAGTGGGAAGTGCCAATGAGGGTTAAAAAAATAAATAAAAATTAACTCACCTCCTCCAATTGATCGCGCAGCTGCCGGTCTCCTGTTCTATCTTCAGGACCTGTGAAAGGACCTGTGGTGACATCACTGTGGTCATCACATGGTACATCATATGATCCATCACCATGGTAATGGACCATGTGATTAGCTCAGTGATGTCACCACAGGTCCTGAAGATAGAACAGGAGACCGGCAGCTATGCGATCAACTGGAGGAGGTGAGTTCATTTTTTTTAATTTTTTTTTTACCCTCATTGGCACTTCCCACTGCGCCACCAATGTTTATTCTACTGGGGGGTGGGGGGGTGCACAAAATGTTAATTATACTAGGGGGGGGGGTCGGGTGCACAAAATGTTTATTATACTGGGGGGGGGGGGGGGGCGCACTCAATGTTAATACAAATACAGGAGGCGGGTGCCGGAATGAAATAGCCGGCACCCGACCTCTATGATAGGGGGGCTGCGATCAGTGGCAGTTAAAGGGGTTGTCCCACTTTGCTTTTTTAATCTTATCAGCAGTAGATGACCTGATAACTTCCTGGTTCTCAGGCAGTTGAGTGAAGGCCACGCCTCCTCATGACTCACCCTGCGTGCTCGTTCATGTGTATGAGTCATCCACATGGAGCCGTATGTGAGGTCCCGCCCCCCCCCCCCCAGTATAATAAACATTGAGTGCGGCCCCCCCAGTATAATATACATTTAGTGCGCCCCCCAGTATAATATACATTCAGTGCGGCCACCCCCCCCCCCCCCAGTATAATATACATTCAGTGCGGCCACCCCCCCCCCCAGTATAATATACATTCAGTGCGGCCACCCCCCCCCAGTATAATATACATTCAGTGCGGCCACCCCCCCCCCCCCCCTTCCCAGTATAATATACATTCAGTGCGGCCACCCCCCCCCCCCCCCAGTATAATATACATTGAGTGCGGCTCCCTCCCCCCAGTATAATATACATTCAGTGCGGCCACCCCCCCAGTATAATATACATTCAGTGCGGACCCCCCCAGTATAATAAACATTGGTGGCGCAGTGGGAAGTGCCAATGAGGGTTAAAAAAATAAATAAAAAATTAACTCACCTCCTCCAATTGATTGCGCAGCTGCCGGTCTCCTGTTCTATCTTTAGGACCTGTGAAAGGACCTTTGGTGACATCACTGTGGTCATCACATGGTACATCATATGATCCATCACCATGGTAATGGACCATGTGATTAGCTCAGTGACGTCACCACAGGTCCTGAAGATAGAACAGGAGACCGGCAGCTGTGCGATCAATTGGAGGAGGTGAGTTAATTTTTTATTTATTTTTTTAACCCTCATTGGCACTTCCCACTGCGCCACCAATGTTTATTATACTGGGAGGGGGCTGCACTGAATGTATATTATACTGGGGGGGGGTGGCCGCACTGAATGTTTATTATACTGGGGGGGGTGGCCGCACTGAATGTATATTATACTGGGGGGGGGCGCATTAAATGTATATTATACTGGGGGGGGGGCGCACTGCGCCACCAATGTTAATACAAATGCAGGAGGTGGGTGCCGGAGTGAAATAGCCGGCACCCGACCTCTATGATAGGGGGCTGCGATCAGCGGCAGTTAACCCCTAAGGTCCCGCTCCCTGTCATAGAGGTCGGGTGCCGGCTATTTGATTCCGGCACCCGCCTGCTGTATTTGCGCATGCGCGGGCGTGCGCGTACTTGTAAGAATGGAGAGGCGGCCCGAGTACTTGTTCAGCTGTTGTGCGCAGGCGCGGCACAGCGATGCGGCTGGACAAAGGAATCGCTTTACATGATTTTTTGAATGAAAGGTAGCTTTTGGATAATAACATGGATAGGAAGATATGTTGTGTGGGGGTAAATAGATTAGATAAAACCTATTTTATGAAGTGGGACAACCCCTTTAACCCCTCAGGTGCCGCTCACTGTCATAGAGGTCGGGTGCCGGCTATTTGATTCCGGCACCCGCCTCCTGTATTTGTATTACAGGTCAGTTTTCTTCATTGGTGGCGCAGTGGCCACAGCCCCTCCCCTCCTCCTCCCATCCCTCTTCTCATTGGCGGAGGCAGCGGCAGCAGCAGCACAGGGGGAGGGAGAGAGCCCCCCCCCCCCGACTCTATGGAAGTTAGTTAGGAGAACTCCGGCGGCCGGCGGGTGACACCCCATCAGACTGGTGTCACCCGGTGCGGCCCGCACCCCCCGCACCCCCCTCGCAACGCCACTGCACTGGTGTATAGAGCCAAAAATGTTACAATTGTGTCGATGTTACATTATTTATGGACCTGACTGTACGTACTAATAACCAAATATGCATTTCTTGCCAATAAACCTAACTCAGCAGTTAACACATTATTGGAATTAGCCAATCAATAGATGGATTCAGTTCTAACCAATCAGAAGTATTATTTATGTTCCATTTAAAAGACATTATTGAAATATCTGTAAACCAATCATGTTTTACTTTGAGTGGTTACACCCTTTGAACTGTGCATAAATAAAGGGCCCAGGACACTCTCACTTTGGGATCCTGGCAGAGTTTTGAACTATGCGCTGACCTCTGTCATTTTTCTCCTTCAATGTCATTCACCTGAACACGTGGCAACGATCATCAAGTGACTGACCCTTGGTCTGCCACAACAATGCCTTAGGGTAGAGACAAACATTCTACACATGTTTCACATGATTCCATGCTTTGTCAAGGCCACAGTATTCACCTGAACCCTTCCCCTCCTAAATACAAATGATTTTTATGATACATAAACTTGCAAAATAAAATTAGTAAAAGCAACAAATATGATATAAATCCACAAAGAGAACAGGCTATGCATGGTACATAACCAAATATTCATAAAATGCTGTACACACCACAGTCAGTTTTGACTTATATTAACCACTTCAACCCGCTAGCTAAAACCCCCTTCATGACCAGAGCACTTTTTACACTTCGGCACTACACTACTTTCACCGTTTATTGCTCGGTTATGCAACTTACCACCCAAATGAATTTTACCTCCTTTTCTTCTCACTAATAGAGCTTTCATTTGGTGGTATTTCATTGCTGCTGACATTTTTACTTTTTTTGTTATTAATCGAAATGTAACGATTTTTTGCAAAAAAATGAAATTTTTCACTTTCAGCTGTAAAATTTTGCAAAAAAAACGACATCCATATATAATTTTTTCGCTAAATTTATTGTTCTACATGTCTTTGATAAAAAAAAAATGTTTGGGCAAAAAAAAATGGTTTTGGTAAAAGTTATAGCGTTTACAAACTATGGTACAAAAATGTGAATTTCCCCCACAAATGACCCCATTTCGGAAAGTAGACACCCTAAGGTATTCGCTGATGGGCATAGTGAGTTCATAGAACCTTTTTTTTCTTTTTTGTCACAAGTTAGCGGAAAATGTAGATTTATTTATTTATTTTTTTCTTACAAAGTCTCATATTCCACTAACTTACGACAAAAAATAAAAAAATTCTAGGAACTCGCCATGCCCCTCACGGAATACCTTGGGGTGTCTTCTTTCCAAAATGGGGTCACTTGTGTGGTAGTTATACTGCCCTGGCAATTTAGGGGCCCAAATGTGTGAGAAGTACTTTGCAATCAAAATGTGTAAAAAATGGGCTGCGAAATCCGAAAGGTGCACTTTGGAATATGTGCCCCTTTGCCCACCTTGGCTGCAAAAAAGTGTCACACATGTGGTATCGCCGTACTCAGGAGAAGTTGGGGAATGTGTTTTGGGGTGTCATTTTACATATACCCATGCTGGGTGAGAGAAATATCTTGGCAAAAGACAACTTTTCCAATTTTTTTATACAAAGTTGGCATTTGACCAAGATATTTTTCTCACCCAGCATTTCCGCTAACCTGGGTCAAAAAAATGTCTGAATGGAGCCTTACAGGGGGGGTGATCAATGACAGGGGGGTGATCAATGACAGGGGGGTGATCACCCATATAGACTCCCTGATCACCCCCCTGTCATTGATCACCCCCCTGGTAAGGCTCCATTCAGACGTCCGTATGATTTTTACGGATCCATGGATACATGGATCGGATCCGCAAAACACATGCGGACGTCTGAATGGAGCCTTACAGGGGGGTGATCAATGACAAGGGGGTGATCAATGTCAGGGGGTGATCAGGGAGTGTATATGGGTGATCACCCCCCTGTCATTGATCACCCCCCTGTAAGGCTCCATTCAGACGTCCACATGTGTTATGCGGATCCGGACCACCAGAGGACCAGGTAGCAGGTATATTAGACGCTGTTATGAAAACAGCGTCTAATATACCTGTTAGGGTTAAAAAAAATCACATCTCCAGCCTGCCAGCGAGCGATCGCCGCTGGCAGGCTGGAGATCCACTCGCTTACCTTCCGTTCCTGTGAGCGCGCGCGCCTGTGTGCGCGCGTTCACAGGAAATCTCGGCTCTCGCGGGAGGACGCGTATATGCGTCCACCCAGAAGAGCAGGGCCGCCGGCAGGACGCAATCCTGCGTACGGCGGTCCTGAGGAAGTTAACATGGACTGAGCTCATTACAGTCTTTGAGGCCAAGTGGCCCTAGTGCCTCTGGGGGACATTTATGAAGACAGGAATGCATTTTTTTGTCTAAAAAAGACACAAACAGCGTTTTTGCTACTTTTTTATGCCACTTGCGACTTTTTCGTTTCTTCACGAATTCCTCTTGAGGTGTATTTTCTAGACAAGAATATCAGATTAGACTGGAATTACTTTTCTAAATGTCGCAAAAAAGTCACATCTCACCCGCATGTTTGTTGGCTGCTACGCAGCAAATACATGTGCGGAGAAGTACTGGCACTCACTGTAATGTCATAGCCATGTTGGTTGGCAAGAATGCGTCATCAGGTGATATATAGCACCCGATGACACATGGTTTAGCTCAGTCTTAGTCAGGGAGAAAGGACAGACAGCAGAAAGGACAGACAGTGTAGGGACAGGAATTGTTTTTTTTTAGGCAGGGTTTAGTGTTGAAAGGTGTTAGAGACCCAAAAGTCCTTTTAAGGACTATTGTTTTATCTGGCTGCAATATATATCATTAGCGCAACCTGCCGCTACTATTGTTTTATCTGGCTGCAATATATATCATTAGCGCAACCTGCGCTAAATTGCGTGCAATTGTTTGGCCGCTGCTGACAGTGACACAACCTCTACTACATCTGTTGTGTTACATTTGCGCATACTAAATATCTGTGACATACAGGGCAATTGTTTGGCCGCTGCTGACAGCGACATTACCTGCGCTACATCTCCTGTATAACGTTCGCGCATCCTAAATATCTGTAACATTCACTGTAAAAAAACAAAATCAAAGCAACAGCTCTCTGCAAACCAAATAAGGTACAAAAATGCATAATAATTGCTAGTGCTATACTTATAAATTAGAGATGCTTGGCAAATCATTTTGTACAAAATTATTTGAGCCCGTCTGCCGCACGTCAAGGCGATCTCAACAGGTTCCTAACACTAAATGTCTGTAACATTCAGTCTAATTTTTTCGCCGCTGGTGACAGTGACATTGCCTGTGATTCATCTCCTGTATAACATTTGCGCATCCTAAATATCTGTGACATTCAGTCTAATTTATTTGCGCATACACTTACAAAACCTGCGCTACTGTACGTGTGACATACTTGCAAGCATATATACCATTTAATATGCTCAAGGCGAGCAGTAAGGGACGGGGAAGTGGCCGGCTGCTGATGGTGCACGCAGAGGCCGTAGCCCTGGTGGCGGTGAAACTGTGCCTGCTGCAAGAGCACAAGAAACACACTATCCACGATACCTAGCTTCATGTCCCAGTTTGCAGGGCGGCGCAGGACACCACTGTCGAAGTCACACCAGTGCAACCAGGTGGTCAGTTGGATAATGCTTCCAGTCGGTTAAGCACCACCCTGTCTTCCACAAAGTCCAGTCTCAGGTGCAGCAAGCACAGCAGCGCCGCCACTACAGGACACTCTCCAGCTTCATCAACCAGCGCTGACTAGCATTCCTACTGAAAGGGACCCTCCAGGAGAGTGTACCAGCGGGCTCACGGTGCCGAGGATACAGACTTGATAAAGGGGTCCTGAGTCGTATTTTCGCGTTGTATTTTCAAAATAAAAAATCTCGTATCCAAGCTCGGGTTGTGATTTGCGCCTTAAGTCCATCGGCTCACCGCACGAATCCAGTGCAGACGAGACCTTTTTTTATATATCCACATATCTACCCAAGCGGCGGTTTGGCCCCCGCCCAGGGTCGTCTCGGACACCTACTGGCAGCACCAACCCAGACAACCTCCACCATTCGAACCTCCCTCCACTAAGGTTGCACCACAATCAGTGCAAACCAAACCAGAGTGAGTAACTTCACTCATCCTGGGTAGGGGGAAGAGACTTCAATTTGCTTTACCCTCACCTATGAGCGCCTTCTCTCCTCTCTTGGCCATCTGATCTCAGTAGCCAAGAGTCTGGTCAACAGAATCCTCACCCTGATCCTCCTTCCTCCCACCATAGAGAGTCTTGGCAAACAAGTGATCCCACGCTCAGATATTCCGAGGAGCTCTTTTCATCACCGTTCTTTGATTTGGCCCTCTCACCAAGCCCGCTTGAAGAGGGACATGATGAGATTTTGCGCACTGATTCCCAAACTCTTGAGCATCCACAGTCAGAAGAAGATGACGGTGTTAGGATCTGGACTTGAACCTGGGACCTCTGCTGTGTCTGGTGGTGCCTCTACTTGCTGAGCCACCTGAAGTGCTGGACAGTTGCTTAGACTATTCCTTGAATGATCTTGTCTTGAATCTTGTTTGCCTTGAACCTTGAACCCCTTGCTCCTCCCATGAACTTCCTGATTTAAGCCATGTCTCTGCACTTCCTGGTTGCCAGATTATTGTGCCTTACCAGCCAATATCTTGCTCTTGTCTTTACTGCTGCCGACCGTATCTCCGCTACCATCCGTTACTGACATTTGGCTTGTTCCTCGACTACGCTCCTGCTTAATCCCAACCTGCACTATTTGTTACCGACTTTGGCTTGTTATTCAACCACGCTTCTGCTTGATCCCTGTCTGCTATATCTGCTACTGGACCTCGGCTTGCTCACCTCCTGCTGGGGCTATCCTGAGGACCGCGACCTGGTACTAACACGCAGCAAAGTCCATCTCCACCATCAGGAGCTCTGGCGAATACCGGTTAGTACTTAGACCCCGCACCTCAGGTGAACCCGTGTCATCAGCCAGGGTGACCAGTGTGAATATCTGCTCTGCTGCTATAGCTACTGGCCTCCGACCCTGACTCCAGACCCTGACAGAATAATCTGGCCCAAAACATGGAGGCCGCTGTAGCAGCTGCTGTGGCTCCTCTCAGGGTACAAATCTCTGAGTTGCAGGCATTTGGTGTTAACTACCAGGAAAAGTTTGCTGATTTACAAATTGAAGTGAAAGGGCTACAAGAGGACATCCTTGATCTGCATAGACAATTGCGGGACTTTCGTTCCCGTGACACTGCTGCTGTAGATACTAATGCACGAATGCCCCTACCACTCAAGTTTAATGGAGACCGTCACCATTACAGAGGTTTCCTTAATCAGTGTCGTATATACTTTCAGATGCAACCAGCTGCATTTACTTCTGACAGGAAAAGGGTGCTGTTTATTATTAATCTCCTGACTGAGGAAGCCTTAGCCTGGGCCTCCCCTTATGTGGAGAAAGATGATGTCATCCTGGATAATTTCAATAATTTTGTGGCTGCTATGAATCAAGTTTTCGATGATCCTAACCGCTGCGCTACTGCTGAGGCAAAATTACACAAATTAAGGCAGGGCAGACGCTCAGTTGCAGAGTACACCACAGAATTCCGACGTTGGATCTCAGATACCAATTGGAATCCAGCAGCACAAAAGAGTCAGTTCCGTCAAGGACTCTCTGAACAAGTAAAAGATGAGCTAGCCAGAGTAGAAAGTCCTGAAGACCTTGAGGCTTTTATTAAATTATGTATTCGAATTGATCAGAGGCTTACTGAAAGGAGAAAAGAGAGACTGGGAATCCTAGGCAGTAATGGTGACATGCGTTTTTCTACTAGCCAGTTTACTCCTAAGGGTCCAAGAGTTCTTCCAGATTCTGACAGTGCTGAACCTATGCAGGTGGATGCTATTAAAAGATCTATTACTACTCAGGAGAAAGAAAGACGACGTTCAGAGAACTTATGTCTTTATTGTGGAAACGCTGGACACTACGCAATTAATTGTCCCAATAAATTTAGAAGAACAATTGCGGCAACTGATGTTGTATCTGAACAAATAAACTCAATTTCTCAGTCTGTCTCTCCTTTGATTCAGGAAGCAAATAAAGTTCATTCTTTATCAACTCATTTTATCATCCCTATAAAGCTTATCGTTGAAGATGGTGAAATACCTTGTTCTGCTATGCTGGACTCAGGGGCCGGGGGAAACTTCATGGACATTGAATTTGCCCAAAATCATAACATTCAAATAAGAAATAAACTCACCCCTGTTGATATGGAAACTGTGGATGGCTCACCCTTATCTTCAGGACCTGTTACCCAGGAGACTGTTTCACTTAAACTCCTAATTGAGACTGACCATCAGGAGACTATCAGTTTTCAGCTGATCACATCACCCAAGTTCCCTATCATCCTGGGCATTCCTTGGTTCTCTATCCATAATCCCTCCATCAACTGGGAAACACGTTCTTTAAGTTTTACCTCTGACCATTGCAAAAAACATTGCAGGGAATCTTATCAAATAAGCCCTCCACCAACCCTGGTTTCACAAGCAGTTATGGTAACTACCCAGTCATATGACAAGCTACCTCCACAATATCTTGAGTTGTGTGACGTTTGTGATAAAAAGAACGCCGATCAGCTGCCTCCTCATTGCTCGTATGATTGCCCCATTGAATTGCTTCCAGGGGCAGAAATACCCTTTGGTCGCCTTTTTTCTTTATCAGAACCTGAGCTGAAGGTGCTCCGGGAGTGGCTTAATGAGAATCTGGAGAAGGGTTTTATCAGACACTCAACCTCTCCTGCTGGGGCAGCCTTGTTCTTCGTGAAGAAAAAGGACTCAACCCTGCGTCCGTGTATCGACTACAGAGATTTAAACAGGATCACAATTAAAAATCGCTATCCACTTCCACTGATTCCAGAAATGCTCGAGAGACTCCGCTCCGCCAAGCTCTTTACCAAATTAGATTTACGGGGGGCATACAACCTTGTCCGCATTCGTCCTGGAGATGAATGGAAAACTGCTTTCAGAACCAGATATGGACATTTTGAGTCTTTGGTCATGCCCTTTGGACTGTGCAATGCTCCCGCAACCTTTCAGCATTTTATTAATGATGTTTTCCGAGATTTGCTGGATCAGTTTGTAATAGCCTATTTGGATGATATTCTAATTTTTTCTGATAATTTGGAAGAACACCGCAAGCATGTCTGTATTGTCCTCAAGAGACTAAGGCAGAATCAACTTTACATAAAACTAGAGAAATGCGAGTTTGAACAAAGTCAGATCCAGTTCTTGGGTTACATAATTTCTTCTGAAGGGGTAAGCATGGATCCCGATAAGATCAAAGCAGTGCTGGATTGGCCTGTCCCTACGAATGTTAAGGAGATACAACGATTTGTTGGATTTGCTAACTTTTACAGGAGATTTATAAGGAATTTCTCCAAGGTAATAGCTCCAATTACACAGATGACAAAGAAAGGAATACCCTTTTTGTGGTCATCTGAGTCACAAGCTGCCTTTAGTAAACTAAAGACTCTCTTCACTACTGCACCAATACTGGTACATCCAGATCCTGAACTACCTTTCATCGTAGAAGTTGATGCTTCAGATTCTGCTGTGGGAGCTATTCTTTCTCAGCGAATTGGAGAAAGAATGCAGCTTCATCCTTGTGCTTATTTCTCTCGACTGATGTCTCCAGCCGAGAAGAATTATGACATTGGAAACAAGGAGCTGCTGGCAATTAAGCAAGCATTTTCTGAGTGGAGGCATCTGCTGGAAGGGGCTAAGCACCCTGTAACCGTTCTCACGGATCACAAAAATTTAGAATTTATTCGTTCTGCCAAGAGGTTGTCATCTAGACAAGCACGTTGGACTCTATTCTTCTCGAGGTTCAATTTCGTTATCTCGTACCGCCCTGGGTCAAGGAATGGTAAGGCTGATGCCCTGTCACGGATGTTGTCTGGGCCTCTCCAGGAAAGCAACTCCGAATGTACGATCCTGCCTCAAAAGAACTTTCTAGGGGCCATGAGTTCTAAGACCTTTCTTAATCTTCTCAAGAAGGGGTATGAGAATGACCCACTTCTTAATCATCCTCCTAAAGACTTTAACCTCAAGTACAGCAACGGTTTTTGGACTCAAGCACATTGCCTCTATGTACCTGAATCAGTTCGAGTAGAAGCCCTCAGGTTGGTTCACGACTCTAAACTTGCTGGTCATTTTGGGGTTTCTAAGACAGAGGAACTCTTATCACGTTCCTTTTGGTGGCCTGGGTACAAGAAAGATGTCAAGAATTATGTGGCTTCGTGTCGAACCTGTGCTCGCAATAAGACACCCCGATCGTCTCCTCTGGGGTTACTTCAACCACTGCCTGTTCCATCAAGACCATGGGGGTCAATTTCGATGGACTTTGTGGTTGACCTTCCCCTTTCTAAAGGGATGACCACCATCCTGGTAGTTGTGGACCGTCTCACTAAAATGGCTCATTTTATTCCAGTTAAGGGGGTACCCTCTGCCGAACATACTGCAGAAGTAATGGTCCGGGAAGTTTTTAAACTACATGGAATTCCTGATGATGTGGTGTCTGACAGAGGAGTACAGTTTACCTCTAAATTTTGGCGAAGTTTTTGCTCAGCGTTGGGTGTAACAATTAATCTGTCCTCAGCTTTTCATCCACAGTCTAATGGTCAGACCGAGAGGACCAATCAAACCTTGGAGCAATACCTTCGATGCTTTGTGAGTTATCTTCAGGATGATTGGGTGGACTACCTTCCTACGGCAGAGTTTGCTTACAATAACTCTAAACATAGCTCCACTTCCCAAAGCCCCTTTTTCCTAAACACTGGGTATCATCCAGTTTTTATTCCAGGGCTACCTATTTCAACTCCAATTCCTGCTGTTACAGACAGATTAACTTCATTACAGGAGATCCAGGAGAAATTGACGGACACATTGAAGGAGGCTCAGGAATATTACAAGAAAGCTGCTGACAGACATCGGAGATCAATTCATTTCAAGTAGGTGACAAAGTTTGGTTATCTACCAAACTACCAAAAATTTGAAGGTTCAGGTTCCATGTGCTAAGTTGGGTCAAAAGTTTGTGGGACCTTTTGAGATTTCTTCTCAAATCAACCCGGTCACTTTTCGCCTAAAACTTCCCGACAATATGAGGATTCACCCTGTTTTTCATGTATCGCTACTTAAAACGTTTCATGAAAATACTTTTTCTGGAAGAATTCATCCTCCTCCTCCACCTGTTGAAGTACAGGGTGAAGAAGAATTTGTGGTGGAAAAAATTCTTGACTCCAGGATCTTTCGGAAAAAATTACAATATCTGGTTCAATGGGAAGGATATGGGCCAGAAGAAAACTCTTGGGAGCCGGCTGAGAATGTTCACGCCCCTAGATTAACAAAGGAATTCCACCAGAGGTTTCCTCACAAACCTGGCCCTAAGACATCCAGGGGATGTCCTGGGAGGACAGGAGTACTGTTAGGATCTGGACTTGAACCTGGGACCTCTGCTGTGTCTGGTGGTGCCTCTACTTGCTGAGCCACCTGAAGTGCTGGACAGTTGCTTAGACTATTCCTTGAATGATCTTGTCTTGAATCTTGTTTGCCTTGAACCTTGAACCCCTTGCTCCTCCCATGAACTTCCTGATTTAAGCCATGTCTCTGCACTTCCTGGTTGCCAGATTATTGTGCCTTACCAGCCAATATCTTGCTCTTGTCTTTACTGCTGCCGACCGTATCTCCGCTACCATCCGTTACTGACATTTGGCTTGTTCCTCGACTACGCTCCTGCTTAATCCCAACCTGCACTATTTGTTACCGACTTTGGCTTGTTATTCAACCACGCTTCTGCTTGATCCCTGTCTGCTATATCTGCTACTGGACCTCGGCTTGCTCACCTCCTGCTGGGGCTATCCTGAGGACCGCGACCTGGTACTAACACGCAGCAAAGTCCATCTCCACCATCAGGAGCTCTGGCGAATACCGGTTAGTACTTAGACCCCGCACCTCAGGTGAACCCGTGTCATCAGCCAGGGTGACCAGTGTGAATATCTGCTCTGCTGCTATAGCTACTGGCCTCCGAGCCTGACTCCAGACCGTGACAGACGGTGGGGAACGGCAATTAGTGTTTCACGAGGTGGATGATGATGATGAGACACAGTTGGCAATAAGTCAATGGTAATTACTGTCTCAACAGGTTGATGATGAGCATGAGACACAGTTGACAATCACTGAGGTTGTGGTTAGGTCAACCAATCAGGAGGATGACCAGAGTGAGGAAGTGGAAGAGGAGGTGGTGGACGATGAAATCACTTACCCAATCTGAGAAGGTGGCAAACCGAGCAAGGACAGCGGTACATAGGGGGAGGGATCTGCAGCACCGCAACAGGCTGGAAGAGGCAGTGGGGTGGCATAAGGGAGACGGCGGGCCACACCAAACAGGCCCACAACTGTTCCCCAGAGCACCCCCTTTCGGCAACCTCCCTTGCCAAGGGGTAGGTGTTCCTCAGTCTGGCGCTTTTTTGAGGAAAATGCGTACGATAAAAGAATTGTCATTTGCAACCTGTGCCGTAGCAAAATGAGCAGGGACATAAACATAGAATGTGTCGGCAGATAAGAACCATTTGGCCCATCTAGTCTGCCCAATATACTGAATACTATGAATAGCCCCTGGCCCTATCTTATATGAAGGATTGCCTTATGCCTATCCCATGCATTCCTAAACTCCTTCACTGTATTTGCAGCTACCACTTCGGCAGGAAGGCTATTCCATGCATCCACTACTCTCTAAGTAAAGTAATACTTCCTGATATTACTTTTAAACCTTTGCCCCTCTAATTTAAAACTATGTCCTCTTGTAGCAGTTTTTCTTCTTTTAAATATTCTCTCCTCTTTTACCTTGTTGATTCCCTTTATGTATTTAAAAGTTTCTATCATATCCCCTCTGTCTCGTCTTTCTTCCAAGCTATACATGTTAAGGTCCTTTAATCTTTCCTGGTAAGTTTTATCCTGCAATCCATGTACTAGTTTAGTAGCTCTTCTCTGAACTGTCTCCAAAGTATCAATATCCTTCTGGAGATATGGTCTCCAGTACTGCGCACAATACTCCAAATGAGGTATCACTAGTGCTCTGTAGAGTGGCATGAGCACCTCCCTCTTCCTACTGGTAAATCTGCTAACATTTCCTGCTGCTCTATGACATTGTCTGCCTACCTTTAAGTCTTCTGAAATAATGACCCCTAAATCTCTTTCCTCAGATACTGAGGTTAGGACTGTATCACTGGTTTTATATTCTGCTCATGGGTTTTTACGCCCCAGGTGCATTATCTTGCACTTATCAACATTAAATTTTAGTTGCCAGATTTTTGACCATTCCTCTAGTTTTCCTAAATCCTTTTCCATTTGGTGCATCCCTCCAGGAACATCAACCCTGTTACAAATCTTTGTGTCATCAGCAAAAAGACACACCTTACCATCAAGGCCTTCTGCAATTTTGCTGATAAAGATATTAAACAATATGGGTCCCAGAACAGATCCCTGAGGTACCCCACTGGTAACAAGACCATGGTCTGAATATACTCCATTGACTACAACCCTCTGTTGTCTGTCCCTCAGCCACTGCCTAATCCATTTAACAATATTGGAGTCCATGCCCAAAGACTCTAATTTATTGATTAGCCTTCTATGTGGGACAGTATCAAAAGTCTTACTAAAGTCTAGATATGCGATGTCTAGTGCACCTCAGCCATCTATTGTTTTAGTCACCCAATCAAAAAAAATCTATAAGATTAGTTTGACATGATCTCCCTGAAGTAAACCCATGCTGTTTTTCATCTTTCAATCCATGGGATTTTAGATTTTCTACAATCCTCTCCTTAAGTATGGTTTCCATTAATTCACCCACTATTGATGTCAGGCTTACTGGCCTATAGTTGCCCGATTCCTCCCTACTACCTTTCTTGTGAATGGGCACAACATTTGCTAATTTCCAATCTTCTGGGACGACTCCTGTTACCAGTGATTGGTTAAATAAATCTGTTAATGGTTTTTCTAGTTTACCGCTAAGCTCTTTTAATAGCTTTGGGTGTATCCCATCAGGCCCCTGTGACTTATTTGTATTAATTTTAGACAGCGGACCTCTTCCTCTGTAAAGACACATGCATCAAAAGATTCATTAGTTTTACTTCCTAACTGAGGTCCTTTTCCTTCATTTTCTTTGTAAAAACTAAACAGAAGTATTCATTGAGGCAGTCAGCTAGTTCTTTATCTTCTTCCATATACCTTCCTTCTTTTGTTTTTAATTTGTTAATTCCTTGTTTTAGTTTCCTTTTTTCATTTATGTATCTGAAGAATGTCTTATCGACTTTTTTCACTGACTGAGCTAATTTCTCTTCTGCCTGTGCTTTAGAAGCTCTTATAATCTCTCTGCCTAATCTTATAAATTTCCCTGTCATCCTCATTTAGTTTTTTTTTTATATAATTACTAAATGCTATCTTTTTGTTTTTAATGATTTTGGCCATGAACACTAGCAACCTCACCACCGCCAGCATGATCAGCCACATGGCATTAAAGCACCCTAATAGGTGGGCCGAACGCCTAGGTCCACAATCTGTGTCTGCGGGTCACACCCCTGCCTCCTCCTCCCCATGTTACGTGCCAATCCCCTGTCCAAGACGCAGGCCCGGAAGCCTCCCGCCCTGCACCTGGACCTACGCTAGCTCATCCACTTCTGTGTCTCAGTGCAGCATACAGATGTCCATACCCCAGGCCTTTGAACGAAAGCGCAAATACCCAGCCACCCACCCACAGGCCATAGCACTAAATGCACACCTTTTCAAATTACTGGCCATGGAAATGTTGCCATTTAGGCTTGTGGACACTGAGGCTTTCCCTCGTTACTCAGCCGCCACTATTTTTCCCAGAATTCCGTCCCTACCTTACACCAGCATGTGTGCCGTAACATCACCCGTGCCCTGACCAACGCAGTTATTGGCAAGGTCCACTTAACGACTGTCACATGGACAAGTGCTTTTGGCCAGGGACACTACATTTCCCTGATGGTACACTGGGTGAACGTTGTGGGGGGAGTGAATCGTACCCTGGGATGACACAGGTGCTACCGACGCCAAGTATTGTGGGCCCTACTTCCATCAGGGTTTCCGCCACCACCTACATAAGTGGCTGCACCCTCCCCTTCTCCTCCTCCACCTCCACTTCCACCTCTGAATTCTCATCTTGCAGCACCAGTCAATAACTATAGGACCAGACTAGGGCAAGGTGATTACCCTACCACGTCTGCAACTATTGGCTATAGTGACATCTAATTGCCTTGCTTTCACATCTGCTGCATGTATACTGGTGTAAGATTTGAATCATCAAAACACCCAGGCAAATAAAGATGCTACCTATCTCCTGCCTATTGGTCCAGACGTGGATTGCACTACTAAATCTCCTATAGATACCAACTACTGTCAGTGATGAGACTGTAATCCATCCGGACTACTAATGAGAAATACACAGTAGGAAGGTGACCGCATGTTAAAACCTAACACTGCCCCCCAGTGGTTTGGTGGCTGTGTTTTTAATACCCTACTTACTTTTCTGTTCCAATGGTCTGTACCATTGCGTTCTATGCACCTATTTAGGTTTTAATGTATACCGAATAAAAGTGATATATTAATTTGACCTGGGCCAAGATAGGTTTCTCTGCCTGCTTAGGCATTTGTAAATAAAGCAGCACCAGTCAGCCATCAGTCACTAGCTGGAAGCAGTGTAGTGCTGCAGTGGGGAGGCGCCAACAGGCCGTGCTGAAACTAATTTGCTTAGGTGACAAACAGCACACTGTCGCAGACCTGTGGCAGGGTATAAGGGACCAGACTGAGCTGTGGCTCTCGCCACTCAACCTAGAACCAGGCATGGTTGTCTCTGATAATGGCTGTAACTTGGTGGCCGCTTTGGAGCTCGGCAAGCTCACACACATACCTAGCCTACATAATTAACTTAGTGGTTCAGCGGTTTCTCAAAACCTACCCCAATTTAACTGAGCTACTGGTGAAGGTGTGTCGCGGTGCCCATTTACAAAAAAGTCATCTACAGCTGCCGCCAATCTGACAACACTGTAGCAGCACTTGCAATTGCCAGCTCACCGACTGTTGTGTGACGTGAGCACGCGCTGGAACTCCACGTTCCACATGTTGGCCAGGCTTTGTGAGCATCAGAGGGCAGTAGTTGAATACCAGCTGCAACATGGTCGTCGCCTTTCCAGTCATCTTCCGCTCTTCACAAGTGATGAGTGGGCATGGATGTCTGACCTCTGTGAGGTTTTACGCAACTTTGAGGAATCAACACAGATGGAGAGCGGCGATAACTCTATTATCAGCATAACCATCCCACTTCTTTGTCTACTGAAACGCTCGCTGCTCACAATGAAGGCGGATGCTTTACATGTGAAAGAGGTGGAAATGGGGGAAGACAGTACACAGGGTGATAGCCAGACCACCCTCAGTTCGTCTTCTCAGCGCAAAATGGATGATGATGAGGAGGAGCAGGAGACGGTTGCCTCCGCTACAGAGGGTAGTAACCATAGCAGGTTTATTCCATCTGTTCAGCGTGGATGGGCCAAAGAGAAGAAAGAGGATGAGGAGATTGAGAGTCATCCTCCTGATGAGGACAGCAAAGTCTTGTCTGTTGGGACTTTGGAACACATGGCTGACTTTATGTTATGCTGCCTTTCCCGTGACCCTCGCGTTATACGCATTTTGGCCAACACCGATTACTGGTTGTTCACCCTTCTCAACCGCCGATACAAAGAAAACTTCTCATCTCTCTTTCCTGTGGTGGAGAGGACTAGAAAAATGGTGCAATAACAGAAGGTCCTTGTGGAAAAATTGCTCCAAAAATTTCCAGCTGACAACGCTGGCGACAGAGTATGTACCGTAGTTCCTTGGGCAACACTCTCTAAGGCCTGGGACAGTTTCATGACACCCCGCCAGCACCCTCACCCTGATGCGCAGCCTAGTGTCACAAGGAGGTGCTGGCCTGCCCTGCTGCCAGCGTTTTGTCTGAGCGGGTATTTAGTGCTGCTGGGGGCATAATAACTGATAAGCGCATCCACCTGTCAACTGAAAATGCTGACAGGTTGAAAAGGCCTGGATTGCCCCTGATTTCTCTTCTTCCCCAGAGGAAAGCGGCTGAACATAAAGGCACTCTAAATGTGGCTTTTATGGTGTACTGAATACACTGTATTCCCATGCACCCCTTCCACCACAAAAAAGGGTATATGGTTCAATCTTCCTTTTCTCGTCCTCCTCCTCCATCATATCAACATGCTTATTAGGCTGCCCTCGCTCATAATGTTTTAGAGGGTCAGCTCAGCAGCAGACCCTCACCCCTAATGATTTAGAGGGTCACCATCAGGCCCTCACCCATAATGTTCTAGATGGTCAGATCAGCAGCACGCATTCACCCCTAATGTTTTAGAGGGTCAGCTCAGCAGCAGACTCTCACCTCTAATGTTTTAGATGGTCAGATCAGCAGCAGGCCCTCGCCCCTAATGTTTTACAGGGTCAACTCAGCAGCAGGCCCTCGCTCCTAATGTTTTAGAGGGTCATCTCAGCAGCAGACTCTCACCACTAATGTTTTAGATGGTCAAAACAGCAATAGGCCCCCGCCCATAATGTTTTAGAGGGTCACCAGCAGGCCCTTGCTCCTAATGTTTTTGAGGCTCACCAGCAGGCCATCAATCATAATTTTTCAAGGGTGTGTATGATGCCCTCCTTTTATGTGTAATAAAGGGTGTATTGGAGTGCCGGTTCCTTGTAATTTTTGGCAGCGCTTTCACTTAGTGCATAGGCTTTATGATTGTAGGAGTCCCACTACCTGAACAATTGTCCCACAATGTGAATAAGGCCCTCCTTTATGTGATATACCGGTTGTATCGGAGTGCCTCTTCCTTGTAATTTTTGGCAGCACTTGCACTTTATATACAAGTAAATATACAGGAAAGAATGTTTCCTAACAATTTTTCCTCTAAAATCGATTTTATCCTCGGTTTTGTGCGTATTATTGTCAGTCTGTAAAAGTGGCGTACTACTCGGACAACATCATTCCCAGCAGCGATCTGGAAGTTCAAGATGCATCCAGACATCCTCCTAATCAGTGATGGCCAGTTCGCATTGTTCGCCAGCGAACATATGCGGGCTGCCATCTTTTTTCACAAGTTCGGCGAGGCACAGGTAAGCCCTTACCTGTGCCTGTGCCACGAGCCGGTCTGAAAACAAGTGCGATCACCGGGAGCAGGCAGTTCGAGAACAGCCCGATGAAGGCCCCCGGTGGCTGTTCTCGGAACTGCCTGCTCCCGCTGACCGCACTTGTTTTCAGACCGGCTCGCCGGACTTGTGAAAAAAGATGTCGCAGGCGAACAATGCGAACTGGCCATCACTGCTCCTAATGCTGTTTCCGGACCATTTTAGTCGTGTTTCCATCAATTTCTGACCTTTTCCTGTGAACCAGACAACCTCCCCTCTTCACAGCAGGGGGTGCATGGTTTAATGCTCTGGTTCTCCCATTGACTTCCATTGTGCTCGGGTGCTCCCAAAGTGTTCTTCTCGAGCACCAGAGCACAACACTAGACAGAATGCTTGTTTGTAAGGTATATTAACCCCTTGAATACTGGAAGTTTTTCTGTTTTTGCATTTTAATTTTTCTTCCCTGTCTTCATGGAGCCATAACGTTTTTATTTTTCCATTCACATCGCCATATAAGGGTTTGTTTTTGTGGGACAAGTCATACTTTCTAATGGCCTTATTTAATACAATGTAGTGGTAAGTGGGAAAAAAATGGTTTGGGTTTAACAAGTTTTTTCCCTACGGCATTCCCTATAAGTCAAAACTGACCTGTGCCCTTCATTCTCAGGGTCAGTACAATTTTAAAAAAGATACAACATTTGTAGAGGTTTTTTGTGTTTTAACAATTATTTTTTTTTTTTAGCATTGCCATATTCTGACTAGAGATGAGCGAACTCGAACTGTATAGTTCGGGTTCGTACCGAATTTTGGGGTGTCCGTGACATGGACCCGAACCCGGACATTTTCGTAAAAGTCCGGGTTCGGGTCCGGTGTTCGTCGCTTTCTTGGTGCTTTTGTGACGCTTTCTTGGCGCTTTTTGAAAGGCTGCAAAGCAGCCAATCAACAAGCGTCATACTACTTGCCCCAAGAGGCCATCACAGCCATGCCTACTATTGGCATGGCTGTGATTGGCCAGAGCACCATGTGACCCAGCCTCTATTTAAGCTGGAGTCACATAGCGCCGCCCGTCACTCTGCACTGATTAGCGTAGGGAGAGGTTGCGGCTGCGACAGTAGGGCGAGATTAGGCAGATTAACTCCTCCAAAGGACTTGATTATTGATCGATCTGCAGCTGTGGGTCATTGAGCTGCTGATACTCAATTGCTCACTGTTTTTAGGCTGCCCAGACCGTTTGTCAGTCACATTTTTCTGGGGTGATCGGCGGCCATTTTGTGTCTTGTGGTGCGCCAGCACAAGCTGCGACCAAGTGCATTTAACCCTCAATGGTGTGGTTGTTTTTTGGCTAAAGCCTACATCAGGGTGAAGCTGTCACACCAAGTGCATTTAACCAGCAATAGTCTGTTTATTTTTTGGCCATATACTACATCAGGGGCAAGCTGCGCCTGTCACCAAGTGCATTTAACCCTCAATGGTGTGGTTGTTTTTTGGCTAAAGCCTATATCAGGGTGAAGCTGTCACACCAAGTGCATTTAACCAGCAATAGTCTGTTTATTTTTTGGCCATATACTACATCAGGGGCAAGCTGCGCCCGTCACCAAGTGCATTTAACCTTCAGTAGTGTGGTTGGTCAAGCTATCACACCAAGTGCATTTAACCAGCAATAGTCTGTTCATTTTTTGGCCATATACTAAATCAGGGGCAAGCTGCGCCCGTCACCAAGTGCATTTAACCAGCAATAGTCTGTTCATTTTTTGGCCATATACTACATCAGGGACAAGCTGCGCCCGTCACCAAGTGCATTTAACCCTCAGTAGTGTGGTTGGTCAAGCTGTGACACCAAGTGCATTTAACCAGCAATAGTCTGTTCATTTTTTGGCCATAAACTACATCAGGGGCAAGCTGCGCCCGTCACCAAGTGCATTTAACCCTCAGTAGTGTGGTTGGTCAAGCTATCACACCAAGTGCATTTAACCAGCAATAGTCTGTTCATTTTTTGGCCATATACTACATCAGGGGCAAGCTGCGCCCGTCACCAAGTGCATTTAACCAGCAATAGTGTGGTTATTTTTTGGCCATATCCCAGTCTAATTCTGTCACTAAATCCATACCGGTCACCCAGCGCCAAAATACTAGGCCTCAAATTTATATCCCGCTAAATCTGTCGTTACCGCTGTACTGTTGTGGCTGGGCAAGTTATTTAGTGTCCGTCAAAGCACATTTTTTGTTCTGGGTTGAAATACAATTCCCAATTTAGCAATTTCATAATTTAGTGGTTCCTGCTATATCAGAGCTATTTGAAATCTATCCCTAAAAGGGTATATAATATTCAAGGTGCACATAGGGTCATTCAGAATAACTTCACACACACGCTACTGTGCATTTCCAAGTCTAATTCTGTCAGTAAATCCATACCGGTCACCCAGCGCCTAAATACTAGGCCTCAAATTTATATCCCGCTGAATTTGAATACAATACATTGGGCCAAATAATATTTTTGTTGTTGTGGTGAACCATAACAATGAGGAAAACATCTAGTTAGGGACGCGGACGTGGACATGGTCGTGGTGGTGTTAGTGGACCCTCTGGTGCTGGGAGAGGACGTGGCCGTTCTGCCACATCCACACGTCCTAGTGTACCAACTACCTCAGGTCCCAGTAGCCGCCAGAATTTACAGCGATATATGGTGGGGCCCAATGCCGTTCTAAGGATGGTAAGGCCTGAGCAGGTACAGGCATTAGTCAATTGGGTGGCCGACAGTGGATCCAGCACGTTCACATTATCTCCCACCCAGTCTTCTGCAGAAAGCGCACAGATGGCGCCTGAAAACCAACCCCATCAGTCTGTCACATCACCCCCATGCATACCAGGGAAACTGTCTCAGCCTCAAGTTATGCAGCAGTCTCTTATGCTGTTTGAAGACTCCGCTGGCAGGGTTTCCCAAGGGCATCCACCTAGCCCTTCCCCAGCGGTGAAAGACATAGAATGCACTGACGCACAACCACTTATGTTTCCTGATGATGAGGACATGGGAATACCACCTCAGCATGTCTCTGATGATGACGAAACACAGGTGCCAACTGCTGCGTCTTTCTGCAGTGTGCAGACTGAACAGGAGGTCAGGGATCAAGACTGGGTGGAAGACGATGCAGGGGACGATGAGGTCCTAGACCCCACATGGAATGAAGGTCGTGCCACTGACTTTCACAGTTCGGAGGAAGAGGCAGTGGTGAGACCAAGCCAACAGCGTAGCAAAAGAGGGAGCAGTGGGCAAAAGCAGAACACCCGCCACCAAGAGACTCCGCCTGCTACTGACCGCCGCCATCTGGGACCGAGCACCCCAAAGGCAGCTTCAAGGAGTTCCCTGGCATGGCACTTCTTCAAACAATGTGCTGACGACAAGACCCGAGTGGTTTGCACGCTGTGCCATCAGAGCCTGAAGCGAGGCATTAACGTTCTGAACCTGAGCACAACCTGCATGACCAGGCACCTGCATGCAAAGCATGAACTGCAGTGGAGTAAACACCTTAAAACCAAGGAAGTCACTCAGGCTCCCCCTGCTACCTCTTCTGCTGCTGCCGCCTCGGCCTCTTCTGCTGCTGCCGCCTCGGCCTCTTCCTCCGCCTCTGGAGGAAAGTTGGCACCTGCCGCCCAGCAAACAGGGGATGTACCACCAACACCACCACCACCACCTCCGTCACCAAGCGTCTCAACCATGTCACACGGCAGCGTTCAGCTCTCCATCTCACAAACATTTGAGAGAAAGCGTAAATTCCCACCTAGCCACCCTCGATCCCTGGCCCTGAATGCCAGCATTTCTAAACTACTGGCCTATGAAATGTTGTCATTTAGGCTGGTGGACACAGACAGCTTCAAACAGCTCATGTCGCTTGCTGTCCCACAGTATGTTGTTCCCAGCCGCCACTACTTCTCCAAGAGAGCCGTGCCTTCCCTGCACAACCAAGTATCCGATAAAATCAAGTGTGCACTGCGCAACACCATCTGTAGCAAGGTCCACCTAACCACAGATACGTGGACCAGTAAGCACGGCCAGGGACGCTATATCTCCCTAACTGCACACTGGGTAAATGTAGTGGCAGCTGGGCCCCAGGCGGAGAGCTGTTTGGCGCACGTCCTTCCGCCGCCAAGGATCGCAGGGCAACATTCTTTGCCTCCTGTTGCCACCTCCTCCTTCTCGGCTTCCTCCTCCTCTTCTTCCACCTGCTCATCCAGTCAGCCACACACCTTCACCACCAACTTCAGCTCAGCCCGGGGTAAACGTCAGCAGGCCATTCTGAAACTCATATGTTTGGGGGACAGGCCCCACACCGCACAGGAGTTGTGGCGGGGTATAGAACAACAGACCGACGAGTGGTTGCTGCCGGTGAGCCTCAAGCCCGGCCTGGTGGTGTGTGATAATGATGGGCGAAATCTCGTTGCAGCTCTGGGACTAGCCAATTTGACGCACATCCCTTGCTTGGCGCATGTGCTGAATTTGGTGGTGCAGAAGATCATACACAACTACCCCGACATGTCAGAGCTGCTGCATAAAGTGCGGGCCGTCTGTTCGCGCTTCCGGCGTTCACATCCTGCTGCTGCTCGCCTGTCTGCGCTACAGCGTAACTTCGGCCTTCCCGCTCACCGCCTCATATGCGACGTGCCCACCAGGTGGAACTCCACCTTGCACATGCTGGACAGACTGTGCGAGCAGCAGCAGGCCATAGTGGAGTTTCAGCTGCAGCATGCACGGGTCAGTTGCACTACAGAACAGCACCACTTCACCACCAATGACTGGGCCTCCATGCGAGACCTGTGTGCCCTGTTGCGCTGTTTCGAGTACTCCACCAACATGGCCAGTGGCGATGACGCCGTTATCAGCGTTACAATACCACTTCTATGTCTCCTTGAGAAAACACTTAGGGCGATGATGCAAGAGGAGGTGGCCCAGGAGGAGGAGGAGGAGGAGGAAGAGGGGTCATTTTTAGCACTTTCAGGCCAGTCTCTTCGAAGTGACTCAGAGGGAGGTTTTTGGCAACAGCAGAGGCCAGGTAAAAATGTGGCCAGACAGGGCCCACTACTGGAGGACGAGGAGGACGAGGATGAGGAGGAGGTGGAGGAGGATGAGGATGAAGCATGGTCACAGCGGGGTGGCACCCAACGCAGCTCGGGTCCATCACTGGTGCGTGGCTGGGGGGAAAGGCAGGACGATGACGATACGCCTCCCACAGAGGACAGCTTGTCCTTACCCCTGGGCAGCCTGGCACACATGAGCGACTACATGCTGCAGTGCCTGCGCAACGACAGCAGAGTTGCCCACATTTTAACCTGTGCGGACTACTGGGTTGCCACCCTGCTGGATCCACGCTACAAAGACAATGTGCCCACCTTACTTCCTGCAC
This sequence comes from Bufo gargarizans, assembly GCF_014858855.1. Taxonomy (NCBI): domain Eukaryota; kingdom Metazoa; phylum Chordata; class Amphibia; order Anura; family Bufonidae; genus Bufo; species Bufo gargarizans. The sequence goes on from NC_058080.1 coordinate 100,019,045, forward strand.
TGGAGCGTGATAGGAAGATGCGCGAGTACAAGCGCACGTTGGTAGACGCGCTACTGAGAGCATTCCCAAATGTCACAGGGGAACAAGTGGAAGCCCAAGGCCAAGGCAGAGGAGGAGCAAGAGGTCGCCAAGGCAGCTGTGTCAATGCCAGCTCCTCTGAGGGCAGGGTTAGCATGGCAGAGATGTGGAAAACTTTTGTCAACACGCCACAGCTAACTGCACCACCACCTGATACGCAACGTGTTAGCAGGAGGCAACATTTCACTAACATGGTGGAACAGTACATGTGCACACCCCTCCACGTACTGACTGATGATTCGGCCCCATTCAACTTCTGGGTCTCTAAATTGTCCACGTGGCCAGAGCTAGCCTTTTATGCCTTGGAGGTGCTGGCCTGCCCGGCGGCCAGCGTTTTGTCTGAACGTGTATTCAGCACGGCAGGGGGCGTCATTACAGACAAACGCAGCCGCCTGTCTACAGCCAATGTGGACAAGCTGACGTTCATAAAAATGAACCAGGCATGGATCCCACAGGATCTGTCCGTCCCTTGTCCAGATTAGACATTAACTACCTCCCCTTAACCATATATTATTGGACTCCAGGGCACTTCCTCATTCAATCCTATTTTTATTTTTATTTTACCATTATATTGCGAGGCTACCCAAAGTTGAATGAACCTCTCCTCTGTCTGGGTGCCGGGGCCTAAATATATGCCAATGGACTGTTCCAATGTTGGGTGACGTGAAGCCTGATTCTCTGCTATGACATGCAGACTGATTCTCTGCTGACATGAAGCCAGATCCTCTGTTACGGGACCTCTCTCCTCTGCCTGGGTGCTGGGCCTAAATTTATGAAAATGGACTCTTACAGTGGTGGGTGACGTGAAGCCTGATTCTCTGCTATGATATGAAGACTGATTCTCTGCTGACATGAAGCCAGTGTCACGGCTGTTTAAGGGTAACAAGAGTATACACAGTAAAAAGAGCTACTGACCGGACCCAAACTAGGGAAGAGAAAGGGTGACCCCTGTCAGACCCTCAACACTCTCCCTATGCTGCTAAAGCACATGCCCGGATCCAAATGGTGGAACGAGGCATGCCCGCGTACCTTAGACTGATGAGCCCTGTAACCCCTACAATAGTGGAAGGGGCACGGCCTCCGATGCCCTGCACAGAATAAGGAGGGAACCGGGGCCACCTCAGATCCAGTCAGGAAATCACCAGGTACATAACAAAGTCTGCACACTTAGCTGATGGAGCTGCAGCCGTAGAGAAGACGGATCCAAGGACCGCTGGCAATATCCGGAGTGCTTGCAGCAGCAGAACACAGGTCCAGAGAACTAGTAGCTAAAGGAGTGAAGATACTCAAGGCAGAGCTACAACTGAAAGGAGAAATATAATCCACGCCCTGCAATAGGAGGAGGGGTGATTTAAAGGCAGAGAAATCAAACGCAGGAGAGACAGCTGAGAGTAAGACCTCATCACAGGGGCGGAGAAACAGAACAGTGAGAAAACCTCCAACCCTAAGTGACATCATCACAGGGGTGGAGACACAGAGCTTTGAGAACGTCTCAAAGCTCTGGTAGTGACAGCCAGATTGTCTGTTACGGGACCTCTCTCCTCTGCCTGTGTGCTGGGCCTAAATATATGCCAATGGACTGTTGCAGTGGTGGCTGACGTGAAGCCTCATTCTCTGCTATGACATGCAGACTAATTCTCTGCTGACATGAAGCCAGATCCTCTGTTACGGGACCTCTCTCCTCTGCCTGGGTGCTGGGCCTAAATTTATGAAAATGGACTCTTACAGTGGTGGGTGACGTGAAGCCTGATTCTCTGCTAGTGACAGTACCCCCCCTTCTACGGGTGGACTCCGGACACCCAGGACCCACCTTCCCAGGATGAGCCCTATGAAATGCCCTGATAAGGCGAGTGGCTTTAATGTCCGACATCGGAACCCACATCCTCTCCTCAGGACCATAACCCTTCCAATGAACGAGGTACTGAAGAGAACCGCGGACAATGCGAGAGTCCACAATTCTGGAAACCTCAAACTCCAGATTGCCATCAACCAAAATCGGAGGAGGAGGCAAAGAGGAGGGTACCGTGGGCTGGACATATGGTTTTAAGAGAGATCTGTGAAAAACATTATGTATCTTCCAAACCCGTGGAAGATCAAGGCGGAAGGCAACAGGATTGATGACTGACAAAATTTTATAAGGCCCAATAAACTTGGGGCCCAATTTCCAGGAGGGAACCTTCAGTTTAATATTTCTTGTAGACAACCACACCAGATCACCCACATTCAGGTCCGGACCAGGCACACGTCTCTTATCAGCCACACGCTTATACTTCTCACTCATCTTTCTGAGATTACTCTGAATCTTTTGCCAAATGGTAGACAAAGACGAGGAAAATCTCTCCTCCTCAGGTAAACCAGAAAGAGCCCCTCCCGAGAATGTCCCAAACTGCGGATGGAACCCATATGCACCAAAAAATGGTGACTTATCAGAAGATTCCTGACGACGGTTGTTCAAAGCAAACTCAGCAAGAGGGAGAAATGAACACCAATCCTCCTGGTTCTCTGCCACAAAACAGCGCAAATATGTCTCCAGATTCTGATTGAGGCGCTCAGTCTGACCATTCGACTGCGGGTGAAAAGCAGAAGAGAAGGACAGCCGAACCCCCAGGCGAGAACAGAAAGCCTTCCAGAACCTGGACACAAACTGCGTGCCTCTATCGGAAACAATCTCAGAGGGAATGCCGTGCAATTTAACAATATGATCGACAAAAGCTTGCGCCAACGTTTTAGCATTGGGTAAACCAGGGAAAGGAACGAAATGAGCCATCTTGCTAAAACGGTCCACGACCACCAGGATCACCGACTTCCCCGAGGAACGAGGAAGATCCGTGATAAAGTCCATGGACAGGTGTGTCCAAGGACGGGAAGGTATGGGTAACGGGAGAAGGGAACCTGAAGGTCGTGAACGAGGGACCTTAGCGCGAGCGCACGTCTCACAAGCCGCCACAAAACCCTCCACAGACTTACGAAGAGCCGGCCACCAAAATCTCCGAGCAATGAGATCTACCGTGGCTCTACTCCCGGGGTGACCAGCAAGAACTGTATCATGATGTTCCTTAAAGAGTTTGTGACGTAGCTCAGGAGGCACGAACAACTTCCCGGAGGGACAACGGGCAGGTGCCTCAGACTGGGCAGCCTGGACCTCGGCCTCCAAATCGGAATATAGAGCAGAAACAACTACCCCCTCCGCCAAAATGGGACCCGGGTCCTCGGAGTTTCCTCCTCCCGGAAAACAGCGAGAGAGAGCATCAGCCTTCACATTCTTGATCCCAGGGCGGAAAGTAACAACAAAATTAAATCTGGAGAAGAACAGAGACCATCTGGCCTGTCTCGGATTCATACGCCTGGCCGACTCCAGGTACGCCAGATTCTTATGGTCGGTAAAAACGGTGATAGGGTGCCTGGCCCCCTCCAACCAATGGCGCCATTCCTCGAAAGCCAACTTGATGGCCAACAACTCCCTATCTCCCACATCATAGTTTCTCTCTGCCGGGGAGAGTTTTCTAGAGAAAAAGGCACAAGGTCGCCATTTGGCAGGAGAGGGGCCCTGGGACAAAACTGCACCCACACCCACCTCGGAAGCATCCACCTCAACAATAAAAGGTAAGGAAACATCGGGATGCAGCAAGATGGGAGCAGACGCAAAACTCTCTTTAATCTTAGAAAAGGCTGCAAGCGCCTCCTCCGACCAAGAGGAAAAATCCGTCCCCTTTTTTGTCATGTCAGTAAGGGGTTTGACAATAGAGGAATAATTCAAAATGAACTTTCTGTAGTAGTTAGCAAAACCCAGAAAGCGCATCAATGCCTTCTGATTTTCAGGAAGCTCCCACTCCAGCACAGCACGGACCTTCTCCGGATCCATGCGAAAACCAGAAGCAGAGAGGAGAAAACCCAGAAATTGAATCTCTGATACCATAAAAAGACATTTCTCCAGCTTGGCATACAGTTTATTTTCCCGCAGTATCTGCAGGACCTGAAAAAGATGATCCTGATGAGTCTGAACATCAGGGGAAAAAATCAAAATATCATCAAGATACACCAATACAAATTTCCCCATTAAATGATAGAAAATACTATTAACAAAATGCTGAAAGACGGCCGGAGCATTCATCAGGCCGAAAGGCATAACGAGATTCTCGAAATGCCCGTTAGGGGTATTAAAGGCCGTTTTCCATTCATCCCCCTCTCTGACCCTGACCAGGTTGTACGCGCCTCTCAGATCCAATTTGGAAAACACCTTGGCCCCAACAATTTGGTTGAAGAGGTCCGGGATCAGAGGAAGGGGATAGGGATCGCGAATCGTGATACGGTTCAGCTCCCTAAAATCTAAGCAAGGTCTCAGAGAGCCATCTTTTTTTTTAACAAAAAAAAAACCCGCGGCAACAGGCGACTTTGAGGGACGAATATGCCCCTTCTCGAGACTCTCAGAGATATAGGTTCGCATTGCGAGTCTCTCCGGTTGTGAGAGATTGTAGAGGCGTGCCTTTGGCAGCTTGGCGCCGGGAATGAGGTTAATGGGACAGTCAAACTCCCGGTGAGGAGGTAGCTCCTGAACACCGCTCTCGGAAAACACATCCGAGAAATCAGAGAGAAATGATGGCAGAGTTTTAGTAGACACCTCAGCAAGAGTGGCTGTGAGACAATTCTCTCTACAAAAGTCACTCCACTCATTTATTTGCCTTCCTTGCCAATCAATAGTGGGGTTATGTCTAGTGAGCCAGGGTAGCCCCAAAACTAGAGGAGAAGGCAATCCGTTAAGGACAAAACAAGATATCTCCTCCACATGAGTGTCACCTACAGCTAGCCGGATATTGTGAACAATGCCTTTCAGAGATCTCTGCGAGAGTGGGGCAGAGTCAATAGCAAAAACAGGTATATCCTTTTCTAATGTACAAACCTGAAACCCATGCAAAGCTACAAATTGAGTGTCAATAAGATTGACGGCCGCTCCACTATCGACAAAAATCTCACAAGGAATGACCTTGCTCTCTAGCGCCACCCTGGCAGACAGGAGAAAACGGGAACTGCAGGTCAGAGGAAAAGCATCAATTCCCACATCAACTTTGCCCAAAGTAGCAGATGAAGCAGAACTTGATGATCTACCTCTTGAGGTTTTTCTCTTATTATCGCTCTTAGTACAGTTCAGGAATCTCCTAGACGGACAAACATTTGCCAAATGACCTATGCCCCCACAACAAAAACACACCATATTCTGAGGACTAAATCCTCTTTTATCAGGGGCAAGTCGGCCTAGCTGCATGGGCTCCTCCTCAGAGGGGAGCGAGACAGGATGAGACCCCTGCATACTGAATGAGTCCGCACCATTGCCCCTAGACTGACAATGGCTGGACGGAGAGGTCTTGTTTCTTTCCCTTAGACGCCTGTCAAGGCGTACCGCCAATGACATGGCAGACTCTAAGGATGTTGGTCTCTCATGGAAAGCAAAGGCATCTTTCAAACCCTCTGAGAGACCATGACAGAACTGACTTCGGAGTGCAGCATCATTCCAGCCTGAATCAGCTGCCCATCTCCGAAATTCAGAACAATAAAGCTCCGCAGACAGTTTGTTCTGGCATAGAACACGTAAGTTCGATTCTGCCAGAGCAACACGATCCGGGTCATCATATATCTGCCCCAGGGCCACAAAAAACCTCTCCACGGATCGCAGGGAAGGATCCCCTGATGGCAGCGAAAAAGCCCAAGTCTGAGCATTACCTCTGAGCAGGGAGATGACAATCCTCACCCTCTGTTCCTCATTACCAGAGGAGTGGGGACACAAACAAAAATGGAGTTTACATGCCTCTCTGAAGCGAACAAAATTCTCACTGCCCCCGGAGAACGTTTCCGGAAGTGAGACCTTTGGCTCGCAACAGACTCCATGAGCCGGAGCAGAGCCCAATGCTTGTAGCTGAGTCAGAGATTGACGGAGATCCGCTACTTCCAAAGAAAGACCCTGCATGCGGTCAACCAGGTCAGAAAGCGGATCCATGTCAACAAGGACGGTTTTGGTGGATTATAATGTCACGGCTGTTTAAGGGTAACAAGAGTATACACAGTAAAAAGAGCTACTGACCGGACCCAAACTAGGGAAGAGAAAGGGTGACCCCTGTCAGACCCTCAACACTCTCCCTATGCTGCTAAAGCACATGCCCGGATCCAAATGGTGGAACGAGGCATGCCCGCGTACCTTAGACTGATGAGCCCTGTAACCCCTACAATAGTGGAAGGGGCACGGCCTCCGATGCCCTGCACAGAATAAGGAGGGAACCGGGGCCACCTCAGATCCAGTCAGGAAATCACCAGGTACATAACAAAGTCTGCACACTTAGCTGATGGAGCTGCAGCCGTAGAGAAGACGGATCCAAGGACCGCTGGCAATATCCGGAGTGCTTGCAGCAGCAGAACACAGGTCCAGAGAACTAGTAGCTAAAGGAGTGAAGATACTCAAGGCAGAGCTACAACTGAAAGGAAGAAATATAATCCACGCCCTGCAATAGGAGGAGGGGTGATTTAAAGGCAGAGAAATCAAACGCAGGAGAGACAGCTGAGAGTAAGACCTCATCACAGGGGCGGAGAAACAGAACAGTGAGAAAACCTCCAACCCTAAGTGACATCATCACAGGGGTGGAGACACAGAGCTTTGAGAACGTCTCAAAGCTCTGGTAGTGACAGCCAGATTGTCTGTTACGGGACCTCTCTCCTCTGCCTGTGTGCTGGGCCTAAATATATGCCAATGGACTGTTGCAGTGGTGGCTGACGTGAAGCCTCATTCTCTGCTATGACATGCAGACTAATTCTCTGCTGACATGAAGCCAGATCCTCTGTTACGGGACCTCTCTCCTCTGCCTGGGTGCTGGGCCTAAATTTATGAAAATGGACTCTTACAGTGGTGGGTGACGTGAAGCCTGATTCTCTGCTATGACATGAAGACTGATTCTCTGCTGACATGAAGCCAGATTGTCTGTTACGGGACCTCTCTCCTCTGCCTGTGTGCTGGGCCTAAATATATGCCAATGGACTGTTGCAGTGGTGGCTGACGTGAAGCCTCATTCTCTGCTATGACATGCAGACTAATTCTCTGCTGACATGAAGCCAGATCCTCTGTTACGGGACCTCTCTCCTCTGCCTGGGTGCTGGGCCTAAATTTATGAAAATGGACTCTTACAGTGGTGGGTAACGTGAAGCCTGATTCTCTGCTATGACATGAAGACTGATTCTCTGCTGACATGAAGCCAGATTGTCTGTTACGGGACCTCTCTCCTCTGCCTGTGTGCTGGGCCTAAATATATGCCAATGGACTGTTGCAGTGGTGGCTGACGTGAAGCCTCATTCTCTGCTATGACATGCAGACTAATTCTCTGCTGACATGAAGCCAGATCCTCTGTTACGGGACCTCTCTGCTCTGCCTGGGTGCTGGGCCTAAATTTATGAAAATGGACTCTTACAGTGGTGGGTGACGTGAAGCCTGATTCTCTGCTATGACATGAAGACTGATTCTCTGCTGACATGAAGCCAGATTGTCTGTTACGGGACCTCTCTCCTCTGCCTGTGTGCTGGGCCTAAATATATGCCAATGGACTGTTGCAGTGGTGGCTGACGTGAAGCCTCATTCTCTGCTATGACATGCAGACTAATTCTCTGCTGACATGAAGCCAGATTGTCTGTTACGGGACCTCTCTCCTCTGCCTGGGTTCCGGGGCCTAAATATCTGAGAATGGACTGTTCCAGTGGTGGGTGACGGGAAGCCAGATTCTCTGCTATGGGACCTCTCTCCAATTGATTTTGGTTAATTTTTATTTATTTAATTTTTATTTTAATTCATTTCCCTATCCACATTTGTTTGCAGGGGATTTACCTATATGTTGCTGCCTTTTGCAGCCCTCTAGCCCTTTCCTGGGCTGTTTTACAGCCTTTTTAGTGCCGAAAAGTTCGGGTCCCCATTGACTTCAATGGGGTTCGGGTTCGGGACGAAGTTCGGATCGGGTTCGGATCCCGAACCCGAACATTTTCGGGAAGTTCGGCCGAACTTCTCGAACCCGAACATCCAGGTGTTCGCTCAACTCTAATTCTGACCCCTATAACTTTTTAATGGTTTTATCTAATAGTTTTTTTGGGATGATCTGTAGTTTTTATAGATACTATTTTGGAGTGTGTGTGACTTTTTGATCACATTTTAATACATTTTTTGGGGTAAGAGAATCGAAAAAATTGGGAATCAGTCATTTTGATTTTTTTTTCTGTTAAGCAATTCGCCATATGAGATAAATATTTTTAGATTTTAATAGTATGGGTGTTTTTTGACATGGCAATAGGGCCCACAGCAAATGATGTGACTTAACTCTCTCCCCCCCCCCCCCCCCCCCTTACTCAAGCAACTCCCTCCTCGCGTGCAACCCTGTTATGTTCCCAAAAGTGCTGTAGTGTTCGATTTGATGTTGTGGCACAGTTTTCTAGGCTTCCCATTTTTGCAGAAAGAAACTCTGCTAAGAGGTTGGCCATGTGTTGCGGGTCACCTCCATAATGTGTCATATCTGTGTAGAAGAGTTGTGGTCTAATTTGGACACTTTTTATAGGTGCAGAGTGGAAAAGTTTCACATCTATATTTGCAACAAATGTATCAATAACATGTGACTCTTGGTAAATCTCACTCAAAATGGATCGCCTGTTTCAAATTAGACTTGTCTCAAATCCTGTAATTTCTCTATGTATGGTGGCTCATCCTTATTGGTCTATAGAAATAGGTGCACTGTATGCAGACTGCCCCCCAGTCTGTAATCAAAACAGGAGTAAATATAGGATAATACAGGCACTCTCACATCAAGAATGTATCCCGGCAATTGTAAAAAAAATAGAGGACTTTATTCACAAATTGATCAAATCATACATAATTCATCAGGAAAAATCATTAAAATTGGGGGTCATGCACACGGGGGTGCAATTCTCCACCCAGCCCGGAGACACAATAGTGTAGTCCGGGGCAGGTGAAGGCGAACACCACCGTATGCAAGCCACCCAAAGGGTCCTAGCTGGGTACATATAACATAAATCCCACCCTAAAAATATGAAGCCCACCCTAAAATAAAAAGATAATTATAAATAACTGCAAGAAGTGTGTATTAGTAGATTATGCAAATATCATAATTAAGTAGTCAATTTGGATCCATAATTGTTGTTAATTCCTGAATTCATAAATTGTCCACAGTGTTACTCAATGTATCAGTTCAAATATTGCTATTAAATGTGAGTATTGAATTATATATCCCAAATATAAAGGTTGCAGATGAGGTCAGCAAAATGATCAGAGCTGATGCTCATAGGGCGTTCAGTAGCACAGTGTCAGCGTATGTTACCGCATGTACCGCAATGGTCTCAGTCTCCAGGACTCTGCCTCCCGACTCTCCCTGCTGCTGCTGGCGTGCGCTGCTCCTTGGCGTCCCATGTGGTGTCCCACCGGAATAAGACTCTTGAAAGTTGGTGGAGGTGCGCTTGTATCGCTTAGAGTTGTCCAAGTTTCTTCAACAGAATTATTTCTGTATTCGCCGGTCATCCAGTGCAGCTCTGTCAGGGGTCTTTTGGGGCTGCTTATAGTACCAAACGTATTTCAGAGCAACAAGCTCCTTCCTCAGTGGCTCCTATTCGCAGTCCCTGCTTCCTGCTTTTTATACCCAAAATATGGGTGGGACAACATATTCCAAAGGTCTCACGAAACATTGAGATGGATATCTGGACGGATATATGAGATAGACTCATTACATGCAAAGCGAGATATTTCAAGCCTGTTATAATTTGGATGATTATGGCTTACAGCTTATGAAACCCCAAAGTCACAAGGTATCCTTTGCTCAGGGGGTATGGACTAATTAGCTTAGAATATTGAACCTTTTCACAAAATTCTAATTTTAAGCTGCATTAATGCAATTCCCTTTAATTTGCATTACTGAAACAAATGGACTTTTGCACGATATTCTAATTTTTCGAGTTTCACCTGTATATGCTTAACATAATAAATAACATAAGTACATATAAGATATAGATTTCCTTAATACCTTCTTAGATATAATCCTATTGAGCAATATCCATTTAAGATCATAAATGTACAAACAAGAAAACGCATCTGATCATAATGCGTTTTTTTATGATCAGATGAGTTTTCTTGTTTGTACATTTATGATCTTAAACAGATATTGCATACGGTGGTGTTCGCATTCACCTGCCCGGACTACACTATTGTGTCTCTGGGCCGGGTGGAAAATTGCACCCCCAATTTTAATGATTTTTATTGATGAATTATGTATGATTTGATCAATTTGTGAATAAAGTCCTCAAGTTTTTTTTACAATTGCCTTGATGAATTCTTGGATGTGAGAGTGCCTGTATTATCCTATATCTACTCTTGTCTCAAATCCTGTCTTAAATGATAAATGTGCGTCTCTGCCTTTAGAAATAATTCACCTTGCTTCTTAGATAAGAGATTGTGTTTATCACTTCCCCACAAAAGGGATTATGGAATATTGTTTAACCGCTTCCCGACTGCCTAAAGCAGGATTGCGTCCTGGCGGCGGTCGGGTCATTCCTCCTGGACGCATCCGTGCGTCATCTTGCGAGACGCGAGATGACGCACCAAGCCGGCCCGCACATGCACAGTGAGGGCTGGGAATCGTCGCAGGAGAAGTTCGTCACCAGCCTGCCAGCCAATGATCATCGCTGGCAGGCTGGTGACTTTTGAAAAATCGAATCACAAGCCATATAACTCATTATATTTATAAATATAGTGTGTTAAAGAGGACCTTTCCCTACTTTAAAAACTAACAACTAACTATATCAGCGGGCAGAGCGGCGCCCAGGGGTCCCCCTGCACTTACTAGTATGTCTGGGCGCAGCTCCGTTCGCCCGGTATAGGCTCCGGTGTCTGCAGCTCCCTCTGTTGTATTGGGCAGAGTTTTTGTATTAGGCGTGTCCCTTGCTGCAGCGCTGGCCAATCGCAGCGCACAGCTCATAGCCTGTGACTCCCAGGCTATGAGCTGTGCGCTGCGATTGGCCAGCGCTGCAGCAAGGGACAACCCTAATACAAAAACTCCGCCCAGTACAACAGAGGGAGCTGCAGACACCGGAGCCTATACCGGGCGAACGGAGCTGCGCCCAGACATACTAGTAAGTGCAGGGGGACCCCTGGGCGCCGCTCTGCCCTCTGATATAGTTAGTTTTTAGTTTTTAAAGTAGTGAAAGGTCCTCTTTAAATGGCTTCTGTGCTCTCTGGTGGTTCTTTTTCGTCGGTTGGTCCCAGCAGAGAGCACAGATAAACTGTAAGTGCACAAAACACCTTACATTTAGCCCTAGATCACCCCCCATCACCCCAATTAACCCCTTGATCTCCCCTGTCAATCACTAGTGAAAGGGAAAAAAGTGATCAGTGTAAACTGTCACTTTTTTCACCAGTATTGACTGTTAGGTTTTAGGATAGTTTAGGCCCCTTTGTTAGGTGGTTAGCGCCTAGCCCACCGCACCGCAGTTACTGATTCGCTGATTAGCGTATCGCTAATCAGCATTGGTACTTTTATAGTATCTGTAAGGGATCAGAACTACTGATCACAGTCAGATCTATAAATAGTATTAGTATCACCTTAGTTCGCCCTCCACCCAAAACGCAGTGTTTGCCCGATCAGGCCTGATCGATCGCCCACACGTGCGTTCACCCACGCCCGCCCCGCCACAGTGACTATTTTTTTTTTATCACTGTGCAATCACTACACAAGCGCATGTGGTATCGCCGTACTCAGGAGAAGTAGGGAAATGTGTTTTGGGGTGTCTTTTTACATATACCCATGCTGGGTGAGAGAATATATAATAAAAATGGGAAAAGTTGACTTTTAGAGAGATTTCTCTCACCCAGCATGGGTATATGTAAAAAGACACCCTAAAACACATTGCCCTACTTCTCCTGAGTACGGCGATACCACATGTGTGACACTTTTTTGCAGCCTAGGTGCACAAAGGGGCCCAAAATCGATTAAGTATCTTGAGGATTTCACAGGGCATTTTTTACGCATTTGGATTCCAAACTACTTCTCATGCTTAATGGCCCCTAAAATGCTGGGGCAGTATAAATACCCCACAAGTGACCCCATTTTGGAAAGAAGACACCCCAAGGTATTCCGTGAGGGGCATGGTGAGTTCATGTAAAGTTTTATTTTTTGTCACAAGTTAGTGGAATATGAGACTTTGTAATAAAATAAAAAATATAAATAAATAAATCATTTTCCGCTAACTTGTGCCCCAAATTTTTTTGGAGGAACTCGCCATGCCCCTCACAGAATACCTTGGGGTGTCTTCTTTCCAAAATGGGGTCACTTGTGGGGTATTTATAATGCCCTGGCATTTTAGGGGCCCTTAAGCGTGAGAAGTAGTTTGGAATCCAAATGCGTAAAAATGCCCTGTGAAATCCTGAAAGTACTCATTGGAATTTGGGCCCCTTTGCGCATCTTGGCTGCAAAAAAGTGTCACACATGTGGTAACGCCGTACTCAGGAGAAGTAGGGCAATGTGTTTTGGGGTGTCTTTTTACATATACCCATGCTGGGTGAGAGAAATATCTCTGTCAAATGACAACTTTGTATAAAAAAAGGGAAAAGTTGTCTTTTAGAGAGATATTTCTCTCACCCAGCATGGGTATATGTAAAAAGACACATTGCCCTACTTCTCCTGAGTACAGCGATACCACATGTATGACACTTTTTTGCAGCCTAGGTGCGCAAAGGGGCCCAAATTCCAATGAGTACTTTCAGGATTTTTGTAAACACTATAACACTATAGTGTTTGTAAACACTATAACTTTTACCCAAACCAGTAAATATACACTTATTGCATTTTTTTTTATCAAAGACATGTAGAACAAAAAATTTAGAGAAAAATGTATATAGAAATGTAGTTTTATTTGAAAAATTTTACAAGTGTAAGTGAAAAATGTCATTTTTTTGCAAAAATTGCGGTCAATTTCAATTAATAACAAAAAAAGTAAAAATGTCAGCAGCAATGAAATACCACCCAATGAAAGCTCTATTAGTGAGAAGAAAAGGAGGTAAAATTCATTTGGGTGGTAAGTTGTATAACCAAGCAATAAACCTTGAATTGTAAAAAGTGGTCTGGTCATTAAGGGGGTTTAAGCTAGGGGAGCTGAGGTGGTTAAAGCTAAATCCAGCACATTATAATAAACTTTCTTGTATTACAAGTATTTAAAGAAATGCTTATATTTGTAGTTATTCTAAGAATACTATGAGACTGGCACCACCTACTGTTTCTATTGAGCAGCCTTTCTGTGTCTCACTTGCTCAATCCTGCTCCTTTGTGTGTGCGAGGAATTCCTGGTATGATGAGTCGGCTGCTTCTGAAACAGCATCTTCTCTGCTTCTCAGAGGAAATACTGAGCAAGTGCAATTATAACTGTGTCTCACTCTATTATTAATTACCCCAAATCTGCTTTAAGAAGCAGAGAAGATACATATCCTCCCTCATTTCTGTTTACCATCCTACTCCCGAACTCCGTTCTGCCAACGGATTAACATCCTCCATAATTCATCCTCTCATTCCCATCTTCAAGACTTTTCATTAGCTGCACCAGCTTTCCAGAATGCAATGCAGCGGACAACCAGGTTAAATACCAACTTCCTTAGCTTTTTAGGTAGTCTTATCACATTTCCTAAACCGACTCTTTACCCTTTAACCCGTGACCCTCATTCTTCAGATCAGAACACCATCATCCAAAAGTAATCCTATGTTTCATAGTATAAAAATGTCATTTTTGAACCAGTGATATTAAACGCAATTTGCATAGTTCAAATACATTTTGCAACATTATTATTGAGGACAAAGATGATGAGATTGTGGACTGGATGGCTCACTTCTCTTCTCAGTCACAGCAGGACAATGTAGAGGCTACCTCTGAGTCTGACACTGTGCTTTGCAGCCAGAGGTCACAGCATTCATCCTGCTCCTGCTTGCAACCCCAGATAAGTCTTTCAGTTCCACCCTCTTTGTTTTCACTGCATCATCCTAGTTGGGCGTCTTCTTTTTTCCAAAATAAGGTAACAAAAACCCACCACAAGCTACAGAAGATAGTCAAGAGTGTCTCTGTTTATGAGGTGTGAGAGCAATCAGCGTTTATACTGCCATGAGGAGGTGGGAAGGGGCGGCATAGCTGTGTTGATGGTAGTGATAATAGTGACATCTCTAGCCAAAGTGGTGGCAGTAATAGCAACAGTGGCACTCAGGACAAATACAGAGCAGGGAACATTGTTGGGTGCCCCTCCCCCTGCCAACACGCCTAGAGGAAGAAGGCACAAGGACAGAGCATATCAGAACTGTAAGTATCTTTTCTATCTGCGATGCACCCCTGACCAGCTCCCCCTGCGTTACATGCACCCCTGACCAGCGCCCCTGCGTTACATGCACCCCTGACCAGCGCCCCTGCGTTACATGCACTCCTGACCAGCGCCCCCTGCCTTACATGCACCCTTGACTTGCGCTACAAGCACCCCTGACCAGCGCACCCTGAGTTACACGCACCCCTGACAAGTGCCCCCTGCATTACACACACCCCTGACCAGCGCCCTCTGCATTACATGCACCCCTGACCAGCGCCTCCTGTGTTACATTCATGTCTGACCAGCACCCCCTGCGTTACATGCACCCCTGACCAGCGCCACTGCGTTACATGCACTCCTGACCAGTGCCCCCTGCCTTACATGCACCCTTGACTTGCGCTACAAGCACCCCTGACCAGCGCACCCTGAGTTACACGCACCCCTGACAAGTGCCCCCTGCATTACACACACCCCTGACCAGCGCCCTCTGCATTACATGCACCCCTAACCAGCGCCCCCTGTGTTACATTCATGCCTGACCAGCGCCCCCTGCGTTACATGCACCCCTGACCAGCGCACCCTGAATTACATGTACCCCTGACCAGCGCACCCTGCATTACATGCACCCCTGACCAGCACCCCCTGCGTTGCATGCACCCCTGACTAGTGCACCTTGTGTTACAAGCACCCCTGACCAGCGCACCCCGAGTTACACGCACCCCTGACCGCCACACTACGCATTACACGCACCCCTGACCGCCGCATTCTGCGTTACAAGCAGAATAAGTAGCATTAGTTGCAGTCACCAACAACACCCACAGGGTTATTTCACAAAAGGATGAAGAGTTTAGAGAAGTCAGGAGAAGTGAACAATATAGGACAACATAACTGATTTGAAAAAAAGTTATGTTGTCCTAGACAGTGATGGTCAGTTCGCAGTGTTCGCCAGCGAACAGATGCGGGCTGCCATCTTTAGTAAGGTAGACTCACCCGTCCGGCGATGCACAGGTAAGCCCTTACCTGTGCCTGTGCTGCAAGCCAGTCTGAAATCAAATGCGGTCACCGGGAGCAAGCAGTTCCGAGAACAGCCACCGGGGGCCTTCATCGGGCTGTTCTCGGAACTGCCTGCTCCCGGTGAACGCATTTGATTTCAGACCGGCTCGCGGCACAGGCACAGGTAAGGGCTTACCCGTGCATCGCCGGACGGGTGAGTCTACCTTACTAAAGATGGCAGCCCGCATGTGTTCGCTGGCGAACACTGCGAACTTACCATCACTGGTCTTAGATTGTTCCCTTCTCCAAACTCTTCTTCACCCTTTTGTGAATAAGCCTGCGAACTTCTGTTCATTGGTCTTCTTAAGGACGAATGCACACGGCCGTGTTCCGTGGCCGTGAGCGGTCCGTGGTATGCCGGCCTGGATTCCTGCTGACAGCAGGAGCGCACAACGTCATTGGTTGCTATGACTCCGTGCGCTTCATGCCGCCGCTGCACTACAGTAATACACTCGTATAGATCATGCGAGTGTATTACTGTAGTGCAGCGGTGGCATGAAGCGCACGGCGTAATAGCAACCAATGACGCCGTGCACTCCTGCTGTCAGCAGGAATTCAGGCCGGCATACCATGGCCCGCTTACGGACGCGGAACACAGCCGTGTGCATTCGGCCTTAGTGACATGTTTAACATATGGGATTATTTACACAGCCCTGGTGTTTGCTGAAACTGCTTTAACCCCTTAAGGACTCGGCCCTTATTCACCTTCTGGACGTGGCCATTTTTTGCATATCTGACCAGTGTCACTTTAAGTGCTGATAACTTTAAAACGCTTAAACTTATCCAGGTCATTTAGAGATTGATTTTTCATCACATGGTAAAATGAAGTAAAAAAAAAATCTTTTTTATTTATAAAAAAATACCAAATTTACCCAAAATTTGTAAAACTATTTAAATTTCCAAGTTTACATTTCTCTACTTCTATAATACATAGTAACACCTCCAAAAATAGTTATTACTTTACATTCCCCATATCTACTTCATGTTTGGATCATTTTGGGAAGGATATTTTATTTTTTGGGGATGTTACAAGGCTTAGAAGTTTAGAAGCAAATCTTGAAATTTTTCAGAAATTTTCAAAAACCCATTTTTAGGGACCAGTTCAGGTCTGAAGTCACTTTGCGAGGCAAAGTGACCCCATTCTATAAACTACACCCCTCAAGGTATTCAAAACTGATTTTTACAAACTTTGTTAACCCTTTAGGTGTTCCACAAGAATTAATGGAAAATAGAGATACAATTTCAAAATGTATCTTTTTTGGCAGATTTTCCATTTTAATAATTTTTTTCCAGTTACAAAGCAAGGGTTAACAGCCAAACCAAACTCAATATTTATGGCCCTGATTCTGTAGTTTACAGAAACACCCCATATGTGGTCGTACACCGCTGTACGGGCACACGGCAGGGCGCAGAAGGAAAGGAATGCCATATGGTTTTTGGAAGGCAGGTTTTGCTGGACTGGTTTTTTTGACACCATTTTCCATTTCAAGCCCCCCTGATGCACCCCTAGAGTAGAAACTCCAAAAAGTGACCCCATCTAAGAAACTACACCCCTCAAGTTATTCAAAACTGATTTTTACAAACGTCGTTAACCCTTTAGGTGTTCCACAAGAATTAATGGAAAATAGAGATACAATTTCAAAATTTCACTTTTTTGGCAGATTTTCCATTTTAATAATTTTTTTCCAGTTACAAAGCAAGGGGTAACAGCCAAACTAAACTCAATATTTATGGCCCTGATTCTGTAGTTTACAGAAACACCCCATATATGGTCGTAAACCGCTGTACGGGCACACGGCAGGGCGCAGAAGGAAAAGAATTCCATACAGTTTTTGAAAGGCAGCTTTTGCTGGACTGGTTTTTTTTGACACGATGTCCCATTTGAAGCCCACCTGATGCACCCCTAAAGTAGAAACTCCAGAAAAGTGACCCCATTTTAGAAATTACGGGATAGGGTGGTAGTATTGTTGGTACTAGTTTAGGGTACATATGATTTTTGGTTGCTCTATATTACACTTTTTGTGAGGCACGGTAACAAGAAATAGCTGTTTTGGCACCGTTTTTAATTTTTTTGTTATTTACAACATTCGTCTGACAGGTTAGATCATGTGATATTTTTATAGACCAGGTTGTCACGGACGCTGCGATACCTAATATGTATACTTTTTTTTATTTATGTAAGTTTTACACAATGATTTCATTTTTGAAGCAAAAAAATCATGTTTTACCCTGGGTTCACACCTAGGCGTTTCTCAAACGCGCGTTTCTATGCGCGTTTTTGTCGCGCGTTTTTATGCGCGTTTTTTGTAATAGTAAACGCGCGTTTGACGCGCGTTTGTGTCATTGACTGCAGTGTCCTATGGCCACAAACGCGCGTCAAAACGCCCCAAAGAAGCTCAAGTACTTGTTTGAGCGTCGGGCGTTTTACAGCGCGTTCGTACGCGCTGTAAAACGCCCAGGTGTGAACCCTTCCCATAGGGAATCATTGGTTTTCATGTGTTAAGCGTTTTACAGCGCGTTTGAACGCGCTGTAAAACGCTCAGGTGTGAACCCAGGGTTAGTGTTTCCATAGTCTGAGAGCCATATTTTTTTCAGTTTTTGGGCGATTACTTTGTGTACGGTATGGTTTTTGCTGGATGAGATGATGGTTTTATTGGCACTATTTTCGGGTGCGTGTGACTTTTTGATCGCTTGCTATTACACTTTTTGTGATGTAAGGTGACAAAAAATAGTTTATTTAGCACAGTTTTTATTTTTTACGGTGATCATCTCAGGGGTTAGGTCATGTGATATTTTTATAGAGCCGGTCGATACGGACGCGGCGATACCTATTATGTATACTTTTTTATTTATGTAAGTTTTACACAATAATATTTTTGAAACTAAAAATAAATCATGTTTTAGTGTCTCCATATTCTGAAAGCCATAGTTTTTTCAGTTTTTGGGCGATTATCTTAGGTCAGGTCTCATTTTTTGCGGGATGAGATGATGGTTGGATTGGCACTATTTTGGGGTGCATATGACTTTTTGATCGCTTGCTATTACACTTTTTGTGATGTAAGGTGACCAAAAATTGTTTATTTAGCACAGTTTTTATTTTTTATTTTTTACTGTGTTCATCTCAGTGGTTAGGTCATGTGATATTTTTGTAGAGCCGGTCGATACGGATGCGGCGATACCTAATATGTATACTTTTTTTTATTTAAGTTTTACACAATAACAGCTTTTTTAAAACAAAAAAAAATTATGTTTTAGTGTCTCCATATTCTGAGCCATATTTTTTTTATTTTTTGGGCGATTGTCTCAGGTAGGGGCTCATTTTTTGAGGGATGAGGTGACGGTTAGATTGGTACTATTTTGGTGGGCAAACGCCTTTTTGATCGCTTGCTGTTGTACTTTTTGTGATTTAAGGTGACAAAAAAAAAGGTTTATTTAGCACAGTTTGTATTTTTTACGGTGTTCATCTGAGGGGTTAGGTCATGTGATATGTTTATAGAGCCGGTCGATATGGACACGGCGATACCTAATATGTATACTTTTTTTCCCCCTATTTTTTACCAATTTTTTTTAACTTTATTTGGGGAAAATGAAAAGGTAAAATTTTTGAGGGGGATAACTTTCTTTTTTTAATTTTTTTTCACTTTATTTTTTGTCCCACTTTGGGATTTGAACTTTTGGGAGTCTAATCCCCTTTCTAATGCATTCCAATACTTCTGTATTGGAATTCATTGGCTGTATGAGTAATACTGTGTGTATTACTCATACAGCTTCCGGCCTGTGAGATCCAGGGGGTACGCCCTAAGTCCCTAAGGGGTTAAACTATAAAGAAAAGTTTTGGAGAGTGTTTCTCTCTTTCTCAGGTCTGAAGCAATACCGAGGAAGAAAGAAAAACTCTTGAAAGCTTGTCTTGTAAATATTAGGTTAGTACAATAAAAAGGTATCCCTGCATACCGCAATACTCTTGTATTTTGTAATCTTATTTATATATACTTATTTAGGTTTTTTTCCGTAGTATGATTAAGTGGTGAAAATTATTAGTGCCCCCCCCCCCCCATTTTTGACTGTGGTATCTTATGTGCCCCCCCTCCATATATTGTTTCTAGAGTTGCCACTGCTTTGACACTAGCGTTTTAGCTTTCCGTTTCTGAGATCCGTCATGGGCTCTCACAAGCGGTCCAAAACGGATCAGTTTTGCCCTAATGCATTCTGAATAGAAAAGGATCCGCTCAGAATGCATCAGTTTTCCTCCGTTCAGTCACCATTCTGCTCTGGAGGCGGACACCAAAACGCGTTTTTCTGTTTGCCACGAGGTGCGGAGCAAGACAGATCCACAATGTAAGTCAATTAGAAGGGATCCATTTTCTCTGACACAATAGAAAATGGATCCGTCCCCTAATGACTTTAAATGGTGTTCATGACGGATCCGTCATGGCTATAGAATACATAATACAACCTGATCCGTTCATGACGGATGCATGCGGTTGTATTATTGTAACAGAAGCGTTTTTGCTGATCCATGACGGATCCACAAAAACACTAATGTGAAAGTAGGCTAAGTCTGAAGCATTCCTTCTGCTCAGGTCTCCTGAGCTGTCACATCCATAAGCACTGAAATGGACGCTGCTTGGGCTGCAGATAATGCTGGTGATGTGCAGCATCACTTCTCCATACCTCCTCCAAACTACACATGCAAAGCCCTTCTTTTCATAACCGTTATAGCATCTCATACAGTACTGCCATTACTAGTTTCTGTAGTAGCATCGAGCGTGCCCATATCATGTGATGAAAATGGAAAAGTACCGCCAACATTGCTTCAGAGCTGGAGAACAAGGAAGAGAAAAAGTCGACAGCAGGAGATGAAAGTGGTGAGATGGGAATACCTCTCCCACCTGGCCAAGTTGCTGGTGGTTCCATCTCTGCTATACCATTTAGTAGAGTCTTCTGCCTTTAGGGAGCTGATGTGTGTGATCAGCCTCGCTGGAAGATACCTAGCTGAAATTATTTCTCCCAAAATGCCATACCTGCCTCACGAGGTGGAGAATGTGGGATGTTCCTTGCAAATCCCATTGTGCAGCAAGATGTACGACACCATGGACACCTGGAGCAGCTGTTATAGGCAGGGACAGTAAATGTCTTTCATGGCCCACTGGGTCAATGTTTTGCAGAACTGCAGCACTAAGACCAGGTCCTACTGTCACCTCCACATTTGTTTCATTCTGGTTTCCACACCAGGCACTTATCTGTTTGGTATTATGACAAGACTGGTTTTGGTGTAACAGATCCACAGTACTTTACTAAGGCCGGTTAGCAGGTCATCGACACAAGCACTACTCACATGAAATGCAGTCTTCACATTCAACTCAAGTAATTTCAAAACTTTGTATATGGAGGCTAACTTCTCTCTCTTACAATCAGACTGCTCAATCTCTCCTTTGTCCACCCTAAAGGGGCACTTTCTGTATCATAACATTTATACATATATATATATATATATATATATATATATATATATACATAGGGCCTGGACGGACGCAAGGATATCCTCCTTTTCATTAGCTCACTCTCATACAGTAGCTTTGTGCTATCTGAGCGTGAGCTCCCAACACAAACTGACTGACTTCCAGTCTTCTCTCACCCCCAGTCAGTCACTAGAGCCCAGCAGACCAGTTACTCTATGGCTGACGGAGGGGGAGAGAAGCACCTGTAGGTCACCTGATGATCTTCCCATACTTTTTTTTTCCCTTTGGCAACGGGGTGTGTGGCTTTGCTAAATCGAGGTCGTGACTTAGTTGTGTCCTGGGCATGGCTGCAGTTTCCAGATTTTAGGGGTGAACCAAGTGACCACTCTACATGTAAAGGAATCTATAGCCAGATGAGTGGCAATTAGCTTCCTTGCTAAAGTGGTCTGCAATCCCTTTGTGTCAGCTAAACCTTCTGTAGATCTTCTCCCTTGAAGGGCGGGTACATCAACTGCTGGTAGTCTGTAGGGGAATTGGATCTCCCTACTTGAGCTGCTCCTTGCTGCTCTGAGGTGTTTTCTCCACATCAGACAGCCATAAACTCCAGAGGAAGGGTGGAGGCTGCCCTGTCTAGCCACATGGCACCTTCCCTCCCTATACAACCAGGGCCGTCTTTAACAAGGGGCAAAAGGGGCAGCTGCCCCGGGCCCAGTTGCTCCTGGGGGGCCCAAGGCAGCTGCCTCTTGAGCCCTGCTAGCCACTGCCCCGGGTGTTAGGCTGTCAGCTACACAGGGGGTGCTGCCATGCCTGCCGGCACTCCAGGCAGCGTACTGTGAGAGCTGTGATTCTCTAGGACCTTACATGACATCATCACCATGTGACCAGTAACCTAGCAATATTACTGGTCACATGGCTATGAGGTCATCAAGGTCCTTTCTACCAGGAGTGTTGCTGTAGAAGTTTGCCTTTACTGTGGAGCTTTTTTTTGTTAAGATTACATCAGAAAAAGGTGACAGGGGCTGTTATGCTAATATACTGTAAACTACTGTATAGTGGGGTGCTGTATAGTGTGGAGGCCTGTATATTGTGAGGGGCTGTATACTGTGGGGGCCTGTATACTGTGGGGGGCTGTATACTGTGGGTGCTGTATATTGTGGAGTGCTATACTGCTGTACTGTATAGTGTGGGGGCTGTATACTGTGGGTGCTGTATATTGTGGAGTGCTATACTGCTGTACTGTATACTGTGGGGGGCTGTATACTGTGGGTGCTGTATATTGTGGAGTGCTATACTGCTGTACTGTATACTGTGGGGGCTGTATACTGTGGGTGCTGTATATTGTGGAGTGCTATACTGCTGTACTGTATACTGTGGGGGGCTGTATACTGTGGGTGCTGTATATTGTGGAGTGCTGTACTGTATATTGTGGGGGGCTGTATCATGTATAGTTTGGGGTGCTGTATACAGTGAGGTGCTATACTGCTCTACTGTATACTGAGGTGTTGTATACTGTGGGGTGCTGTATACTGTGCGCTGCTATACTGCTCTACTATATACTGTGGGGTACTGTATAGTGTGGGGTGCTATACTGCATACTGTGTGATGCTGTATACTATAAGGTGCTATACTGCATACTGTGTGGTGCTGTATACTATAGGGTGCTATACTTCATACTGTGGGGTGCTGGGGTGCACTGTAACGCTAGGGTGAGGGTGAGCCGAGCCCCGGTTTTCTTCCTGCAGAGCGGTGCCCACTTCCAGCCTGAGCCCAGCTGCCCAGAGCACTGATCCTGAGCCGCTGGAGTCTTCAGAACTGGAAGTATTTACAGTCATTCACTGGACTCTACCAGATGTGTGGATGTTTTGTGTGTGTGTTGTGGTGGAGGGCGTGATTGCATGCTAGGGTGTGGGAGGGTGGGATCCAGGGGGCCCAAGTAAATTTTTGCCCAGGGTCCAATCAATATTAAAGACGGCCCTGTATACAACCTTATGTGGTACATGCACATAATACATGAAATACAGTGAGATTAACACTGCAGAGTGCTTCTTTAATATAGGATGTTAATAGATTGATTGTGAATTGGGAGGAGATACTGGGAGTGATATTCTACCCAATGTGTCCTGTTTTAATTTTTGTCTGCTCTTGTCTATGGTTCCTCCTATCTTTGGCAATAGCGCTGCTCAGATGGTGATTGGGGAGAAAGTGGAGTGATCACGAGCATGGAATTAGGGGGCCAAAGTAGAAAGAAGCAGAGGAAGGATCTATGGTTGCACAAGTTGACGAATTTGAACCTTGGTCAGCCAGTGACAAGAGACACTTTGAACACTTACATTAGAAAATGATTAGTATGCTTTGAGGGTTACATTGATTCTCAATTAGACCTGTGATTTTGTATGACCCAGACGTTTACAAGTATCAAGATCCTGGCATCAAATAAGTCACACCAAATACTTGTACCCCCACATACAAACATCAATAAAGTTTTAGGCTGGATTCACATCACCGTTTCATTTTCCATTCGTCAGATACATCAGAAGAACACAAAAAAGAAACAGGATTCAGTTAAAAAAATGGATCCTCTGCATGCTCTATGCACATTTTGCATCCATTTTATCCATTTTTGTCTGAGACTTTTTTTTCCCTTCTAAAAAACGCTTTCCCCTGTTCTTCTGGTGGATCAGAAGAATGGAAAATTAAATGGTGATGTGAAACCAGCTTTAGGGCTCAGGCACACAAACGTATTTTCTTTCCATGTCCTTTCCTTTTTTTTTTTGCATACCGTAGGTGGAACCATTTATTTCAATGGGTCCGCAAAAAAAAAACGAAGTTACTCCGTGTGCATTCCGTTTCCGTTGTTCCGTTCCTCAAAAAAAAAAAAAAATAGAACATATCCTATTAATGTCTGCATTTTGGACAAGGATAGGATGTTGTATTAGGGGCCAGCTGTTCTGTTCCGGAATGCACACGGACGTCATTCATATTTTTGGCGGATCCGTTTTTTGGGGACCGCAAAACACATACGGTCGTGTGTATGAGCCCTTACACTGTTTTTCGTGTCCATATCCTATCTTTACTACACAATATTTAAAGCACTTCTCTAGCAATACTGATTACATGCTACAGCAGGGATCAGCAACCTCCGGCACTCCAGCTGTTGTGAAACTACAACTCCCAGCATGCTCCTTTCACTTCTGTGAGAGTTCAGAGAACAGCCAAGCATGTGTGCATGATGGGAGATGTAGTTTCACAACACCTGGAGTGCCGGAGGTTGCTTATCCATGTGCTACAGTAATAGACATAACAATTACCACTAGAAAGGAATCTATTTATTTCTTTATATCTGACAGTCAGAAAAGACATTTCTCTGAATGACTGTCGCCAAGAAACAATCATGTTCATTTAGTTTTATATAGCAAACTAAGGCAAGCTGGGCTCCTGCATAGGGCTGCATGGCACAAAGGGCCGCACTAAAATACAGTAGGTATAGGCACAAAACATCAAGTATGCACAAACCACTGGTGTCAAATACCACTTTAGTTAAGCCCCCCCCCCCCCCCCCCCAAAAAAAAAAAAAAAAAAAAATTTTGATCTGTGTCAACTTGGGTGGTATTTTTTTGGGGGAAAAGGTCGCAACCCTAAATATACTGCATCCGTAACGACTCATATTATAAATTTTAGGCTACTTTCACACTCGCGTTTGGTGCGGATCCGTCATGGATCTGCACAGACGGATCCGTTCAGATAATACAACCGCATGCATCCGTTCAGAACGGATCTGTTTGTATTATCTTTGACATAGCCACGACGGATCCGTCTTGAACACCATTGTGCCAGATTGTGTCATAGAAAACGCTTTGGTCCGCTTTGGAGGCAGACACCAAAACGCTGCCTGCATCGTTTTGGTGTCTGTCTGACAAAACTGAGCCAAACTGATCCGTCCTGACACATAATGTAAGTCGATGGGGACGGATCCGTCTGGCTCAGTTTTGTTAGACAGACACAAAAACGCTGCAAGCAGCATTTTGGTGTCTGCCTCCGAAGCGGAATGGAGATGGAACTGATGCGTTCTGAGCGGATCCTTTTCCATTCTGAATGCATTAGGGCAAAACTGATCTGTTTTTTTGGACCGCTTGTCAGAGCCCTGAATGGATCTCACAAACGGAAAGCCAAAGCGCTCGTGTGAAAGTAGCCTAATACATTTATGGTAAAAAGCACAGTACCAGCAAAGTATATGAGATCACACAAATCTTATGTACACTTTGCAGATTTTTCCGTGCAGAAATTGACCTGCATTGCGGATTTCCAAATCTGCAGCATGTCAGTTATGTTAGCGGTTTTGGGGTGCATTCACATCACCGTTTAGCTTTCAGTTCTTCTGATCCGTCTGAAGAAGAGAGAGAGAGAAAAAAAACTGGATCCAGTAAAAAAAAAGGAACCTGTTTCATCAGTAGTCATCCGTTTCCGCCATTTCCATCTGAGATGCGTTTTTTTTAGACGAGAGAAAAGTCCTGCATGCAGTACTTTTGTTTCCGTTTAAAAAAAAACGGATCTCAGATGGAAATGGCTCAAACAAATGACTACTGATGCAACAGGATCCGTTTTTTTACTGGATCCTGTAAAAAACAGATCCTATGCAATCTTATGCATAAGGGCTTGTTCACACGGCCATGTTGTGTTTTGCGGTCCGTAAATTGCTGATCCACAAAACACGGACACTGCCCGTGTGCCATCCGTAGTTTGCGGAGCGGAACAGGAGGCCCATTATACACAGAGTGCTGTCCGCATCTTTTGCGGCCCCATTGAAGTGAATAGGTCCGCACACGAGCCGCATGCGGCTCCGATGCTGACCAAAACCACAGTCGTGTGAATGAGCCCTAACTGATGCAACAGGATCTTTTTTTTTTTTTTTTTTTATTCTCTCTCTTCTGACGGATCAGAAGAACGGAAAGCTAAACCGTGATGCACACCGCGGCCCCTAATAGAACAGTCCTATCCTTGTCCATAATGTGGACAATAATAGGACATGTTCTATTTTTTTGCGGAACGGAAATACGGACATACAGAAATGGAATGCACACGGAGTAACTTCCGTTTTTTGCAGACCCATTGAAATGAATGGTTCCGCATACGGTCCTAAAAAAAAAAAAGGAGCAGACACAGAAAGAAAATACATTTGTGTGAAACTAGAAAATTAGAAAATGTTGGATTTTGGTGTAAATATTGTACAGAAAAGCACATAAATCCAAACTCAAACTCGTGCAGATCTTATACGTCTTCACCCGAACTCATCAGGCAGCATAAAAACCCTGACAATCAGTATTTCAGAAGGGGTTGTCCAAGTATTATGCAAAACAAGGTGGCTTGCACTTACCTGACGTATCCAAGCAGCTATTACGCTGAAAGCTGTCAGGTCTGCTCCTTCTGACGGCCAATGTGTGCCTCAGCTCTCTGCCGTCTGATATATTGTGCTGGAAAGGAGGCGTGCTGCATCACAGGGGAGACGTTTAGTTTCGTTTCTCAGGCTTGTAGCAAAGTAGAATTGGTTTCTGTTTCTGACTAAATTTCTCTCTATCTTTTTATTGTATTATGTTCTTTTTATATTTTATCGTGTCAACACCAGCAACAGTCAAGATGACAGTCATAAGTAGTGTTGAGCGAAGCAAAGCATTCGAATTTGGTCCAGAGTTCAGGAAAACTATGATTTGCAACAATTCCGAATTTCCTCGCGCTTCGTGGTAACAAATCAGGTTTTGCTAAAATGGTGTCTGCATGTGTGACAAAGTGAAAATAAGAAGCCCGGTAAGGCGAGATCACCCATAATGACGTGCAGCCAGCCAATCTGCAGGTAGCCATCCCCTGAGATATCATAGTCCTATAAAACCCTCATCCCGCTTGGTCTCTGCCATTCTCCTGTGAGCTGCGCATAGGGAGAGATGTGGCAAGGGCTCATGCACAAGGGACAGCGTTGCTGCAATAATCTAGCGGCCATGTTTTATCCATCCGCCATGTTCTGCATCTGGTTTTAATCCTAATAATTTTAAAAGTAAAATACCATTAGGTTCATAGTAGGGTGGGATCCCGGACCTTATGGAGGAATCCACATAGGATTATGATCATCCCTGTTGTGAATCCCTCAATTTTATTGCTTTCCCGTCTCAATGCTGTGTACCATCTCTGGTACCATCACACAGGAGGATAGTGGCTGCTGCGTACATGCTTGGATGACCATGGCATCTGAAGGGTTAGACGTCCGCGACCAGCATTAGCACCGGTCGCGGACATTAGTGCCAGGTGTATGACCTTTAACCACCTCCCGACCGCATAACGCACGGATGCGTCCGGGAGGTGGTTGATTTACTCCTCATGGACGCATCCGTGCGTCATCTCGCGAGACGCGAGATTTCGGTCACAGCCGGCCCACGCATGCGCATCGCGGGCCGGCAAAAGTTCAAGGAGCATTTCGTCAGCAACCTCCCAGCCAATGATCGCAGCTGGCCGGTTGCTGATTTAAAAAAAAAACAATCAGAAGCCACATAGCAGATCATATTAGTAAATATGATCTGTTATATGGCTGCCTGCTCCTCTGCTGGTCCTTTTCGTCGGTTGGATCCAGCAGAGGAGCAGGCTACACAGTGAGTACACCAAACACCTCATACTAGCCCCAGATCACCCCCCTGAACCCCAATTAACCCTTTGATCGCCCCTGTCAATCACTAGTGAAAGGAAAAAAGTGATCAGTGCAAACTGTCACTTTTTTTTTTCACTGGTATTGACCGTTAGGTTTTAGGTATAGTTTAGGCCCCTTGGTTAGGTAGTTTAGGGATCGGTTAGTGCCCAGCCCACCGCACCGCAGTCACTGATTCGCTGATTAGCGTATCGCTAATCAGCATTTGTACTTTTATAGTATCTGGAAGTGATCAAAACTGATCACGGCCAGATCTATAATTGTATTAGTGTCACTTTAGTTCTCCCTCCACCCAAAATGCAGTGTTTGCCCGATCAGGCCTGATCGGTCGCCCACACGTGCGTTCGCCCACGCCCGCCCCACCACAGTGACAAAAAATATATATTTTTTGATCACTGCACATTCACTTTACAGGCGCTGCGGCGATTAAAAAAAAATCAGTTTTGATATTTTTTATCAACCGCAGCAGCCTCCGGTACTTCGCTAGCCTCCCATTTGTAAGACAGGCTTGCTTTTTTTCTTGGGTAGTCTCAGGGAATACCCCCAAATGTCAAACAGGGGGGTATTCTTCTGAAGAGGCCTACAGGCTTCTGACCCAGTCGGATGAGGAATGGGAACCATCATCTGACGAATCTAGCGGGTCAGAATATGAACCTGTAGAAAGCAGTGGCACTCTGACCCAAAGTTCGGACGAGGAGGCTGAGGTCCCTGATAGCCAGAGACAGGGGAAGAAAAAAAGAGGGTTAGTCACTGGGCCTTCAGGAGTGATGGTCCAGGGGTAACTTCGCAGGGCGCCAAAGGTAGGGCAGACTAGGTATAGTACGATTGTGTATTATATATTTAAAAATAATGAAATAATATATCTTAGGAATATATATATTGATCAAAAGATTATGGTACAGAGATAATGGTAAAACAGAAGGGGGCCGGCTGCCGGTGGTCTCAACCCACCCTGATCTCTCAAGGTGGGTGATTGGAAAGAAAACAGTGGGGTTGCGTGAAAGCGCAATAAAAAGGACCACAGGGAGGCGCCAGTAACCCTAAAATCTATGGTTATGATTGTGTAAAGCACAACGATAGAGGCTTATCCTTTTGTGTACACTCACCGGATAATGTAGTTGATTGGTATACAATGGGTAAAAAATAGGTTGTTAGTGGTTAGGACTAAGATAACAGTATTGATAAAATATATAAAATCAACTTATAAGATCCCAAAAATGGGTTGTAAAATCAAATCAAAAATTTTAGTGACTCACTTCACCCAGGAGGGTAATGTGGGATAAAGCTCAAGACACCCACATCACACCTCCTGCGCCTGGATCGCCAGTAGAATCTCAGAAACGAACAGTGATCACTCTGGAGTCCTATGTTCTTTCTTTCAATCTTTTATTTCAAAGCCAGGGTGGGGGAGTGAGGAGCTCGACGCGTTTCGGGGCCTCTTAATGGGTCCCCTTCATCAGGAGCAAAGAAGAAATCTTTGCTCCTGATGAAGGGGACCCATTAAGAGGCCCCGAAACGCGTCGAGCTCCTCACTCCCCCACCCTGGCTTTGAAATAAAAGATTGAAAGAAAGAACATAGGACTCCAGAGTGATCACTGTTCGTTTCTGAGATTCTACTGGCGATCCAGGCGCAGGAGGTGTGATGTGGGTGTCTTGAGCTTTATCCCACATTACCCTCCTGGGTGAAGTGAGTCACTAAAATTTTTGATTTGATTTTACAACCCATTTTTGGGATCTTATAAGTTGATTTTATATATTTTATCAATACTGTTATCTTAGTCCTAACCACTAACAACCTATTTTTTACCCATTGTATACCAATCAACTACATTATCCGGTGAGTGTACACAAAAGGATAAGCCTCTATCGTTGTGCTTTACACAATCATAACCATAGATTTTAGGGTTACTGGCGCCTCCCTGTGGTCCTTTTTATTGCGCTTTCACGCAACCCCACTGTTTTCGTCCCTGATAGCACCAGGCGTACCCGGCCCCATGTCGCTAGACCACAGGTTGCGCAGGATCCGCTTCAAGGGCAGAAGAGTAGGGCTGGCGCTGTCGGATTACGTGGTGAGGCATACACCAGCAGCGCAGCCCTTTCTGGACCTAGTACCAGCACTGCCGTAGAACATGGTGAAGTAGCGAGCACCAGAAGGGAAGTTGAAGCTGGTACGATGGCACGTGCAGTAGTGACCCCGTCGCAGCCACCGCAAAGACGGGCCCGTAGAGCCCCTAGAATCCCTGAGGTGCTGGCAAACCCTGACTGGCAGTCCCCAACTTCAGCCGCACCTGTAGTTCCCCCTTTCACCGCCCAGTCTGGAGTTCGGGTTGAGACAGCTCAGATCGGTTCGGCCCTGGGATTTTTTGAGCTGTTCTTGACTGCGGAGCTTTTAGACTTAGTTGTGGCAGAAACAAATCGGTATGCCACACAATTTATAACCGCTAACCCGGGAAGCTTTTATGCCCAGCCTTTCCGGTGGAAACCAGTCCAAGTTTCAGAAACTAATTTTTTTTTGGGCCTTCTCCTCAACATGGGTCTAACTAAAAAGCATGAATTGCGGTCATATTGGTCCACGAACCGAATTCATCACATGCCCATGTTCTCTGCTGCTATGTCCAGGACACGATTTGAGACCATCCTGCGTTTCCTGCACTTTAGCGACAACACCGCCTCCCGTCCCAGAGGCCACCCTGCTTTTGACCGGCTCCACAAAATTCTGCCCCTCATAGACCATTTCAACCTGAAATTTGCAGATTTGTATACCCCTGAGCAAAACATATTACATTTTACTGGGCGCCTTGGCTTCAAACAATACATCCCAAGCAAGCGCGCCCGGTATGGGGTCAAATTGTATAAGCTCTGTGAAAGGGCCACAGGCTATACCCACAAATTTCGTGTCTATGAGGGAAAAGATCAGACCCTGGAGCCGGTCGGTTGCCCTGACTACCTGGGGAGCAGTGGGAAGATAGTCTGGGACTTGGTGTCACCCTTATTCGGCAAGGGGTACCATCTTTATGTGGACAATTTCTACACAAGTGTGGCCCTCTTTAGGCATTTGTTTCTAGAACGGATTGGCGCCTGTGGTACCGCGCGAACTAGTCGCGCGGGCTTCCCCCAACGGCTCGTTAGCACCCGTCTTGCAAGGGGGCAGAGGGCCGTACTGTGTAACGAAGAACTGCTTGCGGTGAAATGGAGAGACAAGCGTGACGTTTACATGCTCTCCTCCATTCACGCAGACATGACAATACAAATTGAGCGAGCAACCCGTGTCATTGAAAAGCCCCTCTCAGTCCACGACTATAACCTTCACATGGGAGGGGTGGACTTCAATGACCAGATGTTGTCTCCGTATTTAGTTTCCCGCAGAACCAGACGCTGGTATAAGAAGGTGTCTGTATATTTGATTTAATTGGCTCTGTATAATAGTTTTGTTCTCTACAGTAAGGCTGGGAGAACTGGATCCTTCCTCAAATTTCAGGAAGAGATCATCGAGAGCCTCCTGTACCCAGGAGGTTCCGTGGCCCCATCCACCAGTGTAGTTAGCTGTCTACACAAGCGACATTTCCCCAATGTCGTTGCTGGTACCTCAACCCAACCGTCACCCCGAAAAAGATGTCGTGTCTGTAGCAGGAGTGGAATAAGGCGTGACACCCGCTATTTCTGTCCTGACTGTCCTGATCACCCTGCCCTATGCTTTGGAGAGTGTTTCCGGAAGTACCACACACAGGTACACCTAGCATAGGGATCATCTCACCAGGGGCACACAGGGCTATTAGGGCCCATTCACTCACAGCTGCTGCAAACGTCTCCTTTCACCTAGGACAAAGTGCATAACGCACTTCGCCACATCTTTGGGCGATTTGCGCTTTGCACATTGACCCATGGGGAAGGAGAGGTTTGTTCTATAAAGGTAAAAAAAAAAAAAAGAAAAAAAAACACCAGTAAGCAAAAAGGTTAATGTTAGTTCAAAAAGTTAAAGTTTATATGTTCTGTTCCAAAGTTAATACAATTATTGCGTTGCGGCCTGTTTTTTTTTTTGTTTTTTTTACCTTCCAGGTGGACCAACCGATCGACTAGCTGCAGCACTGATGTGCATTCTGACAGAAGCATTGCGCTGCTGTCAGATTACACGCAAGTCGGTGTATGCGGCGCTGCAAGACGAGATTTCTACTCTGCAGTAACAGATACGTTTGCCAAGGCATACGAGCTGAGGAGGAGGCGGCGTTCCTATGCTTTGGCAAACACTTTGTATATAAAAAAAAATAAAAAATTCCCGGCAATGATTTATTCATCCACATCGATTGATGTGAATGGAGAAATCTGGTTTGCCAGGGCATACGAGCTAAGTGGGTATGGATGTTGGGCGGAGCTCCTATGTCCTGGCAGATGCCTTTCCCCTCCTTTTTTTTTTTTGGCAGAGATTTTTTCATCCACATTGATCAATGCGAATGAATAAATCTGTGCCGTTCATTTTTTTCTTTCAGCCCAGAGGCTGAACGGAAAAAAAATTCTCATAATGCCAGGGCAGTACAAACACCACACAACTGACCCTGTTCTGCTTCGCGTTATTGACTGTTGTATAACACTAGTCAGACAGCTTAACAATAATTCAGAAGTCAAGAAACGTGAGACATCAGATCTGTTTGTATTCTCTTTTCTGAATAACTTTGTAAAACTACAATATAAACATAAACAAAACATATGTATCAGTACATTACATATAATACAGTAGCCTCACTTCATCAGTGAGAGTACTCACAGACAATTCCACCATTAGTCCAGGAATAAATCAAGAGCTCCTCTGCATGCAGCCTGCAAGATCCAGGAGCAGTGATGAAATGGAGGAAATACAGTTCCAGGTTAAAGGTTACTGCCTCTGGCTCAGAGAACAATACACTTCCAGTAAAGTTCTGGCGAAGTAGAAACTAACTTTGACCACTAGATGGCAGCAACGTCAAACATAATATTTCAGTACAATCTTTACAGCACATTACATACATTATAATGCAAAATAGGCGGAACACTCCCTGTCTGGCATAATTAGTATTATGTCACTACCTAAATAACTACTGCTATGCAGAAAAAACATATAAACAGGAAATGGAATCCTAGCTAATCTGAAACCAAAACTATGACGTCAGTTAAAGGTCTAAGATAAATTTTGGAAGTCCCATTCTTCGCAATCTTGACCTCTACCTTCCTAACATTGCCATCCCTGCTTGGTAGAGCATTGACAATAAGTCCTACAGGCCACTCGTTCCTGCTCTCTTGGCTGTCCTTCAACAGAACAACATCACCCACTTTTACATTTGGGCGATCCTCAGTCCATTTCCTACGGCGTTGTAGATTTGACAGATACTCCCTCTTCCATCTTTTCCAAAAGGTGTCTTCCAAGCATTGTACTTGCTTCCATTGTTTAGCATGAACTTGTGTTGTACTTATGGTTCCGGATGGAGCAGACAAAGAGTTCACCTTTTGAGTCAACAACATTGCTGGGGTAAGGACCATAGGGGTATCTGGGTCTGAGGACACAAGAACTATAGGCCTGGCATTCATAATAGCTGTAACCTCTGCCATAAAGGTGCTTAAAGTCTCATGGGTCAAGTGAGCAGTTTTAGTTTGTAGCAACATAGCGTCCAAGATTCGCCTGGCAATACCTATAAGTCTCTCCCAGACACCACCCATGTGTGAAGAGTGTGGAGGATTAAAGACCCATGTACATCCTCTGTCTTGGAGAAAGTCTTGCAATTGTGATTCACTGGCACAAATGTTAAGTTCCTTGCAGGCTCCTACAAAGTTTGTTCCTCTGTCAGAACGGAGCAGTTTTGCTGGGCCATGAATTGAGAAGAATCTCCTCAAGGCATTAATAAAGCTTGATGTTGACATGGTTTCAAGTAGCTCTATGTGTACAGCTCGGGTGGACAAACAAGTGAAAAGGACTGCCCATCGTTTACTGTCTGCGCTGCCTCCTCTAGTGCGGTGGGTTAAGACAGACCACGGACCAAATACATCTAGGCCCACATTGGTGAAAGGTGGTTGAGCAATTACTCTGTCCTCTGGTAGCTCTGCCATCTTTTGACTTTGTAACCTTCCTCGCAGCTTGCGGCAGATGACACATTTGTGTATAACAGCTGATACCAAGCGTTTGCCACCAAGAATCCAGAAACCTGCGGTTCTAATTGCACCTTCTGTGATGTGTCGCCCTTGGTGAACTACTTGTTCATGATAGTACCTAACAAGCAGTGTTGCAATGTGGTGATTATAAGGTATAATGACAGGCTGTTTCTCTTCCTCTGAAAGTTCTGCAAGAGACAAACGTCCACCTACTCTCAACAACCCATTTTTGTCTAAAAAGGGGCTAAGCTTCCTAAGACGGCTTTGTTTCGGGAATGTCTTTTGTTTTTTGATGCAGTCAATTTCCTTCTGGAAATGTTTGTTTTGAACAGAAGAGATTATAACAGACTTTGCCTGAGCAAGTTCTTCTAGATTGACTTGTTCATGGAAACTTTCCCACCTTCTGACCTGATTGCTGCTGGTTTCCCTCTGGAAGGTTTTAGCGACATGGATGAGTCTGGCTAGGGTCTTAACTAATATCTTCCAGCAAGAAAATCTATCAAAGCAATGTGAGTGAAGTGTGGCTTCAGAAGCTCTGGTGCTGAAGCTCGTAATCTCAAATCTGATTTCAGGGTCAGCTTCAGGCTCTATGAGTGGAAAAGCAGTGTCTATATCCTCACAGTGTGGTTGGTACAGAAAGGTTGGGCCTGAGAACCAAATAGGGTTCTGAAGGCATGCTGCTTGAGTAGGCCTAGTGGCATAATCTGCAGGGTTTTGATCTTCTATAGAGAGGGCCTGTTTATCATCATCTTTAGTTTTCTGAAATACTGTTATCCCTAGCTTGTCTGTCTCAATGTTGGAATTGACTTCTTCTTTACCATATAGTGTAGAAAAGTCACAGTGTTGTGTTGACCTGCCAAAGCTTTCCTTGACAATGAAGTTGTTGTGACAGGGACTGAGAAGGGATGTGCGTCCATTTGTTAACACAGACGTCTTCAAAGTGCTAACGTTGTCAGTAGTGGCGTCGCTAGAGGGGGGCGAGGGGGGGCAATTGCCCCCCCTATGTTGTTCCTTGCCCCCCCAGGTGCCCCCCCGCTGATTCCCCCGAGTGAATACTAATGAGCGCTTCCATTAAGGAAGCGCTCATTAGTACAGAAGGACCAGGATGTGGTGAACGCTCTGTACTCACCACTTCCTGGTCCTCGGCTGTCGGCTGTGCAGGGCTGCGCACAGCGTGAGGTCGCTCTGTGACCTCACGCTGTGCGCGCCAGTTTAGAGCACGCACAGTCGACTGAGGAGGGAGAAAATGGCAGGCGGCGTCCGTCCAGGAGCAGGAGAGGTAAGTGTTTTTTTTTTTTAATTTTATAAAAAATGTGGCTGCTGGGGGCATTATGGGGGCTAATAGGAGGCATATGCGGCTAATAGGAGGCATATGGGGCTAATTGGAAGCATATTTGGGGGCTAATTGGAGGCATATTTGGGGGCATTTGGAGGCATATTTGGGGGCTAATTGGAGGCATATTTGGGGGCTAATAGGAGGCATATGGGGCTAATAGGAGGCATATGGGGCTAATAGGAGGCATATGGGGCTAATTGGAGGCATATGGGGGCTAATAGGCATATGGGGCTAATAGGCATATGGGGCTAATAGGCATATGGGGCTAATAGGAGGCATATGGGGGCTAATTGGAGGCATATGGGGGCTAATTGGAGGCATATGGGGGCTAATTGGAGGCATATGGGGTCTATGGGGCTAATTGGAGGCATATGGGGGCTAATTGGAGGCATATGGGGGCTAATTGGAGGCATATGGGGGCTAATTGGAGGCATATGGGGTCTATGGGGCTAATTGGAGGCATATGGGGTTAATTTGAGGCATATGGGGGCTAATTGGGGGCTAATAGGAGGCATATGGGGGCTAATAGGAGGCATATGGGGGCTAATAGGAGGCATATGGGGGCTAATAGGAGGCATATGGGGGCTAATAGGAGGCATATGGGGGCTAATAGGAGGCATATGGGGGCTAATAGGAGGCATATGGGGGCTAATTGGAGGCATATGGGGGCTAATTGGAGGCATATAGGGGCTAATTGGAGGCATATAGGGGCTAATTAGGGGCTAATAGGAGGCATATGGGGGCTAATTGGGGGCTAATTGGAGGCATATGGGGGCTAATTGGAGGCATATGGGGGCTAATTGGAGGCATATGGGGTCTATGGGGCTAATTGGAGGCATATGGGGTTAATTGGAGGCATATGGGGGCTAATTGGGGGCTAATAGGAGGCATATGGGGGCTAATAGGAGGCATATGGGGGCTAATTGAAGGCATATGGGGGCTAATTGGAGGCATATGGAGCTAATTGGAGGCATATGGGGGCTAATAAGAGGCATAATGGGGGCTAATTAGAGGCATAATGTGGGCTAATGAGGCATAATGGGGGCCAATGGGGCTAATAAGAAGAATAATGGGGGCTAATGAGGCATAAGGGCTTATATGGGGGCTGATATGGGAGTGATGAGAGGCATAATGAGGGCTAATGAGAGGCATAATGTGTCATCCACAGATCCCCCATAACAGTGTGTCTTCCACAGATCCACCATAACAGTGCGCCTGTGCACTGACGAGAGACAGAAAGAAGGGGAAAGAATCCGTGGAAGCAAGCAGAGGACGGCACAGCAGACGACTGAATAGCTTCTTTTGTAAGTAAATTGTTTTATTATAACTGTATCCCTGCAGACCGCAACTCTCTCGTATTTTGTAATCTTATTTTGTTTTTGCCCCCCCATTTTTGACTGTGGTATCTTTGTGCCCCCCCTATATATTGTTCCTAGAGTCGCCACTGGTTGTCAGGCTGGTGCACTGTCCCCAGGCAAACTTCTCCTACAATGACCCATCCCAGGTCCAGTCTCTGTGCATAGGGGGCATTATAAGGTCCATTGATTTGCTGGCGTACCTTGTGTACCTGAAGGATATCTCTTCCAAGAAGTAGAAGGATAGAAACATCTGGCTCAACAGCTGGGATCAGGTGAGCAATTGAGCCGAGGTGGGGGTGGTGATGAGCTACTTCTGGAGATGGAATCTCAGTTTTGTCGTCAGGTATCATGCCACACTCTATTAGGGTAGGAAGTGGAAACTGCACTTTCTTATTGAAGGATTCAATGGTAAAGTCAGTAGCTCTTCTCCCTGTGGTTTCAATTGTCCCCGCACATGTCCTTAGAGTGTATGGAACTGCACTTGCCTTAAGGTTAAAGATATCAAAGAAATCTGACTTTGCAAGAGATCTGTTACTCTGTTCATCTAGCGCTGCATACATTTTCACCGCCCTTTCTCTCTTGCCAGTGGGATACACAGTCACTAGACAGATTTTAGAGCATGATCGTGCACTCTTGCCTTGTCCACATACTTTGGTGCAATTGGACATTACAGAGGAGAGTGAGGTCTCTTGTTGCTCCCTGCCCTGATCTTTCCTGGGTTCTACAGTCTCTAGTGGGGCAGGAGCAGGGCCGGGGTGCAAAGCTGCAATATGTCTCTCACTGCCACATTCTGTACATTCTACTGGTATTTTGCAGTCTTTGGCAATGTGATAAGTAGATCCGCAGCACTTGAAACAGATGCCGTTTTGTTTAAGGAAGGACATCCGCTCTGCGATGGGTTTGCTTCTAAAGCCTTTGCATTTCTTTAGTGGATGTGTTTTTTTGTGTATTGGACAATGTCTATCAGGGTTTTCTATGGTGTGTACCTTGTGGGTGCTTTGGTAGTCTGTGACTTCTGAAGGTACAGCTGTTTTGTGTGTGGATACATAGGTCCTACCGTGAGGTCTGTGAGGTCTCTCAGGTCTGTGTGATTGATTGCCGTTGGTGGTGAAGGCGAAACTGGGATCACTTCGGATTTTCGCTTGCTGTCGGACAAACCTAGAAAACACGGAGAAAGGAGGAAAAGAGACTCCATAATCTTCTTTGAATTTACCTCCTACAGACATCCACTTGTCTTGCAGATTTGAGGGTAGCTTCTCTACTATGGGATTAGTGCCTCTAGCCTTATCTAGATACGAAAGTCCTTGCAAGTAGCCATCCTCTTTGGCATATTCTATCTCTAGTAGAAGATCACTTAGTTCTTGTAGCCGCACGTTGTCTCTGTAGCCCACCTTGGGAAAGACTTCAAGTTTTTTCAACAGTGCTCCTTCTATTACCTCTGGGGATCCATACGTTTCTTCTAGTCTTTTCCAGGTCATGTTGAGTCCTGCTGCAGGGTTGAACAGGTTTGCTCTTCTCATCCTCTTAGCGTGCTCTGCTGACTCGGTGCCAAGCCATTTTATCATTAAATTAAGTGTTTCTGCTGGTGATAAGTTCAGACCTTCAGTGGCATTCAGAAAGGAAGATTTCCATGCCCAATAGTTTTCAGGACAGTCATCAAATTGGAGAAAGCCTGAGCTAACCATTTCTTTGCGGATGAGATATTTGGTGACATCCACTGCACATTGTTGTTCGCGCATGTAATCTATAGGTTGAGGTGATGGGAACACTTGTTTTTTGTTCTTAGGGGTTTCTGGTGCTTCATTCTTGGTTTGCTGGCAGCCGCTGACCTCATGAGGTTGATTGGGCCTGCTCAGGGGGTATGTTGATCTCGGCCTGAATTCCTTTGCTTCAGTCTGTCGCTGCAGGATGAGCAATTTTGATTCTAAAACCGCTTCTTCTTGCGCTATTGCAGCTTCCCTAGCTGCTCTCTCTTGTGCTATGGCAGCTTCCCTAGCTGCTCTTTCTTGTGCTAGGGCGGCTTCCCTAGCTGCTGTCTCTTGTGCTATGGCAGCCTTCTTTGCTGCTAACTCCTGCATCATCATGGCTTCTTTTTCTGCGTACTGTAGCTGGACGCGGGCAGCTTCTGCCTTGGCACGAGCTCTAACTGCTGAGGAACTTGCTGAGGACATCTTGCTAGCTCGTGAAGTTCTGGACACATAAGACTTTGCATCGTCTTGCTGGGCACTGGGAATGTTCTCCCTGCCTTAATGTGTCGGCGGTAGCGTGGCATCAGCCTGGTACTTTGTTCCTGATCTTAGACTCATGCTGCAGTAATGGCGTCTCAGTTTATTCCAGACCGCCACGTGGGTTGTCTTTTTACTGTTCTGCTTCGCGTTATTGACTGTTGTATAACACTAGTCAGACAGCTTAACAATAATTCAGAAGTCAAGAAACGTGAGACATCAGATCTGTTTGTATTCTCTTTTCTGAATAACTTTGTAAAACTACAATATAAACATAAACAAAACATATGTATCAGTACATTACATATAATACAGTAGACTCACTTCATCAGTGAGAGTACTCACAGACAATTCCACCATTAGTCCAGGAATAAATCAAGAGCTCCTCTGCATGCAGCCTGCAAGATCCAGGAGCAGTGATGAAATGGAAGAAATACAGTTCCAGGTTAAAGGTTACTGCCTCTGGCTCAGAGAACAATACACTTCCTGTAAAGTTCTGGCGAAGTAGAAACTAACTTTGACCACTAGATGGCAGCAACGTCAAACATAATATTTCAGTACAATCTTTACAGCACATTACATACATTATAATGCAAAATAGGCGGAACAGACCCCATTTTGGAAAGAAGACACCCCAAGGTATTCGCTGAGGAGCATATTGAGTCCATGAAAGATTTAAATTTTTGTCCCAAGTTAGCGGAAAGTGAGAAAAAAATTAAATAAATCAATTTCCGCTAACTTATGCCAAAAAAAATTAAAATTCAATGAACTCGCCAGGCCCCTCATTGAATACCTTGGGGTGTCTTCTTTCCAAAGTGGGGTCACATGTGGGGTATTTATACTGCCCTGGCTTTTTAGGGGCCCTAAAGCGTGAAAAGGAGTCTGGGATCCAAATGTCTAAAAATGCCTTCCTAAAAGGAATTTGGGCACCTTTGCACATCTAGGCTGCAAAAAAGTGTCACACATCTGGTATCGCCGTACTCAGGAGAATGTGTTTTGGGGTGTCATTTTACATATACCCATGCTGGGTGAGATAAATATCTTGGTCAAATGCCAACTTTGTATAAAAAAATTGGAAAAGTCTTTTGCCAAGATATTTCTCTCACCCAGCATGGTTATATGTAAAATGACACCCCAAAACACATCCCCCAACTCCTCCTGAGTACGGCGATACCAGACGTGTGACACTTTTTTGCAGCCACATTCCAAAGTGCACCTTTCGGATTTCACCGATAATTTTTTACAGATTTTGATTGCAAAGTACTTCTCACACATTTGGGCCCCTAGCAGTGGCGTAACTGCCAGGGAAGCAGGGGAAGCAGCTGCTCCGGCAGCGTGTGTGACAGTTTATTTTCAAGTTAGTTAAATATCGTGTTCAGGGCCCCTTCACAGCAGCCGCTAGTGTGATCTAATTTTAGTGTCTGCTAAAGTCTCCTGGTCTGGGATTCGAACCCACAACCTCCAAACTAGCAGTGTATCAGTGGCAAAGCATTTACCCTCACAGCCATAAAGGCTGCATTATAACTCATTGAAAAAATATGAGACTTCTACTGTTATAGCTGGCTAATTGTACATCTATACACATGACAGCTGCCCAAACACACCTAGCACTGCTATATCTCTATATGACAGCTGTCCCTGCACACTCAGCTCTGCTATATCTCTATATATGACAGCTGCCCCAGCAAACCCAGCTCTACTACATCTATACACATGACAGTTCATTTTCAGTATTGGTGTTAGTTCACACCCAAAATAGTTCATACAGAAAAAACATTCACCTTTGATCCTGGGTGTTTAATCCACACCCGGCTGAATGCTCAGCCACAGAAAGTCCACCTGCAGGCTTTAGGCGGGGCCTGCTCGCCTGACACACTGTCTTCAGCTTTCAGCCCACACACAGGCCTCAGATCTCAGTGTCAGAGAGGAGTAATCCACCCACCTGACACTGCTGGCAGTTTTTTTATAGGCCTGTCAAAACCCAGCCTGGACCAAGGGGAGTAGTCACCCACCCAGCACTTTGAATGCTCCCAGCAAGAGCTATCCCGGACCAGCTATTTACAGCCATACTAGATAGCAAGGTGTCAAACAGAACCCGCTGGGAATCAAATGTCAGGAACGGAGCGACGACTTCGGCCCACTGGTCTCGGGGTAGCTTCTCCCTTGTGGCCACTTTCTCGTACATCGCCAGGTAGGTTTCGATGTCGGCTGCGGGTGTCATCTTAGGAATCGCTGCATGTACTGCCTTACGGGCATCGTGGATGCTCGGGTTGCTCCTGCTGTCTGCAAAGCCATCACATGTTGTAGCAGCAACTGGTTGGTCTCTTGCTGCTGCTTATTAGCCTCGTGTTGGTGCAAGTTTGTTTCCCGCTGCTGCAGATTAGCCTCCATGAGGGCCTTCACAACAGTCTCCATGTTGTCGTGGAGCACTGGTTGTAATACAGCTGGTTTTAATGTACGACATACAATCGTGCCTGAAAAAAAGCAGAAACCAAAAATATTAGCGTTCACGCCAGCCTCACCAATTGTGGGGATTCGCTCTGGTAGACAGGACAAGCGGGTACAATATAGAGGCAAAGACACATTTGTAACTCAAAAACTGCAGTTTTTATTCGCAATAGTTGCAGGTTCACAGTATGACAGTTAGTTCACACCCAAAACAGTTCATACAGAAAAAGCATTCACCTTTGATCCTGGGTGTTTAATCCACACCCAGCTGAATGCTCAGCCTCAGAAAGTCCATCTGCAGGCTTTAGGTGGCCTGCTCGCCCGACACACTGTCTTCAGCTTTCAGCCAACACACAGGCCTCAGATCTCAGAAGAGTTTCACACAGCTCCAGTGTCAGAGAGGAGTAATCCACCCACCTGACACTGCAGGCTGTTTTTTTATAGGCCTGTCAAAACCCAGCCTGGACCAAGGGGAGCAGTTACCCACCCAGCACTTTGACTACTCCCAGTAAAAGCTGTGTCGGATCAGCTAATTACAGCTATACTAGATAGCAAGGTATCAAACAGCAACTGCTGCTGACACCGAAAACTGGCTCTTATTCCACCGAAGCCAGAAACCTTGGTGACACATACCTATCATCTACGATGACTC
This sequence comes from Bufo gargarizans, assembly GCF_014858855.1. NCBI lineage: Eukaryota > Metazoa > Chordata > Amphibia > Anura > Bufonidae > Bufo > Bufo gargarizans. The sequence continues at coordinate 100,060,809 of NC_058080.1, forward strand.
CTTGTACCTTCTTACAGTAGGTTCAAAAAAAGTAGGTGCATAAGGACTAATTCACATATATCCACTGTGTAGCATGCACTGTCTATTGTATTTGGCAACATCTAAAATACATGCAGTTTCATTGCCACATGCGTCATGCAAAATGCCACATGTGGGCCCACAGAGAGTTTATCGCCCAAGGGCCCACATGTACTTGGAGCCGGCCCTTTATCCAGCCATCCACCCCCACACACACACTGCAGCCTGGTCACTGCAGTTGTTTCCTATGACTATTGAGTAAAAAATGTTCACACCTGACAGAAGTGTCCCTTGAAGGCTTTACAATTAATTGCTTAGTCATCTGGTATAACCTCTTCTTTACTTTTTCTAGTAAATCAGGATTTCTATGTAACCTGGAGAGAAACAGCATACACAAACATAAATCTCCAAGGGTTTCACTGGCAAATAGCTGAATACAGAGTCAGCCCTGTTACACAATTAGACAAACAAGAGACCTTAGATGCATATAGAAACATTTGTTCACCTTTTTGCATCTAAGGCCTCGTTCACACCAGCGTTCAGCCTTTCCGTTCTCCTGCTCCGTTATAGACTATAATGGGGTCCGTTAGGTTTACGCTCAGAAAATGATTTTGGAGCGGAGACAAAAGTACTGCATGCAGTATAGTCTATGGGGTCCGTAGGCTCCGCTCGTCTCAGTTATGTGCCCAATCCGTCCTTTCCGTTCTCCTGCTCCTATAACGGAGCAGGAGAACGGAAAGGCTGAACGCTGGTGTGAACGAGGCCTTAGGTCTTTTGTTTGTCTGATTGTGTTACAGGGCTGACTACCTACCACATGCTATTTGTAAAAGAAAGGTTCCCCCATGTGTCAGTTAGGTTTTTGAGCTCCCTCAGGTACCAGGACCCAGTTGACCCTACATGCCCTGTACCTACACCAATGTCTGCCTGGATGTAAACGTTTACGGTCAGACAGCTGATCCGCTATCAAACATCTGACAGCACTTTTTCAATGATATTGTCCCTCTGCAATGAGCATCAAGAGATAAAACTAAGGACGGGTTCATATCAGTGTTATGAATGCCATTATTGCTTTCCATTATAACATGGTTATAATGGAAAATAACGGAATTCCCAGACGGAATGCAAAACTGAAGCCTTTAGAGGCATAATAGAGGTCTATGGGCAAGCATAGCGGATACGTCTGGTTTCCGTTACGCAGGACGGAAAAGAAAGTCCTGTCCTAAATCAAAATTTGCCAGCGGCAGATTGTGCTGTCTAATCACGCTCTGCTGCTGGCAAACAATGATTCTGTAGCTAGGCTTTCTAGCGCACAGGGCAAAGATTCAGCGTGGTGCTGCACCCACTCGAATTTACATAAAGAGTATAGCGTGCTGCTGCAAGTTTTTATCCACTAAGCCACTCCTCTAATTCCACCCAATGTATAACTACACTCTTCCAGTCCCACTTACCTAAAAAAATCATAGGGTACACAGCGGTACCAATACACCTTGCAATCAGTGAAAGAACCAGCTGGTTCTACCTCATCCAGGGTGTCGCTGGCATGTAGGTGTGATGTCCTCTGGATCTAGAACAAGGTCCCTGTGGTGATAAAGCAAAAAGAATAATCACATAAGGAAGGGATGGTAACTGTGCTGCCCTGTAAGACCGAGCTATCCCAATATATAACAGGGTAATCTAGGGCATTTTCTCTTAGTGCTACCACACAGTACTAATGCCCACATTGTGCTCCCTCACAGTAGTAATATTCACATTGTGCCCCTCACAGTACCAATGCCTACACTGTGTCTCATTCACAGTAGTTATGCCCACATTACAGCACAAATGCCCTCTTACAGTAGTTATGTCCTCCTTGTGGCCCCTTCACAGTAGTTAGGCCCACTTTTGTGCCCCCTCACAGTAGTTATGGCCACCTTTGTGCCGCTTCACAGAAGTTATGTCCTCCTTGTGGCCACTGCACAGTAGTAAGGCCCACCTTTGTGCCCCCTCACAGTAGTTATGTCCTCCTTGTAGCCCCTTCCCAATAGTTATGTCCCCCTTGTGGCCCCTTCACAGTAGTTATGTCCTCCTTGTGGCCACCGCGCAGTCGTAAGGCACACTTTTGTACCCCCTCACTGTAGTTATGTCCTCCTTGTTGCCCCTCTTTCACCCATAGTGCCCTCTACAGCTCCATAAAATAAAAAAACCACAGATACCTATTTCCCTGATGATCGGCACATCCTGCGGTCCCCAGCAGCAGAAGCGGTCACACACACATCGCTCTTCTGGCGGTGCAGGAGGCTGATTCCTGAGCTTTTACCGCTCCTCCCACAGCCAGCAATGTGCTGTGCGGCCTGCAAGGAGTTTCAGGAGATAACAAATATTTTTTGCAATTATATTGTGGCAGAATAGAATTTTGCACAACGTCATATGTCATAAATAGTAAAATAAAAGCTATCCTCCCTGGCCTAATACTATTAATGGACAAAAGGTAGAGGTTGTCAGCAGCTATAATTACCTGGGGGTTTACCTGGGCGAGAAAGCACTGGCAGACAAACATTGATAAGATCCGCAAAAAGGAAACAAACCGACTGCATTTTATGAGAATGCTTCCAATAACATAATGAAATGTTTTATCACTCAGCTATGGAGGGGGGTAATATTCTTTACAATGGTGTGTTGGGGAAGCAGTACTAGGGTAGCAGATGGGAATAAGATCAAGAAATTGATCAAGAAAGCTGGGGAGGTTGTGAGCCCCCAGCTGCTAGTGTTTGAGAGAAGGACACTCACAGGGGGGGATTTATAAAAACTGGGGGGAAGGAAAACTGCCTTAGTTGCCCACAGCAACCAATCAGATTCCACCTTTCATTTTCCAGAGCTCCTTTGGAAAATAAAACATGGAATCTGATTGGTCACTATGTTCAACTATGCCAGTTTTTCTTTACGCCAGTTTGATAAATATCCCCCACAAAGTTCACAGGGATCACTAAGGTTAGGGCTACGCTGCGACACTCGTCGTGCTACATCTGGGATTGCTGAGTAGCGGTGATTCCATAGAAATGAATGGGATCGCCAAGGCACTTACAAGAAATCCAACACGGCTGGATTTCTTGCAACTGTCGCGGTGATCCCATTCATTTCTATAGGATCACTGCTACTCAGCGATCCTCGCCACGACCAGTGTCGTCGTGTAGCCCTTGCCTTATACACTCACTAGTGCAAAACAAGCTGAGTAGCTTCAGTGAGAGGTTCATCCAACTGAAGTGGGGTATAGAGAGGTTTAGGAACTCATTCATACCGGCTGCTATTACATCGGAACAGTATCGGTTTAGACCGGGTGCCAAGTCTGTCCTTCATAATAACCATCTAGGAACAGAAATAGCTATGGAAGGGTATTATCGTATCGCAAGGTCAATAGTACTGTAACTGCAACACGTATTTGTGTTTGTACTGTGTTGTATTGTCTAATACTGTATTGCAGTGTTCCTTCAGTCCTCGGGACCCACCTGCCGGTCATGTTTTCAGGATTTCCTTGGTATTGACCAGGTGATATAATTAGTGTCCATGCATCAGGACTTACCACAGGTATTCATTCTGTGGGATATTCTCAAATCATGACCGGCAGGTGGTCCTGAGGACTGGAGTTGGGGAACACTGCTGTATAATATTGCATTGTATTACATAACAATTGAGAAAAAAAGCTGCTCTCACCTGCTCCTTCTCTGCTGTGAGCACGGAAAAAAACGCCCCTGGATGCAAAATCCAGCTCAGTCTCGCAGAGGTAAAATCGATACTTTATTGACGCGGTATAAAAATACATCCAGGAAAACCAATCTTAGTCTACATGTTTTGGGCTACTTAGAATGCGAGCCCTTACTCATGACATAGTAAGATACAAATGAATGCAGCAGATATAGTGGACTCCCACCTGCGCTCCTGATTGGGTTATCCCATGACCTAAATTCCATGCTGCCATTCACATGTATCAATCTTCAAATAAAAAAGCAGTTTACATTGTGTTAAAAACATAACATTATTCAACCATATATCGGAAATGGAAAGCATATTCTACATATTTATTATCTTACAATTGCAGGATGAAATCCAATCTTTTATTGAGTCCCTCGGGGTGACGGGTGCTCAGCTGAAATATCCAGAAGGATTCCTTATTCAGGAGCTATCTCCTGTAATCGCCTTCTCTCGTGGGTACTTTAACCCTCTCAATGCCTTGAATCAACATGCTGGATGTGTCCCCATCATGGAAAACCGCAAAGGGCAGGCTCGCCGCAGACACTCCGCGGCTTCCATGATGCGGCACATCCGAGATGCGCTTATGTATTCTCACCTTGATGGAATTTGTAGTGCAGCCTACATATTGTAAGCTACAAATTCGACATGTGATTAGATATACTGCACAAGTGGTATTGCAGTTGAGATAAGATTTCACTGGGAAGACCTTGTTATTAGCTGTGGACTTAAAAGTCCTAGCCACCACGGTATGGTCACAGCATATACATCTGTTATGTCCACATTTGTAGCTGCCCTTTGTCTTTAACCAATTAGCTTGTGATGTCTTTCTATCCTGAAATAGGCTTGGACTAGCATAGGTAGCTACTGTGGAGGCTCTGCGGGCCGCGCATCTTACACCCCCTCTGCTATTTTTTCCCATTGTTTATCGAATGCCAGGACCGGAAAATGACGCTTAATGATCTTACAGATCTCAGGAAACTCCACGCTATATTGTGTTACAAATGTACTCTGGGCGGTTATGTCTGATGATACCCGTGCTTCAGTTTGTATCTGTCTCCTCGCCGGGTAAACTAGCAGGTTTCTATCCATGTCCAATGTCTGCTGAACACAACTATCTATATGTTTACGTGAATATCCCCTTTGTGTCAATCTGCTCATAATTTCCCCTGCTGCCTCCATAAAGGAGTCCACATTTTTGGAGTTCCGTCTAGCACGGATCATTTCACCCTTTGGTATATTATGTACTATGTGTGGTGGGTGACAAGAGGATCCGTGTAATATAGTGCTGCCTGCCAGGGATTTCCTAAAGGTGGAAGTGTGTACAGTAGCAGTGGCCGAGTCCCCCTTCAGGCGCAAGTCCAAGAAGGAAATCTCCTGTGGTTCATGGTGCACCACAAAATAGATAGCATTAACACAAGAATTGAGGTATTGGGCAACCACAGTACCCCGTTCCCTTAACAGTGACCTCCACAGTACCCCACTCCCTTAACAGTGACCTCCACAGTACCCCACTCCCTTAACAGTGACCTCACAGTACCCTGCTGACTTAACAGTGACCTCCACAGCAGCTGCCCCTTTAATAGTTGGGCCTGCCCCCTTAACAGTGACCACCACAGTGCCTGCCCCTTTAACAGTGAGCTCCACAGCAGCTGCCCCTTTAATAGTGGCCCCTGCCCCCTTAACAGTGGCCTCCACAGCGCCCTGCCCCTTTAAGGCTAGGGCTACGCGATGACATGTGTTCCGTGACATTTTGTCGCACCAATGTCGCACGACAATTTTGTATAATGATAGGCTATGGAGTCGCACTGCGACATGCTGTGACTGCGACACGACAGTCACAAAAATCCATCCAACAGTGACCTCACAGTACCCTGCTGACATGCAGACTAATAAATGCAAAAAAATGACAGACACAAAATTTAAATTTAGTTCTGCTAAAGTCCACATTTATTTCTTAACCAGGGCAATGTGTTCATCATATCTACTGCACTTTGTACATTACTAATCTCAGAATTGGAAAAGTTGCTTTCTGTCATGCTGGTCACATTTATTGAACTGCAACATTAAAAATCTAAAAGGCTAGTTTGATGCTTAAATGGGACCTTTCACCGGTCCTGACATTATAATATAAGTACCCGGCACTGTAGGGCATTATTAGTAGATGTCATCACTGTCATTTTTTTTAGATCAGCAGCTCTGCCCCCCCCTTCTGTATTTGCGCCCTGTACGCTAATAGATAGCATCGGTACAGGGAGGAGGAGACAGGCGCATTTCTCAGGGAGGTGAGATTTTTTTCCCCTGGCTGTGATGTGATCTGCTGCAATTGGTATATCGACAGAATTGTGGCGTATAGACAAATTTTTGGGGCATGGACAGAATTCTATTGTAAATCTGTCATGAGATTTGTATAATATTAAAGGGCATCTGTCAGCAGGTGTGTACCTATGAAACTGGCTGACCTGTTACATGTCCACTTAGCAGCTGAAGACATCTGTGTTGGTCCTATGTTCATACGTGCCCGCACTGCTGAGAAAAATGATATATGTAAATGAGCCTCTGGGAGCAAAGGGGGTGTTGTCGTTACACCTAGAGGCTCTGCTGTTTCTGCAGCTCCCACGCCCTCTGCACTTTAAATGACAGTGGCCAGGCATTGAAACCATCATAATCCCTGGCCCTGTCAAACTGCAGGGGACCAACACAGATGCCTTCAGCTGCATGGCATACATGTAACATATCAGGAAGTTTCATAGGTACAAATCTGCTGACAGTTAAGACTGGAGTTTGTATTCTTAGACAGTGCAAAGTTCAACAGTATTACTAAATCTGCCAGGATATGAATATAGTCTAAGTGATTTTGTAACTTATACGGAGTGGAAAGAAATTTGGGGGTGGGGGGTTTTCATCAATGTAATATTAGAAGTTAATTTTGCTTGAGTCTGTGTTGACATACATTATGCCACATTTATCAGATGTTGCATGTTATTTGATAAGGCGTTATTTGCTTATTTCCGTTAAGATGCTCTAACATAGCATCTCTCAGAAAACCTTCAAACAGTTTACCCACAACAGATGTTAAACTTACCGGCCTATAGTTTCCAGGCTCTGTTTTTGGACCCTTTTTGAATATTGGCACCACATTTGCCATGCGCCAATCCTGTGGGACATTCCCTGTCAGTATAGAGTCTGCAAATATCAGAAATAAGGGTCTGGCTATGACATTACTTAATTCCCTTAGGATACGGGGGTGTATGCCATCCGGTCCTGGCGATTTGTCTTTTTTTAATCTTTTTAAGTCGCTGTTGTACTTCTTCCTGGGTCAGACAGGACACTTTTAATGGGGAATTTATTTCAACATTCAGCATTTCCTCTGACAGTTTGTTTTCCTCAGTGAATACATTGGAGAAAAAAATATTTAACAGCTTTGCTTTCTCCTCGTCGCTCTCTGCGACTCCCCCCTCATTACTCTTTAACGGGCCGACACCTTCAGATTTATACTTTTTAACTTTTATATAATTGAAGAACATTTTAGGGTTAGTTTTACTCTCTTTGGCAATTAATCTCTCAGTCTCTAGTTTGGCCGCTTTTATTTGTTTTTTACATGTTCTATTTTTTTCCTTATAGTTTATCAGTGCTTCCGTGCTACCTTCCTGTTTTAGTGTTTTTATATGCTTTCTTTTTGTCATTTATTGCTTTATTTACAGTTCTGTTTTTCCACATTGGTTTCTTTTTGTTCCTTAACCTTTTATTCCCATACGGTATGTACCTCTCACAATGAGATTTCAGGATGCTTTTAAAGATATCCCATTTTATCGCTGTATTTTTATTTTTGAGGGCTTTGTCCCAGTTAGTTAGGCCTATGGCCTCTCTTAGTTGGCTAAATTTAGCTTTTTTGAAGTTTGGTATTTTTGTTCCTCCCTGTAGAAACGCTCTTTTGAATGATAATTGGAAGGTTATTACTTTGTGGTCACTATTTCCCAGGTGTCCCCCACCAGTTGGGAGAGGTAATTGTCTTTGATTATAAAAAAATAATAATAATTTATGCCATGAAATTGAAAAAGCCCCACAATTCCAACAATACTTTTTTGGTTTATATATTACTGTGCACTAAAAATGACATGACATCCTTATTCTGGGAGTCAATACAATGACGGTGAAACTAAATTTGTATAGTTTTTTTTTTGTTTTACTACTTTGACTTTTTTTTATATTTCTGTATGAAGGCATGTGTTTTGCAGGATGAACTGTGGTTTTTTATTGGTACCATTTTTGGGTTACATACTACTTTTTGATCACTGTTATTTAACTTTTTGGAGGGGACACTGTGACCAAAAAATGGCAAATCACGTGCTTTCATTTTCTTTTCCATTTTGGCGTACACCACACAGGAAAAATATTTTTACATTTTCATAGCCTAGACATGTTTTTTTGCATAATAACTTTTATCCCTCTTAGGGACCTAGAACGTGTGATCTTCTGATCTCTTGTCTCATAGATCATAATAAAGAGCTATTATTGTCTATGAGATTCTGATGCTCTGCCTTCTGAGCTGTTCCTCGTGCATGGCTTAATAGGCAGTTTACCTTAAGAGGCCTGGGACCCTTCAGCAGAACCCAGGCTGTCATGGTAACAAATCAGAGCCCTGTGATTTCACTGTGAGGGCTCCAATTGGAAAGCAGAGGGAGCTATTGACCACAGCATCTGCGAGGTTAAATGAACAGCCTGCTCTATACATTCTCTCCGTCACAATGGCATAGCGGTACATCATTGTGGCTGAAGGGGTTAATTAGGGGGTGGTGTTACACCGGAAAATCTCTTTCTGACAGTGTATGTTTGTACACAACAGACAAAGAGATGAAGAATGAATGAGAGAATGAGAAAACTAATGAATAATGGACAGACAGCACCCATTCATGCTTGAGAAAGGAGTGTGTGTACCTGTTGCATGAAGATAATCAGTGTGTATGGTGTGACTAGTGTGATATATAGTAGCTCCTATTAGTCAGGACACCAAACCTAAACAATAGGATAGATTGCTGCTGCAGCAAGCCACTGAGAAGCTAGAGCAGATGATGTGAATGGTAGTGGACCTGATAAGGTGTTGTGTCACGGTCTACTCCCTCATGTCAGTTCTCCCTAGCGATCAATGCAGTAGAAAGGTGGTTTTAAGAACAGGCTAGTAAAAATACAAAGGTCTCTGATTACTTAGTGCAGAAAATAACTTGAGTCACATCCAGCAGTATAAAGTACAAAATCCAGTTTCTGACACTAGAAGAGGAGGTATGGGGGCTGTTTGGATGATAATTGAAGATTATGCTAGCGCTAGTGTACTTATAATCTTAATTTTAGTAATGACAGGAGGCGAGTATTTTGCATTAAACTCTCTTTACTTACTCCACATAGCAGTAAAGAAACAGTTAAAACAGTAACCAATCAAAATGCAATAGGAGGTAATATATTCTGAGCCGTGAGACTCCTCCTCCTCTTTCGCATGCGACATCAGAAAAAACTGGACAAACTAAAGTCAATGTCTCTTAAACCACGAACCACCGAACGAACTCCTTGTCCTGTAACTGTAAGGCATGAAGAAAATCCGGAATGAACTGTAACCGGAATCAAAAGACCTTCTGTCCGCATTCAGATCTCCGTGAGACGAAGTCCGATCGATACGAAGAAACTCCCTGAAGTTGGACCGGAAACTTCAAGCATTTATACTGAAAAACAATGTGAAATGGGTTAGGAACCGAAACTGAACCTGCATGCAGGCATGACCCCCATAAAATGACAGTAAATGACATCACTTAAAAGGATCTTGGCTGCTAAAACGCAAAAGGGAATGAAACCATATACTTACCCACGAGCACTTACCAAGGGTGGGAAAGAGGTGGGAAAATACTCGCCTCCTGTCATTACTAAAATTAAGATTATAAGTACACTAGCGCTAGCATAATCTTCAATTTTACCACATGACAGGAGGCTTCGTATTTTGCATTTTTTAACGCTGATTCACAAGACACATAGCCGCCCCCGTGCTTGGACGAAAGTAGAATGTCCTGAAGGTAGACTCCCTCGACCAGTCCGCCGAATGTAGGATGTCTGTCAGAGAAGCGCCTGCCGAGAAGGCCGAGGAAGCAGCCGCCCCACGAACTGAATGTGCCCCAGAACAGGGGTCCACGCCCGCCAGAGACAGAAGCCACCGTATCCACCTGGCGAGTGTAGTAGTTGAGACGGGAACGTGAGGCCGAACGTAGGACACCAAAAGCTGTCCCGAGGCAGAAGTTCGAAGCGCGGAAGTGACCTCAACGTACCGAGTAAGGGTAGAAACGACACAAAGTTGCGGTTCTGAGGCAAAGAAGGGATAAAAGACCGACGTAGAGTTGGACTTGGTACGTCTAGACACCCGAAAGGTAACTCCCTCCGGAGAGACCGAAAAGGCGTCGACGTCAAAAGCCCGTACGTCCGAAACTCGACGAAAGGAAACGAGGCAAAGTAACAAAGTCAACTTGGCCGACAGCTGTCTTAGAGAGAGGGAGGTATTAGTCGGCCAATCTCTCAGAAACTGAAGAACCAAGGCCAAATCCCAGAGACGAGAATATCTGGGGCCCGGAGGTCTCTGCAACCTTATACCCCTAAGTAAACGGCAAACAAGTGGATCCCTACCGATTGGGATACCAAGAGAGGGAACGTGCGCCGCCGAAATAGCGGAGCGCACCACGTTGAGAGAACGATAGGAGCGGCCCAAAGAGAACAAATGTGACAGAAAATTCAATATGGCGGTCACAGGTGCCGTAAATGGATCGAAGTCCCGTTCACAGCACCAAGAGGACCAGGAATCCCAAGCTGATAAGTAACATCTTCTAGTTCCAGGAGCCCAGGAGTCCCATATGAGGTCTCTAGCTGCCTGCGATAAATCGCTGGTCTGCCAGGCTCCCCGGAAAGAGCCCAAGCCACCAGAAGGAGACGGCCCTCGAGTACCAGGGAATGCGGATTCCCTTTCGGGTCCGTGAGGAGCATCGGGAAAGATGGTAGAAGCAACAGATCGATGTAGGAGAGCTCCAGAAGGGCCGGGAACCACGGTTGACTCCGCCAAAGCGGAGCGATGAGCAGGAGAGAAATGCGTTGATTCCTCAGGAATTGAATTGTCCGTGCGATCATGCTGAAAGGGGGGAAGGCGTACTCTCCCTTGGCTGGCCACTGTTGGAGAAACGCGTCCACCGCTAAACTCTCCGGATCCGGTAGCCAGCTGAAGTAGGCCGGAGTCTGCCTGTTGTTGCGGGAAGCGAATAGGTCCAGTCGGAAGGGGCCCCTCCTGACCGAGAGTCGTTGAAAGACCTGAGGATCCAATCTCCAGTCGCTGCTGTCCCTCCAGTGACGTGAGAACCAGTCTGCCGTCAGATTCGTCTCCCCCGGAAGGTATTCCGCCTTGAGTGAAATGTTGCGGGGAAGGCAGAAGTCGAAGATCTCCTTCGTCACCTCCGACAGTAGACGGGAACGGGCTCCGCCCAGGCGGTTGATATAGCGGACCGCCGAGATGTTGTCCATCCGCAAGAGAATACAGCAATGTGACTTGTCCTTCGCCAGACTGCGGATAGCGAACGACCCCGCCAACAGTTCCAGGCAGTTGATGTGGAGAAGACTCTCTTGAGCGGTCCAGGCGCCTCCTGTTGATCTGCCTCCGCCCGTCGCGCCCCAGCCCCAAAGGCTGGCGTCCGACTCCAAAACGACGTCGGGAGAGCTCCCGAAGATGGCTCGGCCGTTCCAAGCCTCCATGCTGTCTAGCCACCATCTGAATTCCTCCCTGACCTCTTCCGTTATCGGGATCGATTGATCGTAGGAAGGATTCCGATGGAGAAAGTAGGTCTTCAGACGTTGCATCGCCCTGTAGTGGAGCGGTCCCGGGAAAATGGCCTGAATGGAAGCGGATAGTAGACCTACGATCCGAGCCAGAGTACGGAGTGGAATGGAGAAGCAGCGGATGACTCTGCGCAATTCCTTCTTGATAGCCGCGATCTTCGTCGCTGGTAAACGTAGTGTGCTGGACCTGGAGTCTATCTCGAATCCCAGAAACTGGACAGTCTGAGTCGGGGACAACACCGACTTCAAGAAGTTCACCACGAACCCTAGGGAGGTCAGGAAGTCGACGGTAAAACGTGTGTGCCGAGTCAGTCCGGACCTGTCGTCGCAAAACAGAAGCAGGTCGTCCAGGTATATAATGCACCGAATCCCTTGAGCACGAAGATGTGCGACCACAGGCTTCAGCAACTTGGTGAAACACCACGGGGCTGAACTGAGGCCGAAAGGGAGGCACGTGAACTGCCACGGCCGACCTTGCCACAGGAATCTGAGGAAACGTCGGCAGGTCAAGTGGACCGGTACCGACAAGTACGCGTCTTTGAGGTCCAGTCTCGTGAACCAATCTCCGTCTCGAAGGAGGTCCCTCAGAAGGTGTATGCCCTCCATCTTGAAGTGCCTGTATCGCACGTAGGAGTTGAGCTTTTTTAAGTTTAAGACTGGTCTGAAATCCCCGGTCTTTTTCTTCACCAAGAAAAGATTGCTGAAAAAGCCTCCCTGATCGTGTGCGGGCTCCACCGCACCCTTGGAGTGGAGGTCTAGTAGCTCGTTTGCTATCAACCTGTAGTCCTCTGCGGAGCAGAGAAAAGGATGTGGCAGGATCGACTGGTCTGGACGTCCCACGAAGTCTATGACGTAACCCTGCACCATCTGGAGTATCCATGCGTCCGACGATATAGCCGCCCAGTTCTGAAAACAAAGGGAAATACGATCTGCTGTATGAGTGAGAAGAGGTACCTGCAACAGGTGACGACTTACCGGTGGAGTTGAAGCGAGCCCTGCCCCGGGCACGTGATCCACGACCTCTGTCGGCTCCTCTGGTGAAGGAGAAAGGCTGTCTATAGCCTGTTTCTGGGTAGAACGGTTGAGGCCTTTGAGAACTGGGGCCCGAAGGCCAGAATCGGCTGGCTGCTCGGCCTCTGTGGCGGCCAGCCCTTCCAAAAACACCCCTTTGGGAGTTAGCTCGGAAGACCCGCTTCATGGAGGTCTGTGCTTTGTTAAGCGAGGTAAAGACATTCACATGTCTATTGAGCTCTTTCAGAAAAGTCTCACCAAATAGCTTGCCCTGTGCCAAAGGTCCTAGTTCTTTGGTGCCCAATTCCACCAATTTTCCGTCAAGACGGAGTAATGCTGCTTTCCTCCTCTCAGAAGAGAGGGCTACGTTGGCGTTGCCTACAAAGCAGAAGCACCGTTGAGCCCATTCTCTAATGTCGTGAGCCCATTCACGAACCATATTAGCGTCAAACTCCTCTGATCGCGCTAGGGCATCATCCGCCAAATACAAAATGCGGGAAAGTGGACTAATGGAGTCCAACAGCTTATCCTGCACACCGTGGAATGCCTTCTCAACCCCTTTGCGAGGGTCCCGACCACCCCTAGACATAAAGGTGGTCATGATCTGGTCGAACTCCGGAGTTTGCGCCACGAAGTCGGGTAACAGAGGGCGAGGGCATTCGGATCGTAAACGGTTGCGAACCGTTTTGTCCATAGGTTTGCGTAGCCATAGGTGCATAAACTTTGCGAGGTGATCCGGAGGCGTCCAGTCCCCAGAACGTGGATGACGGATGTTTCTCGGATCGAAGAGACGTTGGCCGGAGGGGTCCAGGATGGTTTCCTCATCCTCCAGCGGTGGCGCCGAGTCGTCGGGTAGCTGGGCGGTGTCGGGAAAGGTGCCCTTTTGGTCACCGGAAAACGCGCCCTCATCTGAGCCCCAGGCGTCCTCCGGAACGTCAGAGTCCGCGGCCTGCCACGAGTCCAGAATATTCATGGAGGGAGAAAGCTTATCCTCCTCGTCCGAGGAGTATTGATGTTCAGGCGAGGGAGCGAGAGGAGACGGTTTGTCGCGCTTGGCGGGGGCCTTGCCCCTGTCCGGATTAGCAGAGCCCTTCTCTCCTTTCCAATGGCGTTTTTGTGGCCGAGAGTCGGCACGAACCTGTGACTCCGAAGCCTCGGAATCGTAGTCCTGTTGCGGTACCTCAGCGAGGTTATCTGGCCCATCAGCCGCTGTCATAATTCTGGAGAAAGCCTTCTCCATCGAGGCAGCAACTGCCTCATTAATCATGGCCTGAAGCTGTGCAGCGTTCTGGTCCATTGTCCAACAACACCCTGGCACAGGGTAGTATAAAGTATATAGAGATGGTACCAGCAGTACCTATAACCCCAGCAGGGTAAATTGGGATTTTTACACTGGGCAGCACCCAGGAATAGAGGATGTATGTCTGACACCTCTGTAGCAGCAGCAATTTCGGGGCGACACCCCAAAGCCCAGGGAATGAACCCTGCAGTGGTGAGGCCTGGACAAACGGCCACAGATTTGAGAGCCCTGCCTGGTCGTCTGACAGGCTTATGCAATCCGAGCTGTGAAGGAGGAGAGACACAGTGAGGGCTCTGACACGGAGCACAATAGCAAATAGTAAGAGGAAATGGTTGTAATGGACTTACCGCAAAAACCGAGCGCTGAGGACATGGAGTCTCTATCCAAAATGGCGGCCACAGTTCTCGCGAGACGCGAGTATAATTCCCGCCGTTGCCGCAAGCGAAAATGCGCGGCAAAAATTTTCGCTGAAAATGCGCGGCGAAAAAATCGCGACGCGATATTCGCAGATGGGGTGAACGTTACCCCTCACCATAATCCTTTGGGGGGGGGAGGGGGAGGGGGGGGTGCTAGTAAATAAATAAATTGGCTAGTAAAGCTTATCCTCCACGTCCGAGTGAGAAGGCCAGACAGGGACGGGAGACCAACTGAGGAGAAAAATTTTTGCTTGAGCCACAAACCCCCCAAAATGTAGTAGTAGACATTAAATATTACCACAAGGATAGATAGAAAAACACTCAAATGGAAATACGTAACCCCCAAAGCCTTATAACTGGGAGAGCAGAAACTCTGACCTGTCTGTCTAATGGAGCAGTAAAGAAAGAGGAGGAGGAGTCTCACGGCTCAGAATATATTACCTCCTATTGCATTTTGATTGGTTACTGTTTTAACAGTTTCTTTACTGCTATGTGGAGTAAGTAAAGAGAGTTTAATGCAAAATACGAAGCCTCCTGTCATGTGGTAAAATTTAATGGCACTTCCAGGTACTTGATACAGGTGTCCACTATATGACACAGGCTTAAAGTTATTATGGAGGTTATTTTAGATGATGGGTGTCTGAGTTGTTTTCCCTAACTGGCAGCAGGGTCTGTGAAGCTATGGTTTTGATGATTGCTCTGCTGTCTTTATCCTCTGTAGCTTTTGGAAAAGCTGCCTTTTGGATTCTAGTATTCTCCCTGTAGTTATGTTCTCACAGGATAACTGAGTACAGTCCATTGGGATAGAGGCTCTCACATGTGCTTCCTATCTCCTTGCTGTCTGGACTCAAAATCCCTCTACTGGAAGGAAGTAGGACCAGCCTACTCCCACTAAGAGGGGAGGAACAGTTTAGTTGGCCCTGTTCATGCCAACTGTTACCAACTATACCTCTTCTGCTGTAATACCCAGCCTGATCACAACATAAAGTAACAATACATAATAAAACATTTACAGATACCCCCAGGTCTGGGGTACTGCACTATATATTCAATCCAATTAGTAAATCAATGACTAGGTAGCCCAAAGATTATGTGCAAAATACTACAAACCAAAGGTAAACATACAGGGTAAGTATCATACATAAGAAAGAGTCCAGGATAAGGGAAATGCCTTACAGGTGCATCTCAATAAATTAGAATATCATTGAATAGTTATTTTATTTCAGTAATTCAATTCAAGGAGTGATACTCTATATTCTATATAGACTATATAAGCTATATATTCTATAGTTTCATTACCTACAGAGTGTTCTATTTTAAGTGTTTATTTATTTTAACGTTGATGATAATGATTTACAGTTAATGAAAACCCAATCTCAGAAAATTAGAAAATTGTGAAAAAATTTCAATATTGTAGACTCATAGTGTAATACACTAATTAGCTAATAAACACAAAATACCTAATAAAAGCAAAGGTTTCCTAAAAACCTTTTTAGTTAGTAACACACTACCCTGTCATGGATTAAAATCCTGCAGGGCACGCAAGGTCCCCCTGCTCACTCCAGCACATGACCAGGCCCGTTTGAAGTTTGCCATTGACCATTAGGTTGATCATAAGAGGCATGGGAGAAGGTCATGTAGTCAGATGAGACCAAAATAGAACTTTTTTGGTATCACCTCCACTCGCCATGTTTGGGGGAAGTCAGATGAGTACAACCCCAAGAACACCTTTCCAACACCTTCCCATGAAGCATGGGGGTGGAAACATCATATTTTGGGGATGCTTTTCTGCAAAGGGGACAGGACGACTGCACCGTATTAAAGGGAGGATGGATGGGGCCATGTATCGAGATTTTGGCCAATAACCTCCTTCCCTCAGTAAGAGCATTGAAGATGAGCTCCAGGGCTCTGAAAATATTCAATGACCACTCCCATCCGGGCCATCATCTCTTCAAACGTCTAAAGTCCGGCCGCAGGTATCAGGCCATCCCTGCAAGGACATCGAGGAGGCTGAACACTTTCTTCCTAACGGCCGTCAGACTGCTGAACTCATCACGCCCCATCTCCCCCCCATAATCCCTCCCTCGCCCCTAATTTGCCCATTGCTTAACCCCCCTTCCCCCCCTAGTTACTATGCCTGTACCTGTGCCTAACCCAATTCCGAGCACGATCGACTGTGTCGTGTTTGGCGAATAAAGCTAATTCTGATTCTGATCTGATTCTGATTCTGCTGGGTCTTCGAGCATGACAATGACCCAAAACACACAGCCAGGGCAACTATGGCAACTAACATTTCAGGGTCCAGGAGTGGCCTAGCTAGTCTCAAGACTTGAACCCAATCGAAAGGGAGCTGAAACTCAATGTAGCCCAGTGACAGACCCGAAACCTGAAAGTCCCTGCTGCAGTGTGTGCAAACTTGGTCAAGAAGAACAGGAAACGTCTGGCCTCTGTAATTGCAAACTAAGGTTTCTGTACTAAATATTAAGCTCTATGGTATGAAATAATTATTTCTTGCAATAAAATGAAAATTAATTATTTTACCACCTCCGGACTGCCTAACGCAGATTCGCGTTCCGGAGGTGGCAGCGCTGCGCAGTCACGCATATATATGTCATCTCGCGAGACGCAAGATAACGCGCTTAGCCGGCCCGTGCATGCGCATCGCGGGCCGGCAAAAGTTAGAGGGGGGTCACGTCAGCAACCTGCCAGCCAATGATCGTCGCTGGCAGGTTGCTGATTTTTAAAAATCCAATCAGAAGCCATATAACACATCATATTAGTAAATATGATGTGTTAAATGGCTTCCCTGCTCCTCTGCTGGTCCTTTTCGTCGGTTGGTCTCAGCAGAGGAGCAGGCTTCACAGTGAGTAGCACCAAACACTACACTTAGCCCCAGATCACCCCCCTGCACCCCAATTAACCCCTTGATCACCCCTTCTTGCCCCTGTCAATCACTAGTGAAAGTGAAAAAAGTGATCAGTGCAAGCTGTCACTTTTTTTTCCCACTGGTATTGACTGTTAGGTTTTAGGGATAGTTTAGGCCCCTTGGTTAGGTAGTTTAGGGATCAGTTAGCGCCCAGCCCACCGCACCGCAGTCACTTATTCGCTGATTAGCGTATCGCTAATCAGCTTTTGTACTTTTATAGTGTCTGTAAGTGATCAAAACTGATCACAGTCAGATCTATAATAGTATTAGTGTCACCTTAGCTCACCCTCCACCCAAAACGCAGTGTTTGCCCGATCAGGCCTGATCGGTCGCCCACACGTGCGTTCGCCCACGTCCGCCCCGCCGCAGTGACAAAAAATACATATTTTTTGATCACTGCACAATCACTTTACACGCGCTGCAGCGATAAAAAAATCAGTTTTGATATTTTTTATCAACCGCAGCGGCCTCCGGTACTTACCATTTGTAAGACAGGCTTGCTTTTTTTCTTGGGTAGTCTCAGGGAATACCCCTAAATTAAGTTGCCCAAATGTCAAACAGGGGGTATTCTTCTGAAGAGGCCTACAGGCTTCTGACCCAGTCGGATGAGGAATGGAAACCCTCATCTGACGAATCTAGCGGGTCAGAATATGAACCTGTAGAAAGCAGTGGCACTCTGACCCAAAGTTCGGACGAGGAGGCTGAGGTCCCTGATAGCACCAGGCGTACCCGGCCCCATGTCGCTAGACCACAGGTTGCGCAGGATCCGCTTCAAGGGCAGCAGAGTGGGGCTGGCGCTGTCGGATTACGTGGTGAGGCATACACCAGCAGCGCAGCCCTCCCTGGACCTAGTACCAGCACTGCCGTAGAACATGGTGAAGTGGCGAGCACCAGAAGGGCAGTTGAAGCTGGTACGGTGGCACGTGCATTAGTTACCCCGTCGCAGCCAACGCACAGACGGGCCCGTAGAGACCCTAGAATCCCAGAGGTGCTGGCAAACCCTGATTGGCAGTCCCCAACTTCAGCCGCACCTGTAGTTCCCCCTTTCACCGCCCAGTCTGGAGTTCGGGTTGAGACAGCTCAGATCGGTTCGGCCCTGGGATTTTTTGAGTTGTTCTTGACTGCGGAGCTCTTGGACTTAGTTGTGGCAGAAACAAAACGGTATGCCACTCAATTTATATCCGCCAACTCGGGAAGCTATTATGCCCAGCCTTTCCGGTGGAAACCAGTCCAAGTTTCCGAAATTAAAATTTTCCTGGGCCTTCTCCTCAACATGGGTCTAACCAAAAACCATGAATTGCGGTCATATTGGTCCACGAACCCAATTCATCACATGCCCATGTTCTCTGCTGCTATGTCCAGGGCACAATTTGAGGCCATCCTGCGTTTCCTGCACTTTAGCGAAAACACCGCCTCCCGTCCCAGAAGCCACCCAGCTTTTGACTGGCTCCACAAAATTCGGCCCCTCATAGACCACTTCAACCAGAAATTTGCCAGAGATTTGTATACCCCTGAGCAAAACATCTGCGTAGACGAGTCCCTTATACATTTTACCGGGCGCCTTGGCTTCAAACAATACATCCCAAGCAAGCGCGCCCGGTATGGGGTCAAATTGTATAAGCTCTGTGAATGGGCCACAGGCTATACCCACAAATTTCGGATCTATGAGGGAAAAGATCAGACCCTGGAGCTGGTCGGTTGCCCTGACTACCTGGGGAGCAGTGGGAAGACAGTCTGGGACTTGGTGTCACCCTTATTCGGCAAGGTGTACCATCTTTATGTGGACAATTTCTACACAAGTGTGGCCCTCTTCAGGCATTTGCTTCTAGAACAGATTGGCTGCTGTGGCACCGCGTGAACTAGTCGCGCGGGCTTCCCCCAACGGCTCGTTACCACCCATCTTGCAAGGGGGGAGAGGGCTGCCTTGTGTAACCAAGAACTGCTTGCGGTGAAATGGAGAGACAAGCGCAACGTTTACATGCTCTCCTCCATTCACGCAGACACGACAATACAAATTGAGCGAGCAACCCGTGTCATTGAAAAGCCCCTCTGTGTCCACGACTATAATGCGCTCATGGGAGGGGTGGACTTCAATGACGAGATGTTGTCTCCGTATTTAGTTTCCCGACGCACCAGACGCTGGTATAAGAAGGTGTCTGTATATTTGATTCAATTGGCTCTGTATAATAGTTTTGTTCTCTACAGTAAGGCTGGGAGAACTGGATCCTTCCTCAAATTTCAGGAAGAGATCATCGAGAACCTCCTGTATCCAGGAGGTTCCGTGGCCCCATCCACCAGTGTAGTTAGCCGTCTACACGAGCGACATTTCCCCAATGTCGTTCCTGGTACCTCAACCCAACCGTCACCCCGAAAAAGATGTCGTGTCTGTAGCAGGAGTGGAATAAGGCGTGACACCCGCTATTTCTGTCCTGACTGCCCTGACCACCCTGCCCTATGCTTTGGAGAGTGTTTCTGGAAGTACCACAAACAGGTACACCTAGCATAGGGATCACATCTCACCAGGACAGGCACACAGGGCTATTAGGGCCCATTTACACACAGAGCTGCTGCAAACCTTTCCTTTCACCTGGGATAAAGTGCATAATGTACTTCGCCACATCTTTGGGCGATTTGCGCTTTGCACATTGTCCCATGGGGAAGGAGAGGTTTGTCCTATAAAAGGTAAAAAAAAAAAAACACACAAAAAAAAACACCAGTAAGCAAAAAAGTTAAAGTTCAGTTTCAAAAGTTAAAAAAAGTTTATATGTTCTGTTCTAAAGTTATTATAAAGTTAATAAAATTTATTGCGTTGCGGCCTGGTTTTTTCTTTTTTTTTTTTACCTTCCAGGTGGACCAACTGATCGACTAGCTGCAGCACTGATGTGCATTCTGACAGAAGCATTGCGCTGCTGTCAGATTACACACAAGTCGGTGTATGCGGCGCTGCAAGACGAGATTTCTACTCTGCAGTAAAAGATACGTTTGCTGAGGCATATTAGCTGAGGAGATGGCGGTGTTCATATGCTTTGGCAAATACTTTGTATATATAAAAAAAATAAAAAATCCCCTCAATGATTTATTCATCCACATCGATTGATGTGAATGGAGAAATCGGGTTTGCCAGGGCATACGAGCTAAGTGGGTATGGATGTTGGGCGGAGCTCCTATGTCCTGGCAGATGCCTTTCCCCTCCTTTTTTTTTTTTGGGCAGAGATTTTTTCATCCACATTGATCGATGCGAATGAAGAAATCTGTGCCGTTCATTTTTTTCTTTCAGTCCAGAGGCTGAACGGAAAAAAAAATCTCATTACCTGTATGCTCAATATAAGGAGAATAGCAGAAACTCCTAATGCTGGCCATACATGTAATGATTGCAGAGACCCTCAAATGCCAGTGCAGTACAAACACCCCACAAATGACCCCATTTTGGAAAGAAGACACCCCAAGGTATTTGCTGAGGGGCATATTGAGTCCATGAAAGATTTAAATTTTTGTCCCAAGTTAGCAGAAATTGAGACTTTGTGAGAAAAAACTAAAAAAAAAAACAATTTCCGCTAACTTATGCCCCAAATTTTTTTTTCTATGAACTCGCCAGGCCCCTCATTGAATACCTTGGGGTGTCTTCTTTCCAAAATGGGGTCACATGTGGGGTATTTATACTGCCCTGGCTTTTTAGGGGCCCTAAAGTATGAGAAGAAGTCTGGGATCCAAATGTCTAAAAATGCCCTGCTAAAAGGAATTTGGGCACCTTTGCGCATCTAGGCTGCAAAAAAGTGTCACACATGTGGTATCGCCGTACTCAGGAGAAGTTGGGGAATGTGTTTTGGGGTGTCATTTTACATATACCCATGCTGGGTGAGAAAAATATCTTGGTCAAATGCCAACTTTGTATAAAAAAATGGGAAAAGTTGTCTTTTGCCAAGATATTTCTCACACATATGGGCCCCTAAATTGCCAGGGCAGTATAACTATGCCACAAGTGACCCCATTTTGGAAAGAAGACACCCCAAGGTATTCCGTGAGGGGCATGGCGAGTTCCTAGAATTTTTTATTTTTTGTCGCAAGTTAGTGGAATATGAGACTTTGTAAGGAAAAAAGAGAGAAAAAAAAAAATCATCATTTTCCGCTAACTTGTGACAAAAAATAAAAAATTCTAGGAACTCGCCATGCCCCTCACGGAATACCTTGGGGTGTCTTCTTTCCAAAATGGGGTCACTTGTGGCGTAGTTATACTGCCCTGGCAATTTAGGGGCCCAAATGTGTGAGAAGTACCTTGCAATCAAAATGTGTAAAAAATGGCCTGCAAAATCTGAAAGGTGCACTTTGGAATATGTGCCCCTTTGCCCACCTTGGCAGCAAAAAAGTGTGACACATCTGGTATCGCCGTACTCAGGAGAAGTTGGGGAATGTGTTTTGGGGTGTCATTTTACATATACCCATGCTGGATGAGAGAAATATCTTGGAAAAAGACAACTTTTCCCATTTCTTTATACAAAGTTGGCATTTGACCAAGATATTTTTCTCACCCAGCATGGGTATATGTAAAGTGACACCCCAAAACACATTCCCCAACTTCTCCTGAGTACGGCGATACCAGATGTGTCACACTTTTTTGCTGCCAAGGTGGGCAAAGGGGCACATATTCCAAAGTGCACCTTTTGGATTTCGCAGGCCATTTTTTACACATTTTGATTGCAAAGTTCTTCTCACACATTTGGGCCCCTAAATTGCCAGGGCAGTATAACTACCCCACAAGTGACCCCATTTTGGAAAGAAGACACCCCAAAGTATTCTGTGAGGGGCATGGTGAGTTCCTAGAATTTTTTATTTTTTGTCGCAAGTTACTGGAATATGAGACTTTGTAAGAAAAAATAAAAAAAATAAAATCATCATCATTTTCCGCTAACTTGTGACAAAAAATAAAAAGTTCTATGAACTCACTATGCCCATCAGCGAATACCTTAGGGTGTCTACTTTCCGAAATGGGGTCATTTGTGGGGGTTTTCTACTGTTTGGGCATTGTAGAACCTCAGGAATCATGACAGGTGCTCAGAAAGTCAGAGCTGTTTCAAAAAGCTGAAATTCACATTTTTGTACCATAGTTTGTAAATGCTATAACTTTTAGCCCAAACCATTTTTTTTTTGCCCAAACATTTTTTTTTTATCAAAGACATGTAGAACAATAAATTTGGCGAAAAATTTATATATGGATGTCGTTTTTTTTGCAAAATTTTACAGCTGAAAGTGAAAAATGTCATTTTTTTGCAAAAAACCCGTTACATTTTGATTAATAACAAAAAAAGTAAAAATGCCAGCAGCAATGAAATACCACCAAATGAAAGCTCTATTAGTGAGAAGAAAAGGAGGTAAAATTCATTTGTATGGTAAGTTGCATGACCGAGCGATAAACGGTGAAAGTAGTGTAGTGCCGAAGTGTAAAAAGTGCTCTGGTCATGAAGGGGGTTTCACCTAGCGGGGCTGAAGTGGTTAAAAAGAAGACACCCCAAGGTATTCCGTGAGGGGCATGGCGAGTTCCTAGAATTTTTAATTTTTTGTCACAAGTTAGCGGAAAATGATGATTTTTTTATATATTTTTTTTCCTTACAAAATCTCATATTCCACTAACTTGCGACAAAAAATAAAAAGTTCTAGGAACTCGCCATGCCCCTCACGGAATACCTTGGGGTGTCTTCTTTCCAAAATGGGGTCACTTGTGGGGTAGTTATACTGTCCTGGCATTTTAGGGGCCCATATGCGTAGGAAGTAGTTTGCAATCAAAATCTGTAAAAAATGACTGGTGAAATCCAAAAGGTGCTCTTTGGAATGTGTGCCCCTTTGCCCACCTTGCCTGCAAAAAAGTGTCACACATGTGGTATCGCCGTACTCAGGAGAAGTTGGGGAATGTGTTTTGGGGTGTCATTTTACATATACCCATGCTGGGTGAGAGAAATATCTTGGCAAAAGACAACATTTCCCATTTTTTTATACAAAGTTGGCATTTGACCAAGATATTTATCTCACCCAGCATGGGTATATGTAAAATGACACCCCAAAACACATTCCCCAACTTCTCCTGAGTACAGCGATACCACATGTGTGACACTTTTTTGCAGCCTAGGTGGGCAAAGGGGCACACATTCCAAAGAGCACCTTTCGGATTTCACCGGTCAGTTTTTTTTACAGATTTTGATTGCAAACTACTTCTCACGCATATGGGCCCCTAAAATGCCAGGGCAGTATAACTACCCCACAAGTGACCCCATTTTGGAAAGAAGACACCTCAGGGTATTCCGTGAGGGGCATGGCGAGTTCCTAGAATTTTCTTTTTTTTGTCACAAGTTAGTGGAATATGAGACTTTGTAAGAAAAAGAAAATCATCATTTTCCGCTAACTTGTGACAAAAAATAAAAAGTTCTATGAACTCACTATGCCCATTATTGAATACCTTAGGGTGTCTACTTTCCGAAATGGTGTCATTTGTGGGGTGTTTGTACTGTCTGGGCATTGTAGAACCTCAGGAAACATGACAGGTGCTCAGAAAGTCAGACCTGTTTCAAAAAGTGGAAATTCACATTTTTGTACCATAGTTTGTAAACGCTATAACTTTTACCCAAACCATTTTATTTTTACCCAAACATTTTTTTTTATCCAAGACATGTAGAACAATAAATTTAGTGAAAAATTTATATATGGATCCCTTTTTCTTTGCAAAATTTTACAACTGCAAGTGAAAAATGTCATTTTTTTGCAAAAAAATCGTTATATTTCGATTAATAACAAAAAAAGTAAAAATGTCAGCAGCAATGAAATACCACCAAATGAAAGCTCTATTAGTGAGAAGAAAAGGAGGTAAAATTCATTTGGGTGGTAAGTTGCATAACCGAGCAATAAACGGTGAAAGTAGTGTAGTGCAGAAGTGTAAAAAGTGGCCTGGTCATTAAGGGGGTTTCAGCTAGCAGGGTTGAAGTGGTTAAAAATCATACAATGTGATTTTCAGGATTTATTTTTTGTCTCTCACAGTTGAAGTGTACTTACGATAAAAAATTACAGACCTCCCCCTTATTGGCCTTAGAGATTCACCTTTATCCACTTGTTCGCGCACCCGGCATCTCTTCTGTCTTCTTTTGTGAGGAATAGGACCTCTGATGACGTCACTG
The DNA here is from genome assembly GCF_014858855.1 of Bufo gargarizans. NCBI lineage: Eukaryota > Metazoa > Chordata > Amphibia > Anura > Bufonidae > Bufo > Bufo gargarizans. The sequence goes on from NC_058080.1 coordinate 100,085,214, forward strand.
CACTCATCACATGGTCCGTCACATGATCTTTTACCATGGTGATGGATCATGTGACGGACATTTGATGAACGTAGTGACATCATCAAAGGTCCTATTCCTCACAAAAGAAGACAGAAGAGATGTTGGCTGCGCAAACAAGTGGATTAAGGTGAGTTAAATTATTATTATTTTTTTTTTTTAACCCCTCCAGCCCTATTGTACTATGCTTTCTGTATTCAGAATGCTATTATTTTCCCTTATAACCATGTTATAAGGGAAAATAATAATGATCGGGTCCCCATCCTGATCGTCACCTAGCAACCGTGTGAAAATCGCACCGCATCCGCACTTGCTTGCGGATGCTTGCGATTTTCACGCAACCACATTCATTTCTATGGGGCCTGCGTTACATGAAAAACGCACAAAGAGGAGCATGCTGCGATTTTCACGCAACGCACAAGTAATGCGTGCAAATCACCGCTCATGTGCACAGCCCCATAGAAATGAATGGGTCCAGATTCAGTGCGGGTGCAATGCGTTCAACTCACGCATTGCACCCGTGCTGAAATCTCGCCCGTGTGAAAGGGGCCTAACCCATCCAGGCTCTAGTAATGCATCATACTCCTCCCAGCCACCACCGAATCTGTCAGGAGTGGTTGTATCAAAAATACTGTATCTGTGCAGAGTAAATCAGGTGGTGGGAGATGTAGAATGCTGAACAGATAAAATTCCAAGGGAAGTACTTGCTCTTGCTAGACTTGTCCATGACACCTCGCTTGAGTGTTTGAGCTCTCGCGAGATCTCGCTTTCCTTCATGATGATAGAGAGAGACGGTTGCCTACACCTAATAGCTGTAGCTAGGTGGCTGTCCCTTCACTAAGGAGCGCATTTGCCTTCAAAACCAGGCTCGGACTGGCCTACAGGGGTACAGGGGAATCCCCCGGTGGGCCCCTGAGCAAGGTGGGCCCCTAGTCTCCCACCCCCTGCCCAAGTGGCACATAATACAGTAGACTTACTGCACTACATACATATATACACTGTACAGCACCTCAAACAGTCTATGTTCATATAAAAAACTTGTTAAAATATGCATTATATTTGAATGTATCCGTACGGTGGGCCCTAGGTTCCCCAGTCCGACACTGTTCAAAACACATTAATTCTTGGGGAGTGGCCTGGCAGGCATGGTGTGAGGATGCATTGAAGAAGGCTCTCCATACATCCTGACAATAATCCTGCTCATTCCCATCTTCCTCTTACCTGCTACTTGTGCTACATCCCTGGAAGAGACCTCTTGAAAACCCTGTGGCGTTTGAGCTGATCGGTGGTGAGGAGGGAACACGAGGTCCACACCGAATGCACTGCATCTGAGGAGCACTGTATCTGAGGACACTGTGCCTGCCATTGCAGAAGAATAGGAGAGGGAGAGATAGGCTGAGGAGGAACAGCGTGGAGGGGGTCAGAGGCCACAGTATTCCTACTTTAATAAAAGTAATGGGGACATTACAGAATGGTGGTTCCTGCTGTCTGGGGAGAGAGATAATCACTCTCTGGAGATAAGGTGGAGCAGAGGCCATCTTATCAGCAGGGTCTAGGCTGCAGATAACAGTGTAAACAAAGTTAGCAGCTTGGGCATATCATTCAGAGGCTTGAGCTGCATTAACCCCTATAGTGCTGAGAAACCTGCTGTGCTGAGCCAAATAGTTACTGGGACTGGTTACTGTGAAATAAAGCTGACAGACATAGGCTATACAGTATATGAATGGTGTTCAGTTAGTAGTGTCCTTCTGCAAGATTCGTTACTTCACACACGAAGCTGTATATGGGGCGAAAAACAACTTCGGTGCCTTCTCAAGCTTCTGGCGAACTTCTGATAGACAACATGAGTCCAACAGTGAAGGAGGACACAGCTACAACTCAACCTGCTGGTATGCCTCAAACTGATACAATTATGTCAGCCATAGCGGCATGCCAGTCCGCCCTAACTGCAAAAATAGATCACCTACAAAGTGATATTGAGAAAAGGAGATACCGTACTGCTGAGGTGGAATGCAGGGTTGGAGAAATGGAAGACACAGTATATGGTACCTCTGAACTGACAAACTCGCTTCAGCAGCAACTCTTCAAGCTAGAGCAGAGGATGCCGAAAACCGCAATAGGTGTAACAATATCCGCATCCTTGGCCTCCCAGAGGGGGCTGACGGCACAGAGCCTGAGATCTTTGCTGAGAACTTGATAAAGTTGTTAGTGTCGCCATTGCAGCTCTCTCAATGTTTCGTAATCGAGCGGGCGCATATAATTCCTACTAGGCCTCTGGCCCCTGGAACCCCGTCTAGACCCTTTATAATGAAGGTCCTCAATTATAGAGACCGGGACAATATCCTTGCCACAGCCAGAAAGAAGGGAACCATGCCATATGAGAACACCAAAATATCCTGATTTCACTGCTGAGGTGCAAAAGAAAAGAAGACAATTCACACAAGTCCGGGTTAGACTGAGGGAACTTGGCATAACATATGCAATGTTATATCCAATGAGAATGTGAGTCGAGGTGAATGGAACCACTTGTTTCTTTCAAACGTCAGAGGAAGCGTCAGACTGGCTGAACAATCGTTATCCTCAGGAAAGACGGAAATTATTTATCAGCATAGTTATACAGAGAATACTTCATATACAAATGTGCATACTTGTTCAAGTCTGATGCTAAATTGACGCAGGTTATTGGAAATATGGTGATTTGGTTGGGAGAGAGACATACCTCGAGATGGGAACAAGTATAAGGTTTAATGGAGATTTCCTTTTACGCTTTATAATACCAGTTTGAATAAGTTAGGTTATATAGGGATCAAGTTGGGATGAATACTTTTCAGTGAGCGGCTTTTCTTAATAGTTTTCTCCTTCTCAAACTATTGGTTGAGGGCCTTACCTCAGTGGGAAGGGGGAGGAAGATGGAGGAAGAAACCACCCCAATAAAAATAAAATAAATAAAAATTAACCAATATCAATTGGAGAGAGGTCCCATAGCAGATAATCAGGCTTCATGTCACCCACCACTGAAACAGGCCACTGTCAGATATTTAGGCCCCAGCACCCAGGCATAGGAGAGAGGTCCTATAGCAGAGAATCAGGCTTCATGTCATAGCAGAGAATCAGGCTTCACGTCACCCACCACTGGAACAGGCCATTGTCAGATATTTAGGCTCCGGCACCCAGACAGAGGAGAGAGGTCCTATAGCAGAGAATCACGCTTCATGTCATAGCAGAGAATCAGTCTGAATGTCATAGCAGAGTATCAGTCTGCATGTCATAGCAGAGAATCAGGCTTCATGTCATAGTGTAACATCCCAGAGTATGTCACTAAACTCTGTCTCCCTGCTACCATATGTTAGGTTATGTATGTATTATCATCTTGTGTAATCTAACACTGCACTCTCCATTATGTGTATTTTCTATGCCTGTTTCATATAATTGCTGTGATTTCCATGTACGCCAGCAGGTGGCAGCAATGTGTTTAGCATAGACTTAGACAGTTTAGCATAGCTGGACTGGAATAGTACATTCCAATCTAGCTCCCCCCTCTTTAAGGAGGTGTGGAATGTTCCTACTTCCTGCCTCATGGGGAGGAAAGAAAGTTCTAGTTAGTGTACCAGCCATCCCGGCTAGGGGAAGGCTGTGTTAGTAGGAGCTCCCAGAAACAGGGATCCCAAGACAGGAATGAGCCTCGGCTAAGGTAAAGATCACCCTTCCCAGCCTGAGCCATCAGCCTCAGCTGGTTGACAAGAAAAGCAACCACCTCCAACCTCCAGGAAGAAGCATCCCCTGTGAACCAAGCTGTGAGTACATATCTAGAGGCCAGGAGAAGCCAAATTCCTCCTCAGCTAGTCAGGCCCATTACAAGCAGAAGACAGACAGAGCAGAAGATAAATACCTGCCAGATTCTCCAGGCACATAGTATAGAAGCAGAAGAGATAGTGATCCCTGCCATACATTGCCTATACCTGCTGGGACCCAAGACTATTGCTGTAAATTATATGGATTTAAGGCTGCCATTCAGTAAAGACAAGTTAGATCATATTACCTGTTTGGATCTTATTTACTGCTACCAAAGTTCCTCAATTGCTCCTATTAACAACACTCATTTTATTGCAAGTGAGCCAGGATCCAGGAGTCTAGCAGTACCAAGGTCGGATGCACCATTGACACTACCATATCTGCTATACAGAGACATTATCCCCCTCTGGCATTCCTCACCTGGTACGTGAGTTATAACATCTTAAAGGGCCCTGCTATAGTACCTGCGCAAGCTGCAATTGGCGTCACAAACTATTACACTTATATACTGACCCACTGCATAGCAACCCCACTGACCCAGTGTCCTGCTCATTGCAATAGCAGAGAATCAGGCTTCACGTCACCCACCACTGGAACAGGACATTGTCAGATATTTAGGCCCCGGCACCCAGACAGAGGAGATAGGTCCCATTGCAGAGAATCTGGCTTCATGTCACCCACCACTGGAACAGGACATTGTCAGATATTTAGGCCCCGGCACCCAGACAGAGGAGAGAGGTCCCATAGCAGAGAATCAGGCTTCACGTCACCCACCACTGGAACAGGCCATTGTCAGATATTTAGGCCCGAAACCCAGACAGAGGAGAGAGGTCCCATAGCAGAGAATCAGGCTTCATGTCATAGCAGAGAATCAGGCTTCACATCACCCACCACTGGAACAGGCCATTGTCAGATATTTAGGCCCCGGCACCCAGACAGAGTAGAGAGGTCCCATAGCAGAAAATCAGGCTTTATGTCATAGCAGAGAATCAGGCTTCATGTCATAGCAGAGAATCAGGATTCACGTCACCCACGACTGGAACAGGCCATTGTCAGATATTTAGGCCCGGGCACCCAGACAGAAGAGAGAGGTCCCATAGCAAAGAATCAGGCTTCATGTCATAGCAGAGAATCAGGCTTCACGTCACCCACCACTGGAACAGGCCACTGTCAGATATTTAGGCACCGGGACCCAGACAGAGGAGAGAGGTCCCATTGCAGAGAATCAGGCTTCATGCCACCCACCACTGGAACAGGCCACTGTCAGATATTTAGGCCCCGGCACCCAGACAGAGGAGAGAGGTCCCATAGCAGAGAATCAGGCTTCATGTCATAGCAGAGAATCAGGCTTCACGTCACCCACCACTAGAACAGGCCATTGTCAGAAATTTAGGCCCTGGCACCCAGACAGATGAGAGAGATGCCATTGCAGAGAATCAGGCTTCATGTCACCCACCACTGGAACAGGCCACTGTCAGATATTTAGGCCCCGGCCCCCAGACAGAGGAGAGAGGTCCCATAGCAGAGAATCAGGCTTTATGTCATAGCAGAGAATCAGGCTTCATGACATAGCAGAGAATCAGGCTTCATGTCATAGCAGAGAATCAGGCTTCACGTCACCCACCACTGGAACAGGCCACTGTCAGATATTTAGGCCCCGGCACCCAGGCAGAGGAGAGAGGTCCCATAGCAGAGAATCAGGCTTCATGTCATAGCAGAGAATCAGGCTTCATGTCATAGCAGAGAATCAGGCTTCATGACATAGCAGAGAATCAGGCTTCATGTCATAGCAGAGAATCAGGCTTCACGTCAGCCAACACTGGAACAGGCCATTGTCAGATATTTAGCCAGCACCAGAGGGTCCACTAACACCACCACGACCATGTCCGCGTCCCTTACTAGATGTTTTCCTCATTGTTACCGTTCACCACAATAAGAAAAAAATGATTTGGCCCAATGTATTGAATTCAAATTCAGGCCTTTTTTTACAGGCACCTAACACTATCTATTTAGGTACCGTATTACACTAATACAGGCACAGCAGTAATCACAGATTTAGCTGAATATAAATTGTAGGCCTAGTATTTAGGCCCTGGATGACAGGTATCCCTTTTACGGACAGAATTAGACTTGGAAATGCACGGTAGCGTGTGAAGTTATTGAGGATGACCCTATCAGCACCTTCAATGTAATATACCCTTTTATGGATAGATTTAAACTTGGCCTGATACGGCAGAAACCACTGATTTAGGGAATTGCTAAGTTCGGAATTGTATTTCAACCCAGAAAAAATATATATCCTTTGCCAGACAGCAGACAGTATTACAATTGGCTAGCCACAGCTGAAACACCAGATTTAGGGTACTGCTATTTTGGCAATTGTATTTCACCCCTCAATAAAATAGCAAGCACAGCCAAACCCCTGATGTAGGATATAGCAAAAAAAAAAAAAAAACACTATTGATGGT